>NC_080163.1:202090268-202390268 GCF_950295315.1 Erinaceus europaeus | reverse complement strand
AAATTTTTTTTTATTTTTGCCTCCACAGTTATTGCTAGGGCTCGGTGCCTGCACTACGCACCCACTACTCCTAGAGGCCATTTTTTTCCATTTTGTTGCCCTTGATGTTGTTGTTATTGTTGCCACTGATGTTGTTGTGGGATAGGACACAGAGAAATTGGGCTGGGGGGAAAGCAGGGAGGGGGAGAGAAAGATAAGACACCTGCAGACCTCCTTTACAGCTTGTGAAGCGACTCCCCTGCAGGTGGGGAGTCGGGGGCTCAAACTGGGATCCCTACGTCAGTCTTTGGATGCGCTCAACAAACTGTGCTACTACCTGTCTCCCGGAGAGTTTCCTTGCATAACCATTAAGCTTTTTCTCCCCTGCCCTTCAAATAGGCCTTATTATTGTTATTTTTTAATTCAAGGCAGTTTTATAATCCCACCCCGACCACACTGTCATCTTTATAGTTCATTTCCATTATAGTATCACAGACTTCACAACATTCAGGGAAAAATAAAACCTATTGACAACAGTGTTGAATTCAATTCACTTGGACACAAACTACAAACCAAAGCCAAGGCCCCAGATTCAACTCCTGAACCACCCAAGAGCTTTTTTCACAAACTTGGGTTATAACTCACATACGTGAAGTGTTCACTTCTCATTGTGTACCTCTCGGTGTATTCTGACAAGTCTTGCAAGAGCATGAACTAGTGAGCGATACCTAGAATAGGACAAAACAGTTCCCACCCAGGCAAGGCAAGATAGTTCATCTGGGTAGTGTCCTGCTTTGTCATGTACAGAACCCGAGTTCAAGCCCAGTGCCCATGGTTTGATGAGGTGGTATCTTTCTCTTTATCTCTCTGTCTGCTTCTCTCTTCTCTCTCTCTCTTTTTTTTTTTTTGTCTGAAAAAAAAGTTAGTTTGGTGAAATTCCAGAGACTAATAACTAAATAAATAATTTTCATCATTCCAGAAGCTCCCTAAAGGGCTATTTTGAATTTTTGAAGAAGTTCCAGCTGGACCCTCTTCACTCCCCATCAATCAAGAGCTATTTTTTAATTTATGGCCATAGGTGAGCTCTGATTGTTCTAGAACCTCACATAAATAACAGATAACCTTCTGGGACTGCCTCACTTCGTTCAGAGTCATATTAAGGTTCATCGAGATTGTTAGGAGAATCTGTAGCTGATATTTTCAATATCAATTAACAGACCACGGTTTTTTTTTTTTTTTTTTGTTATTTGTTTGTTTTTAAACAGACTATGATTTCTTTTTTATTTATTTATTTTTTTAAATATTTTATTTATTTATTCCCTTTTGTCACCCTTGTTGTTTTATTGTTGTAGTTATTATTGTTGTTGTCGTTGTTGGATAGGACAGAGAGAAATGGAGAGAGGAGGGGAAGACAGAGAGGAGGAGAGAAAGACAGACACCTGCAGACCTGCTTAACCACCTGTGAAGCGAATCCCCTGCAGGTGGGGAGCCGGGGTTCGAACCGGGATCCTTATGCCGGTCCTTGTGCTTTGCGCCACCTGCGCTTAACCCGCTGCGCTACAGCCCGACTCCCCAGACCACGATTTCTAAATTCATCTCCCATTGACAAGACACTTGGCTTCTTCCCAGTTTGGGCTTTTATGAATAATGTTCCAGGAAACATAGATGGGCATTTTTTTTTTTCTTTTGCTGGATGTGTGTGTATGTGTGTTATGTCCCGTACCCCTCCCCCCCCACCCCCCCCGGCTCTCTTGGTTAAATGGCTAAGCAGGACTGAAGTGGGGTGAGGAAAGTGAGATGCCAATGGTACTAGAGTCCTGAGACTAGGACTGATGATCTCTCTCTCTCTCACCACTTTATTGAGGGACTGCTGTTATAAGACTGTATCTACAAAAAGGTGTCCTTAGAGTGAAAGTACTGAAACGTATAGTCACGGGCCCTTTTGTCAGGTACCTGCCATCCAGACACAGTGTGACAACAGGTGGACTCACAGGAACACACAGAAACACACACTGGTCAGGGTGGCTGATGTGTTTTCAGCACATGGCAGAGCAAGGCTGGAGAAACACCAGCCTGTCAGAACACCGACTTGCAGGCCTGAGGCTCCAGAGCTCACGGGTTCAATCGTTTGTACTGCTGTGTGACAGAGCTGAGAAGAGTTCTGGTTGCCTAGGGAATCCATGAATCTTAAAAGATACAGTATTTATTAAAAAGAAAAAAATTAAAGTACTAATTGAAGATGACTTCCACTAGAGTGACCCTTACATTAAAGGGAGCTCCCCTCACTGAGGACGTGGGAGAAAGACGGGCCGAGTCACCTGAAGCTTGTGAGGAGTCCTGTCACCACACATACTATTGACACAAGGCGAATCTCTATACAAACTGCCAGACTTAGCTCACAGCCTCAGGGGAAGACGTGACCGTAACTGGTTTTCAACCTCTGAACAAATTTAACCCGGCTGTCTTTCTAGAAAGCTGAGGACAGAGATAGCGTCCATCCTCCAGTTTCTATGTCAATCATCATCATTCATAGGCCATTGGTTCCAGCTCCGGTGGCCTCTCAAGCTAGAAATTCAAGATGAGTAAACAAGCATTTTATAGTCTTAAGATTTATGTTCTTAAAAATCCAAGAGACGTGAGAGACAAAAATCACTATTATAAGAATACTTGAAGTAAGGATAAGCTGTCTCTAAGTACACAGGGAAGTAACTTTACCTATCGTCACAAAAGGAGCAACTAGGGCCACCTTACATGGGATAGCTGCATCTTTCACGCAGGTACCCAGGAGGGAATTTTCACTCAATGTATCTGTGTTACTTATACCAACGTACTACCAGTTTGTACAAGACTAATTCTGCTTCCCTTGCAAAAGCAGCTGTTTTCATTTAGATTATAGTTAAAAATGAAAAGTAGTGACCAACAAAAATTAGAGTATAAACTTATAAGGACTCTTAGAAAATACTTTTCATTGGCTTACTTTTTTTTTCTATATATATTTTATTTTATTTTTGAGAGAGATGCAGAGAGAGGGACAGAGAGAAACACCAGAGCACTGTTCAGCTCTCTGGCTTATGGTGGTGTGGGGGATTGAACCTGGGACTTAGGAGCCTCAGGCATGAGAGTCTGTTTGCATAACCATTATGCTATCTCCCCCACCCCTGGCTTTTTTTTTTTAAATATTTTATTTTATTTATTTATTCCCTTTTGTTGCCCCTTTTTTTTTTTTATTGTTGTAGTTATTATTGTTGTTGTCGTTGTTGGATAGGACAGAGAGAAATGGATAGAGGAGGGGAAGACAGAGAGGAGGAGAGAAAGATAGACACCTGCAGACCTGCTTCACCGCCTATGAAGCGACTCCCCTGCAGGTGGGGAGCCGGGGCTCGAACCGGGATCCTTATGCCGGTCCTTGTGCTTTGCGCCACCTGCGCTTAACCCACTGCGCTACAGCCCGACTCCCTCACCCCTGGCTTTTTATAATTTTTTTTTTTAATTTACTAAAGAACTACTGGGTTCAGGGGAGCACAGTGGTTATGCAAACAGACTCTCATGCCAGAGGCTGCAAAGTTCAGGTTCAATCCCCCACACCACCATAAACCAGAGCTGAACAGTGCTCTGGTAAATAAAACAATAACTACTGGGTTGTTGGAAAAGTCATATTTTTTTCTATGTTTTCCTATGTGAAAACGCATCATGATTTTTCTGACAGCCCAACAGTTTTGATGAATGTAAGGTAATTTCAAGAAAAAAAAAAGTTGTGGTGCTTATATAATAGCACATTCATAATATAGACAAAACTTGAAATTTTGACTATATACTCTTGCTGAGAATACTGGGGGAGAAAAGAAAAACGAAATTTACCATGCCACAAGAATAACGAAGTTTAAACTTCACCATCAGACCACACCTGGTCATCGTTATATTATTTCTTTTTTTAATTTTACTTATTATTGGATAGAGACAGAGAAATTGAGAGGGGAGGAGGAGGTAGAGAGGGAGAGGACAGTGAGACACCTGCAGACCTGCTTCAGTGCTCGTGAAACTTCCCTAGGTGGGGGCTGGGGGCTCAAACCTGCGTCCTTGCGCACTGTAATGTGAGAGCTTAGCCTACATTCTTTCTTTCCCCTCCTCCACAGGGCTTTTACTCAACACTTCTCGCAGAGTCTCCAGGAACAGGAGCACCTGTGAGAAGGCAAGCCATGCTCCTCTCAGGAAAACACTGTCTCCACTAGTGAAATGCTTCATGCTGAAAAGATTGCAAGTTTTCACAGAGCTCCCCCTTAGGAACTTACTGTTGGTGTCACGTACTTTGGAGAAGGTCTCCCTCATGCAGCTGAACACTGGACTGTGTCAAGGCTGAGTTGTTTTTTTTGTGTGTGTGTGTTTTTTTCTGTGAGGCCTGTGAATTAACTTTCCCAGTGTGAACATGTGTACCTGGACTTTATCATTAAACAAGTGACAGAAGAAGAAATGTAAGCCCTGCCGTTTCCAGTTAACACGCCTTTGGGTCTGCCAGTGTCTGCTTTTCATTTGAGAGTCCTGATATGACACAGTACCTCACGGGCTTCCTCTCTCGAAGCAAGTCCTCCAGACTCCGCTCGCAGTGCTCAGCCACCACCACCAGTCTCTCTGGGAAGGAGAAGAAGCCAGTCAACTTGGTGCTGGGTGAGCATATGCTGATGACAGGATATGTTCCTTACTAACTGCAGGAACACAGCCAATGATATTTTAAAACAGCTTTTCAAGCTCTATTATCAATTGCTTAATTACCAAATACAGGATATAGGACAATGTGTAACAACGCAACACACGTTGGCTTTTGTTGGCGCTCCTTTTATTTCAAGTAGAGAGAGTTAAGAAGTGAAAAGAGCACTAGCTCCAGGGCTTCCCCTCATTTTTTTTTACATTTGGTGTGTATTTTCCTCGAGTTTTCCATGCACACCATGGAAAAGAAAAAAGAAAACATTCACTAGAGAAAGAGAGACTTCTTTGGTATAGATATGGAGAAGGAGATAGGAGGAGGAGGAGGAGGGGAAGGGGAAGGGGAAGAGGGAGGACAAGAGGAAGAGGAAAGGGTAGATGGTGATATAAAGAAACTGTGTCATGGTCTGGAAACTGAGAGCCGGGTAGAGATTGCTGTATGTCTGGTGCGGACAGGCCTCTGAAGTTGGGTTCATAATGGCAAAGATAGTAGAAATGTTCTCAGTTGGAAGACTGACTTCAGACTGTTTGCAACATTGAGCAGCCTATAGAGATTAAATAATAATATCAAATTTTGGTGAGCATAGTTAATATTGTGATGAAATTCCATTTTTTCAATATAGCCACTGTCAAAGAATAAGATAACACAGTTCTGGACATTAGTCCAAGCCTCCTTCCCCCCTCATCTGCTATCCCTCGTGAGTTACACTATCTGACACGGCAGCAGATCAGTAATTACTTTTAAATGTGCAAAGAAGAGCAAAAAGTACGACTGAGCTTACCAGCATCTGGGGATTTGATAAGGTTACTTCAGGAGAGATCAGGGTTTAAAAGACATGGAAGTTATGTGAATAGCTAATAAAAAATGGGTTTGGTTAGATAAGAAAGGTTAGGGCTGGGGAGATAGCACAGTGCTTTCCATAACCGACTTTCAGGCCTAAGGAAAGGAGAATCTAGGGTCAGTACCAGCACCAGCACCAGCATAGTCAAGAGCTGAGCAGCACTCTGGTAAAGAGAGAGGAGAGAGACGAGGGGGGGGAGAGAAGAGAGAAGAGGAGAGGAGAGGAGGGGAGGGGAGGGGAGGGGAGGGGAGGGGGGGAGGGGAGGGGAGGGGAGGGGAGGGGAGGGGAGGAGAGGAGGGAAGGGAAGGGAAGGGAAGGGAAGGGAAGGGAAGGGAAGGGAAGGGAAGGGAAGGGAAGGGAAGGGAGAGGAAAGGAATTAAGTAAGTTAAAGACCAGAGACAGAGAGCCCACTGGACAGGACATGCCTTGCCAAGCTGGCTGTCCAGGTTCAAGCCCAGGCATCACACAGGAGGTGTAATGGCACAAGACGCTGAATGCTCCCCTAAAGCTAATACGTGGGTAGCAGAACCTTAGCCAGATGTCAGGACCCTGAGATCTGACGCTCTCAGGGTGGAGCGACAACGTCAGTCACATCATAGTTTACCTCAAGAGTCTGAAGGGACTGCACCTAGACACCTCTGAGATAGGAAGATGTCGGTGTTCCAGGATCAGAACTCAAGGCACAGTATTTACTGATAGAATCACATCACATCAAAAAAGAACAGGAAGATCAAAGATGCTGTGAGGTAACACCACAGGAACAAATGTCAAAGCACAAATTACTTTCAAGGTGGCGGAGAGATCAAGAATGTGTTCACCCTGGATGACAATCGTCTTTGTCTCAATGTCATTAGACAGGTGCAAGCGTCTTGATGCCTCAAGACATCTTCAGGTCACTCTATTGTGCACGGACCCCAAGCCTTTCAGGGAAGGAGCCAGAGGTCGGAGTTACAGAGATGCAGTTTGCATAAGCTCAAGGCCTGTGGGCCGCCATTCTGACTCTCTGACACTCTTCCTACTTCTGCCTTCTGGAGGAGGGAGAGAGGGGGGGTTGTGACAAGAAGGTTCGTCTGGATCTACCTGCCAACGCCCATGTCCAGAGGAGAAGCAATTACAGAAGCCAGACCTTCCACCTTCTGCATCTCACAATGACCTTGGGTCCATACTCCCAGAGGGATAAAGAATAGGAAAGCTATCAGAGGAAGGGGATGGGATACGGAGATCTGGTGGTGGGAATTGTGTGGAGTTGTACCCCTCTTATCCTATGGTTTTGTTAATGTCTCCTTTTTATAAATAAATAAATAAATATGAATGGCTTAGTTCTTCAATTACTATTATTTTTTTAAAGCACAGACATTTGAGCTCAAGAAAACCCTATAAGTGTTAAGTTCTAGCAGGGAGAGGAGATAGCATTATAAAAAAGAGAACCAAAATTCAATCACAGATTAGTTTCTAAGTGTTATGTTCTAGCAGGGAGAGCAGAGTGCATTATAAAAAAGAGAACAAAAAACTCAATCACAGATTAATTTTTGCTCTAAATTAATCCAAATCCTAAAGAGCCATTCTGGGAGAGGGCAGATAGCAGAAAAGTTATGCAAAGAGACTCTCATGCCTGAGGCTCCAAAGTCCCAGGTTCAATCCCCTGCACCACCAAAAACCGGAGTTGAGCAGTGCTCTGGTAAAAAACAACGAAACAAGCGAAAGTCAATCTAGGCTAGGAGATCTCCAGGTAGTCAGGTAAAACATTTCTTAATTTGGGTGAAAAGATCAGAATTTGGGGTGAATATAAGTAATTCCAACTACCATGGATGGACATGATCCAAATACACTAGGCACCCCAACAGAGTAAAAAAAAAAGTCAGAGGGAGGGTGAATTTGTTCTTTCTCTACTTGAGCCTGGACATCCATTTTCTCTTGCTCTCCAATATCTGTGCCTCTGGCTTTCAGATTCACAATGGAATATAAACCATCAATCTTCTGACACTCGGATTTCAGACTCGGAATGAATTATAGCATTAGCAAACATTAATTTGAAGGGACATGTGCACACTTACTGCTCACTTAAGAGATTCAAAATTATCTGACAATTTAGACACTTAAAAGTTTGCAAGCTGAAAAGCTGTCTTGTATTAAATGCCACAACTATCTCGGTCCCTGAATCTGTGATACACGGGTATCTATATTTATATGCAAGTATTGTGAGATGCCAATGTTGCAGGTATGCAGTATGTCTGCTACTCCATGGAATCTGACAGACCTAGCAGAAGCTGCTTTTGTTTGTTTGTTTATGCTCATAGCTGCATTCACACTAGGCAGAGAGGAAGCGGCCTAGATGCCCATCATCAGATGACTGGCTAAAGAAGTTATGGGATATAGACTCCATGGAATACTACTCTGCCATCAAAAGAGATGATATTGTGTCCTCTGGATGGATGGAGCTGGAGGTGATGATGCTTAGCAAAATAAGTGGAGATGAAAGACAACTATGGTTTCATTCCTATGTGGAATCTAGAGAACTGACAAAGATGAACTTGTGAAAAAAGAAAAAGAAAAAAAAGACAGAAGCAAGAAAACTGTATCTAAGACTTTGTGAGAACTCTGGTGATTACGTTTGGGAAGTGGAAGAATGGGTTCACAGAACTCTGGTGTTGGGTGTGGTGTGATTTATACTGTAATCTCTCACAATTCCTGTAACCCACTATTAATCACAATTTAAAAATGAGGAAAAGAGAATTATAAAAAGATGAGGTTTTTTTGAGAATTTGAAAAGAGAATTATAAAAAGATGAGGAAAAAATTCCACAAAATCAAGAAAAGGTAATATCCTGCTCCAATTTAAGCAAATTTTCAATCTAATGATTTTTCTAATTTCTTGCTATAACATAGTCAAAAACTCTACAAAAGACCCTGCTCTAATCAAAGTCCAAAAATCTAATAAAAAATAGTTTCTTCTGAAAGCGAATAAAAGGCTCTAAATCTAATCAATGCTAAATTTCTGATCTAGTCAATTCAAAGGCCAAGTAATCAATTAAAGAAAAGTTCCTTCTCTCAGTGAATCAAGTTCTCCAAGCCTGGAACAAATAATGTACCATTTTAGGCCAGTCATGGTCCCCAAGTAAAGAAACTGCTGCTCTCATCTAATCAAGAACATTTCCTGCCATAATCTAATCACAGAGCTATCAAAGACCCGTGTTTGCTTTCAGACAAACCATGTCCCCATCCCGTACCCCCTTCCCAAGTTTCCTGGTCTAAGAGAGCCCCTGTCCTAAATTCAATGAAGATTCGGGATCCCCCTCTCTCAGCTAGTGAGGGTAAAGTTGCTGTCCGAATCAAATCAATCCTCCCACTAACAGTGCTTCTAATCAAATCAAAGACCTACCCGCTAGCTCCTCTGATCTCAACGGAGCCCCAGAGCTATTACATATCAATAAGTTTCTGCTCTTGTCTAAACTACTTCTCCCAAAACAACCAGTCTTCCTGCTCCAGGCAGACAAATCTTCACAGTACAAAGTTTCAATGATGATCCAATTAATTCCCTGTTTTGACCTAAGCAGTAACTCAGGAATCTAATAGAAGTCAATCAATTCCTTGCTTTAACCTAATCAATAGTCCCAAAACATAAGTAAAGTTTATGTTCCAATCTAGGCAAATCTTAAATTCCTACTAGTCTTACCCCCAAACCTCCAATCAATCTACATTACTGTTCTGTCAAACCCAGTTCCCATAGATTCATTCAAAGATAAATCCTTCATCTAGTCCAACCGAAGTTCTCCGTAGTGACTGTACCAGTTTGCATTCGCACCAGCAGTGTAGGAGAGTTCCTCTCTCTCCACATCTTTTCCAACACTTCCCCTCTCCTGTTTTGTTGAAGACCATTCTCACAGGTGTGAGGTAGTATTTCAATGTGGCTTTAATTTTCATTTTTCTGGTGGTGAGTGAGTTGGAGCATTCTGCATATTTCTGTGGTTCACGTCTATCTCTTCTTTAAGACAACTGTCTATTCCTATCTTCTTTTTTAAAAATATTTATTTATTATTGGATAGAGATAGAGAGAAATTGAGAGGAGTGGGGGAGATAGGGAGAGAAAGGCAGAGAGACGCCTGTAGCCCTGCTTCACCACTTGTGAAGCTTTCCCCCTACAGGTGGGGACCAGGGGATTGAACCTAGGATCTTGTGCACTGTAATGTGTGCGCTTAACCAGGTGCGCCTGGCCCCTATTCCTATCTTCTGCCTACTTTTTTTTAATTGGGTTGTTCTTTTTTGTTGTTGTTGAGCTATATAAGTTCTTCATACTATTGCTTTGTAGTAGAACCTGAAGTCAGGCATTACAATGCCTTCTTCTTTTTCCTCAGGAGTGCTTTTCTATTTGTGATATATATATATATATATATATATATATATATATATATATATATATATCATAATTCATATGGAAGTATATATATATATATATATACTTCCATATGAATTTTTGAATAAGCTGTTCAATTACCTTGAAATATGTCACTTTAATGTGGGATTTTAATAGGGATTGCATTAAACCTATAGATTGCTTTGGGCAGAACCGCCACCCACACACACACACATTTTTTCCTCCAGGGTTATTGCTGGGGCTCAGTGTCTGCACTATGAATCCACGGCTCCTGGAGGCCATTTTTCCCCCTTTTGTTGCAGTTATTGTTGTTACTGATGTCATTGTTGTTGGATAGGACAGAGAGAAATCGAGAGAGGAGGGAAAGAAGCGGGGGAGAGAAAGACAGACACTTGCAGACCTGCTTCACCGCTTGCGAAGCAACACCCCTACAGGTGGGGAGTCGGGGGCTCGAACTGGGATCCTTACGCCGGTCCTTGTGCTTTGCGCCACGTGTGCTTAACACTTAACCCAGTGCACTTACCACCCCATTCCCAGAACTGCCATTTTAACATTTATTCTTCCAATCCATGAACAGGGGATGCCCTTTAATTTCATTGTGTTGTCCTCCATTTCTTTTAAGCAGTATTTTATAGTTATCCTTCAAAAGGTCCTTCACCTCCTTTAAGACTCATTCCTAGGGATTATTTTACATTTGGGGGTTTGGCTGTAAATGGGATAGTTTCCTTCAGTCCTGTTCCCACTGGCCTATCATCTGTGTAGAGAAATGCCACAGATTTGTGGGTGTTGATTGTGTAACCTGCTACTTTACTGACTTTACGGATGATTTCCAGTAGTTTTTTGGCGGAGTTTCTGGGGTTCTCTAGGTATATCAACATATCATCTGTAAGTAATGAGGATTTAACTTTATTCCTTTCCAATCTGAATTACTTTGATATCTCTTTCTTGCCTGATTGCGATGGCAGGGACTTCTAGGACTACGTTGACCAGAAGAGGTGTGTGGCCTTGACCGCTTGCGGTGCACAGAGGGAAAAATGGTGCTGTGCTCTGCCAGAGCTTGAACTTCTCTGTGTCTGGCTTCAGCCTCATGCACCTTCTCACCCCAACCACGTACCAGCACCCACTGTGCTGCCGCACGGCGGATGTCTCAGGTCTAACAGTGAGTTCTGTTAAGCTCCAGAGTTGTAGATATTTGCTGTTTGGGGAAAGATTGGTTCTGTTTCCTGTTACTTCATGGTCACGCCTCCCAGAAATCTCTTCCCCCACTTTTCCATCTCTCTCTTCCCTCTCGTTTTCTCTCTGTCTCTAGCCAAAATAAATAAATACAATATTTAGAAAGAAAGGGAAAAAAAAAGACCACTAAATGTCCATATGCATAAGGTAGGCAAACTCATCAGTGGGAGGGGACCACAAGAAGCCGGTAAAGTCACACATCCAACAGTCAAGGGGCTGCCTCCCACCTGAGGACAGCCAGATCTGACCTCTTGGGAGTAGACTTCTTACACTTTGCAAATTGCAGCTGCCTCCATCCTATGGACAGCCCAACCCGCACTCTTTGGAGTGTTTTATCACTATGGCAAGAAATCTGTCTGTCTGTTTCTGCCACAAATCTTTGCTGCTTTCAACGGAATCTTTTCGGTGAGAAGACAAGAGCCAAGGAGCTGACACCGTTTGCTGGTGTCTATCGAGGATATCAAAGTCATAAATGTTATTTTCACATGACAATGAAATCAACCACAGGAAGAAATCTGGGGGACGGGAGGATTAAACATACAGAGAGTAAACACCATAATACTAAGTACCTACTGGGTCACAGAGGAAGTCTTAGACGAGATACAGAAATATCTGGATACAAATGAAAATGAAGCTACTGGTACTTATGCAACACAGCAAAAGCAGTAAAGGAGCTTCTAACAAAACAGGTGCATGTCAAGAAACAACAAAAATCTCTAATCAATAATCCAACTTCAGGGCCCAGGTAGTGGCACACGCAGTTGAGCATGCAGATCACCTCACACAGGGACCCGGGTTCAAACCACTGCACCCCACTCACTGGGGCGGGGGAAGGGGGCAGCCTCGGGAGTGGTGAAGCAGGTCCTGCAGGTATCTTTCTTTCTCTCTTCCGCTCTAGCTCCCCTTCCCTTGTCAATTTCTCTCTGTCTTATCAATAATAATAATAATAATAATAATAATAATAATAATAAAATACCTGTCACACCCACAGGAGTTAGAAAAGAACAAATCAAACCAAAAATGAGTGAAAGGAGGGGGAAAATAAAATTTAGGGTGAAAATATGATACAGAAATGAAAAACACAAAAGACCAAAGCAACTTCGACCTAGTTCTCCAACATATAAACAGAATGGGGGGGGGGGGGACACTGGGGAGAAATTACAATAGATACAAAGAAATGCAGAAAATCAAGATTAAACAACCTCATGCCATTAAGTTGGAGAACCTAGGGAAAAAAATGGACACATTCTTAAATCAGAACTGTAGTACCTCCCACAACTGAATGAAGAGGAAAGGAAACATTTGACAAAAGTACCAAATGGTCATCAAAAGTCTTCCCTAAAACAAAACCCTGGGAGTCGGGGGGTAGCACAGCGGGTTAAGAGCATGTGGCACAAAGCACAGGGACTAGCGTAAGGATCCCAGTTCAAGCCCCCAGCTCCCCACCTGTAGGGGAGTCGCTTCACAAGCTGGTCTTTCTCTTTCTTCTTTTTTCTGCAGGTGGGGACCAGGGGCTTGAGCCAAGGTCCTTGCACACTGGTTAAGTGCTCACCGAGGGATCCTGACCAGTCATTTTTAACATTAAAGTGATTTCTATAAAATATTCAACGATGAGCTATGATCAGTCTTTTTCCAGACATTTAATTATTTATGTATTTACTTATTTCTTAAATGCAGTGCCAGGAAATAAACCCAGAACCTAACCACATGCGTGACACCGCTGAAGAGCTTTCTTGGTCCAATTAAATTACTCTGTATGCTTGTGAGAAGGGGTGGGGGTGTGTGACAAAAGAGACAGAGAGGAGAGTAAGAGAAACATCAAAACACCTCTCCACCATGAGGAGAGGTGTCCTGGTGCTATCAATGGTGCAGGGGATTGAACCCATGGGCTGAAGCATAATAAGGCATCTTCTCCAATAGCTAAACCACTTCTTGGCCACTCTGGACACTTTTTATAAGGCCAACATTAGCCTGATGCCAAAAGCACACAGGGACTTGATTAAAAAAAAAAAGAAGGAAGGAAGGAAGGAAGGAAGGAAGGAAGGAAGGAAGGAAAGAAAGAAAGAAAGAAAGAAAGGGAAGAGAAGAGGAGGAGGAGGAAGAAGGAGAAGAAAAAAGAGAAGAAAAACTATAGACCAATACCCCTAATGAGCATAGATACATCAATTCTGGCAATATCATCTAAGCAAATTCAGCAATCCATAAAAGAATTGTACATCAAGACAAAGTGGTATTTATTCTAGAATGCATTAAAAATATTTTTTAATTTTTAAAAAATATTAATTAATTTATTTATTCCTTTTTATTACCCTTGTTTTATTGTTGTAGTTATTGTTGTTGTTACTGATGTCATCGCTGTTGGATAGGACAGAGAGAAATGGAGAGAGGAGGGGAGGACAGAGAAGGGAGAGAAAGACAGACACCTGCAGACCTGCTTCACCGCCTGTGAAGCGACTCCCCCGCAGGTGGGGAGCCGGGGCTCGAACCGGGATCCTTATGCCGTGCGTTAACCTGCTGCGCTATCCCATGACGCCCTAAAAATATTTTTTAAGAAATGGAATCTCAGCATGCAATCAAGTTTCCAAAATAATTCCCAAATCATTAAATGATTGCCACCACAAGCTTTTTTAGTGGGGTGCTACAGAATGCCTAGGATGCCTGGCAAAACCCACATATCAAGCAGTAATCGTTTCGGCTGGTTGAGCACACGTGTTCCAAAGCAGGAGGACCCAGGTTCAAGCCTCCAGCCCCAGCCTGCAGGGGGAAAACTTTGTGAGTGGTGAAATAGTGCTGCATGTGTCTCTCTGTCTTTACCTCTTCCCTCTCGGTTCCTGGCCGTCTCTATCCAATAAATAAAGACAAGAAAAATAAAATAAATAATTAAAAATGTATATATAAAAAGAAGTAATCCTCAAGGGGCTGGGTGGTGAGCACAGATGTTACAACCTGGGTTCAAGCCCCTGGCCCACAACTGCAGAGGGAAGTTTCCTGAGAGGTGAAGCAGAGCTGCAGGTCTCTCTTTCTTTATCTCTCTGTCTTCTCTTGATTTCTATCTGACCCTAGCCATTAAATAAGGACATACATAAACAAAATACTTTAAAAGATAATTAGGAAAAAAGCAATTGCCAACAGGATATGAGAGTGTTGTGGGGAGTTTGGGGGAACTAGGTCATGGTACACAGTCCTCAGGAATAATACCAATGACTTAGGGGACTGGGTGGTGGCACACCTGGTGGGGAGCACATGTTGCAGTGTACAAGGACCCAGGTTTGAGCCCCTGGTCCCCACCTGCAAGCGGAAAGCTTTGTGAGTGGTGAAGCACTGTTGCAGGCCTCTGTCTCTCTCCCTCTCTATCATCCCCTTCCCCTTGATTTCTGGCTGTCTCTATCCAATAAATAAATAAAGATAATTTTTAAAAATGCCCTTCAAGAGAGATTCCTTCCCTTCTCTAAAAAGCAGAGTTAAAAATGTTATGATAGCTGCAAACCAGGAAGTCAACTGTTATGTTAACCAGACACCAAGATAGGAAAATGTGTGCATGCACACAATACAAGCTAATTGTTTTATATATTGGCTACATTTTTATAACTGAATTAGGTTAGAGTAGAGCATCTAACATAAGGGGGGGGGGAAATAATAACTCACCATGCTTTCCCCTAGAAATATCCACATACTGACACAGTCTGGGGTGGGTGATAGTCTTAAGGATCTGAAAACGTCCGAGAATTTTGATGGAATTTGGTGTGAGAGGGAGACCGTTGCTTCCGCAAACGTCGTGTGGCAGAGCCGAGGCAAAGAAGGTGAAGGCACCCATTTCAGCATCTTTCAAGGGAAACATCTCGGAATCCTAGATCTTCTGAGATAACCTGCAAACAGAACTTTATGACAGATCAACCAAATATTTAGCCAGTGTTTTCTCATTTTAAATTATATATATATATATATATTGAGGGTTGGGTGGTAGCACACTGTTTAGCATGTTACAATGAGCAAGGACCAGGGTTCAAGCCCCATTTCCCAGCTGCATGAAGAAAACTTCATGAGTAATGAAGCAGGGCTGCAGGCATCTTTCTGTCTCTTTCCCAATTTTCCCTTTGGAAGAAACATATTCAAACCAGTCTCCTAAAGGGATTCGGTGGTTATAGGGAATGACCACTCCTGATTTATTTTTCCTGAGATTGCTCAGAATGATATGGGACTTGTACTAATGAGCAGATGGCCAGCATCATTCCAAGGAGAAGGAACCACGGTGCTGGCATCAAGGGATTTTTTTTTCCTTACCACATAGATATTCCTGCCATCCGCTGGCACTTAGCTCAGCACAGTTAGGTCGACTAGAATGTAGTAGGCAAGTCCAAAATAATACTACACAACATAAATAATGGTACTGTAGAAGACACTGACGTGGGGAGTCGGGCGGTAGCACAAGGACCGGCATCAGGATCCCGGTTCGAGCCCCCGGCTCCCCACCTGCAGGGGAGTCGCTTCACAGGTGGTGAAGCAGGTCTGCAGGTGTCTGTCTTTCTCTCCTCCTCTCTGTCTTCCCCTCCTCTCTCCATTTCTCTCTGTCCTATCCAACAATGATGACAACAGCAGCAGCAATAATAACTACAACAACAATAAACAACAAGGGCAACAAAAGGGAAAACAAATACTTTTTTAAAATTAAAAAAAAAAAAAGACACCGACGTGGAAAGATTCAAAGAGCCTTTGCAAGCTGTGTACCCACGGCTAACACTAAAACTAAGAATGTAGACAGCACCAGTTCACCTCCTTGGAACTGCATGGCCCAAGAATTGTGAGCAGACCATGGAGCCAGTCTGGAAAAGGCTCTTCCAGGAATAGATTTCTCTCTGCCTCAATTGGGTGGGAGCAGGGGTTACACCTAGGTTGGCAAAACAGAATTTCTCTGTCTCTATCCAATAAATAAATAAATAAAAGATTGTTTAAAATAATATATAAGTTGGAGGAAGTGCCAATTTCAACACTTTTGTTACAATGGGCAAGCCCTAGATGAAGGGGACCTTGTGGCAGCAATGGAATTAAGATGTCAACGTCTGGTGTGCTGCACCAAAGTAAAAGACCCTGGGGTGGGGAGTAGGAGGGGAGAGTTCAAGTCCTGGAACAGGATGGCAGAGGACCTAGTGGAGGTTGTATTGGTATGTGGAAAACTGGGAAATGTTTTGCATGTACAAACTATTGTATTTACTGCCAAATGTAAAACATTAATCCCCCAAGAAAGAAATACAAAAATAAAAATAAAAAGATATAAGTTACTTGGGAAGCCATGGACTATTGCTTAAACGTACTTATTACAAAGTCATAATACTGCAAACATTGTACCATTTCTAGCACACAAACGATGCAAAAAATTATTGTAGTTAAGAAACAGAACGTCGGAGTCGGGCAGCAGCACGGTGGGTTAAGCACAACGTGGCACAAAGCGCAAGGACTGCCCTAAGGATCCCGGTTCTAGCCCCCAGCTCCCCACCTGCAGGGGAGTCGCTTCACAGGCGGTGAAACAGGTCTGCAGGTGTCTGTCTTTCTCTCCCCCTCTCTGTCTTCCCCTCCTCTCTCCATTTCTCTCTGTCTATCCAACAATGACATCAATAACTACAACAATAAAACAACAAGGGCAACAAAAGGGAATAAATAAATAAATAAATAAATAAATAAATAAATAAGAAATAGAATGTCACAGCAGGATGAGTAAGGGATGGTCTCACCCTCAGGCAGAAGTTGAAAAACAAGATCAGAAGAGCAAACACAAGCAGAACCTGAACTGAGTTGGTGTATTGCCCAAAGTAAAAGACTCCAGGGTGGGTGAGGGGAGAGATTACAGGTTCAAAAAGGATGACAGAGGACAGAGGACCTAGTGGGGGTTGTATCGTTATGTGGAAAACTGGGAAATGTTATGCATGTATAAACTATCGTATTTACTGTCAAATGTAAAACATTAATCTCCCAATAAAGAAATAAAAAAATAAGATTTTCAAAACTTAAAAAAAAAAGAAAGAGAATGTCAGTAAAAGAAGTAGCAGTTGGGAGTCGGGCGGTAGCGCAGCAGGTTAAGCACAGGTGGTGCAAAGTGCAAGGACTGCCATAAGGATCCTGGTTCGAGCACCCGGCTCCCCACCTTCAGGAAAGTTGCTTCAGAAGCAGTCCTAGTGAAAACTGGTCCTAGTCCAGTTTTCTAGGCTTATTCTCAACTCTGACACCATATTCACAGGCAATACTTTTAGTCCACATGCATATTAACCAACAGGCTCAGGCAAAAATTACTAATCATGTGCCCCTTGGACTTCCTAGCTTCTTCCTAAATGAAAAAGACCCCTACTTTCATCTGCTCTATTCCTATTTTTGGGTTCTTGTTTATTAAACATTTGTCTTATATATCTTACTGCTTTGTAGCCACCAAGTGGCAGATGCGACTATGATTCCATCCTGACTTCCCTGGGCAGATGATTTCACCCATGTGTTCTGGAGCCTCCCCTCCCCATATTCCTGCCCCACTAGGGACAGATAGAAACAAGCTGGGGGTGTGGATCCGCCTGCCAACACCCATGCCCAGCAATGACAGAAGCCAGAACTCCCACCTTCTGCATCCCATAAAGATCTTTGGTTCATACTCCCAGTGGGATAACAAATAAGGAAGCTTCCAACGGAGGGGATGGGACACGGAACTCTGGTAGTGGGAACTATATGAAATTGTACCCCTGTTATCTTATAGTCTTGTTAATCATTATTTTTTTTTAAATATTTTATTTTATTTATTTATTCCCTTTCGTTGCCCTTGTTGTTTTATTGTTGTAGTTGTTATTGTTGTTGTCGTTGTTGGATAGGACAGAGAGAAATGGAGAGAGGAGGGGAAGACAGAGAGGGGGAGAGAAAGACAGACACCTGCAGACCTGCTTCACCGCTTGTGAAGCGACTCCCCTGCAGGTGGGGAGCCGGGGTTCGAACCGAGATCCTTATGCCGGTCCTTGTGCTTTGCGCCACCTGCGCTTAACCCGCTGCACTACAGCCCGACTCCCCGTTAATCATTATTAAATCACTAATAATTTTTTTTAAAAAAGAAGTGAAGCCACAATCGTTGAAAAATTGGGGAATATATATGGAGGGGAGGGCGGGAAGAGATGGAGAGAGAGAGAAAGAGACAGAAATAGGTACAGAATCAGCCTCTGTTGGTGACCTTAGGATAACTTCTGCAGTTTCCAATGGGGAGAATGGGACACAAAACTCTGACGGTGGGAATCCTATGGAATTATACCCCTATTATTTACAGTTTTGTACATTAAGTCACTAGTAAAAAATAAAATAAAACAACAGTGTGCACATCTCTTCAAGAAACCTTGAAATGAAGCCCCAGAACACATTCAAAAGGACTTCCTTCTGTTACTCCACTTCCTCCTAGGGTAGAGAGAACTTCACAATTTCCATAAACGATGAAACCTTTGGAAAAACCAGAAGCGGATCCAAGCAAGAGGCGGCAGCTACGTGGATGGAGCCCCTTCGGGGGTGGGGGGCTGGGGAGGGAGGGGGTTGTCACCACTTGGGGTGTTTGAGCTGACGGTGCAGTGGTCCCCTTCCAAGGGCTGCAGGGTATTGGGGAGGCTAAGAGGGTGCACCTCAGAATGGAGACAGAGCTCAGACGAGCAGATGGGCTTCATTCCTCCAGCCCCAGTTCCTGCAGGGCTGCTACCTGCATCTGCTACCTCCACCTCCCAGCAGCCACACCCCCCAGCACCCCCAGATACTTGCCTCTTAAGCTGGGGTTGAGGGTGCAATGGCTCCTGCTCAGGGCAGCGGGGTCTGCATTGCAGGGGCTTTTAGAAAAGGATCATGGCAGGAGCTCCGAGATCAATCCAGCGAGATTCCAGCTTGGAATCCCCAGGCAGCAAGCTCCATTGAGACTCCACTCTGCCCTGCGCCTCCGTCGACGTCACAGCCCCGCGACGCGGCGCGGCCTTCACGAAAGGCCCCGATCTTCCGGGCGTCCCTCTTCCATTCCCCCTCCCCCCCCCCCCACGAGAAACTAAATCTAACCCATAAAAATGAAATACGTCGAGGTGAGTGTGACGAATGGAGGGACTGGACCTGGACGAGGCTAAGCCCGGCAGAGGGGGCAGAGTTGGGACTTGGAGAAGGGGGGGGTGTTTCTGCGGGGCTCGCCGGCGTCTGCGGTGGACACCTCGTCGGGGTCCTTGATGAGCGTCGTCGCGCTGAGGGCGGAAAGGGAACTCGGCCCCGCAGCCCCGGTCACGGCTTCATGTGAGTGTCTCCGGCTGGGGGGCTCCGGAGCCGGCGGGTCTGCGAGTGGCTCCGGCTGCGGCTCCGGAGCCGGGTGGGCTGCCCGGTTGTCTCCCGATCGGGTCTCGGTGCGGAAGCGCGGGCCTGGCCGGAAAGGGGCGACCGCGGGCTGGGCCTTTGAGGTCAGGGGAGAAAGATGGAGACGGTCAGAGACACGGAGAGACAGAGAGAGAGGAAGGGAGGGGGAAGGAGGGCGGGAGAGAGGACGCTCAATACCCGTTTTATTACAGGTAGAGGTACTGAGGACTTACCTCTGACGATAATAAGGTTAAGGAGTACAGAAACCCCAGTCTGTGCCATGACAGCGTCCATCTGTCTGTCTGTAGAATATGTGTGTGTGTGTGTGTGTGTGTGTGTGTGATCTGTACATGCGTCTGTCTGTCCATTACACAGCTCACCGAATAGGCGTATAGACTTAGGCCAAAATGCAGACGTGTGCGCACATGTATGCGGCGTATACACAGAGGTGTATACGTGTGTGTGTGTGTGTGTGTGTGTGTACACTCCGGCTTAGAAAGTTAGTGACTTTATTCGTGGAGCGACCACCGGAGATGTAGATGGGAAGCCGGGAGAGAGACACCCGCAGGCCCCCCCCCCCCACCTCTCCCCGCTCGCAAAGCTTCCCCCCTGCGGCTGGGGTAGATAGCATAGTGGTTATGCAAAGAGATTCCGATGGCTGAGGCGTCAAGACCCAGGTTCAATTCCCCACACCACCAGAAACCAGTGCCCTGGTTAAAAAAGAAAAAGAAAAAAAAGCACCGGGGTCCTTGTACATTGTAAAGGGTGTGCTTAACCAGGTGGGCCACCACCCCAGTCTCCATTATATACATATACATAAATATATCTCTATATATCTATATTTAATTTCTTGATGGGGGGGGTTGATGTTTTATAGTTGACAGTAGATACAGTAGCTTGTACATGCATACCATTTCTCAGTTTTCCACATAACAATACAACCCCCACTAGGTCCTCCTCTGCCATCCTGTTCCAGGACCTGAACCCTTGCCTCCCCCCTCCTCACCCACCCCAGAGTCTTTTACTTTGGTGCAATACACCAGTATATATTTGTATATATACATATACATATTACATATATCAAGGAAAATGTAGACATTTGACTTTGCTATTTTTAAAGGATGAACTCTTAAATATTTTAATATTTTGTATTATTTATTAGATAGGAGGAGAAAACAGAGAGAGAGAGGCACCTGCTGCCCTGCTCTGCCACTTGTAAAGCTTCCTCCGTCTGCAGGTGGGAACCAGGGACTTGAACCTGGGTCCTTGCCCATTGTAGCATGTGCAGTCAGCCAACCAGGTGTGTCACCGTCTGGCACCAATTTACTTTGTGGTCACATTCTTTGATGACAGTAAGAACTTAGGTATCTTGATCCCTGAACATAAATGCTTTAAAAAAAATTAATTCATTTAATATAACAGGTTAAAGTTTGGTTTTCAAGTTGAGAGACACGAACATGATAACCAATTAATTGTTTTATCTACTCATTGATTAAAGTAGAAATTTACCAACTATCCTGTTGTTTTTGTTTTCTTAAGTATTTCATTTATTTATTAGATTGAGAGAGAAGGGGGAGAGCAGGGGGGAAGAGAGAGAGAGAGAGAGAGACACCTGCCCCACTGCTTCACTACTCATGGACGTATGTTGTTGACTATACCAGGTAGAGATCTTTGAATTGATCAGGCTATGTCCTGATGGATAGGGAGTACAAAAATCCAATTCTGTGCCATAAAACATATATATATATGAGAGGGGCGATAAAGGCACTTGCAGACCTGCTTCACCACTGGTAAAGCATCCCCCTTTCCCCTTGCAGGTAGGGGTCCTTTCGCATGTCTTCTGTCTCTCTCTCTCTCCCCTCTCTCCCTCTGTCTCTCTCCCTCTCCCTCTCCCTCTCCCTCTCCCTCTCCCTCTCCCTCTCCCTTGGAAGCAGTGGTGGGATCCCATGAGTGCACAGTGTAGTGAAGCCTTGGCAACAGACACAGAGAAGTGCTCTCTCTACTTCCGGTTTGTCACTCCTCACAGGAAGGGTGCTTTCCTGGCAGACGCTGCTCTCTATATCCACTATCCTTTTGGACTGTTTTTTTCAGTGTCTTGTGCACTATTTTTTTCCCCCCTGTATAATGTTATCCTTTTTTTTTTTTTCCCCACTTAGGATTTTTTGCCGTTTCTTGGCAAAAATGGCAACTAACGATGCTGTTCTGAAGAGACTGGAGCAGAAGGGTGCTGAGGCAGATCAAATTATTGAATATCTCAAGCAGCAGGTTGCTCTTCTTAAAGAGAAAGCGGGTAAGAACAATGTTAACATTCTACAACCCCCTAATAGTGATTGACACATAAGCAGCAAAAGTGATTATTTGCTGCATAAATTATTACTTAGTCATTATGTGGTGATAAATTATAGATTCCTTTAACATATTAATAAGTAAAATAATAGAGGATTAAAGGAAATTAAAATTGTCTTATATATGGTGTGTAAACTAGTAAATTAATATCAAATATAGATATACATCAAGACTATTAAGAGCTGGTGAATGTTTAAAGTAAGCTGACAGAGAGGTTGCTTTTGTTCAGATGCATTTCATTTTACAGTAGCCAATGTTATTGTCTTGATATAAAGTCCACACAGCATCAGAGCTCCTTCCAGTGCTGCAAGGGCTGAGCTGTGGTGATGAGAATGATGAAAACTCATCCCAGCTATCTTATAATTTTGTATACCAATATTAAATCACTAATAAAATTTTATTCTATTTATTTGTTTATTTATGTATTTTACCAGAGCAGTGCTCAACTCTGGCGTATGGTGGTGTTGGGGATTGAACCTGGGACCTTTGGTCTGTATTATTAAAGTGGATCTTCTTGATTCTAGTTTTACAGGCAACTTTAAGAGAAGAGAAGAAACTACGAGTTGAAAATGCCAAATTGAAAAAGGAGATAGAAGAACTGAAACAAGAGCTAATTCAGGCAGAAATTCAGAATGGAGGTGAGTAAGCATAGAAATATCAAGCTGTGGGAGTCGGGCGGTAGCGCAGCGGGTTAAGCGCAGGTGGTGCAAAGCGCAAGGACCACCGTAAGGATCCCGGTTTGAGCCCCCGGCTCCCCACCTGTAGGGCCGTCGCTTCACAGGCGGTGAAGCAGGTCTGCAGGTGTCTGTCTTCCCCTTCTCTCTCCATGTCTCTCTGTCCTATCTAACAACAACAGCATCAACAACAACAATAATAATAACTACAACAACAATGAAAAACAATAAGGGCAACAAAAGGGAAAATAAAAAAGAAAAAAAAAAAGAAAGAGCAAGCTGCTTTGAATGACAGTGATGATTCTGTCATCCGCTAGTGTTGCCCTTAGGTTCTCATCAGATTCTCACAACAGATGCTTCTCTGCATCCACCCTTCCTGACAAACAAGAAGAGGGGGCGCCGGGTGGTGGTGCACTTGGTTCAGTTACTGTGCACAAGGACCCGGGTTCAAGCCCTGAGGCCCCACCTGCAGGGGGAGAGCTTTGTGAGTGGTAAAGCAGTGCTGTAGGCGTCTCTCTCTCTCTCTCTCTCTCTCTCTCTCCTTCTCTGTTGTCCTTCCCTCTTGATTTCTGGCTCTGTTCAATAAATAAAAAATGAAAATTAAAAATAATTTTAAAAAAGAGGAAGAAGATGAGAATATTGGAAAGGAAAATGATCTTGCCTGAGCTCACCCAGTCAGTTACAAAGCCGGGGCTTTTGAATCTTCTTAGTTTCTGTATTTCATCTTAGTCATCACAGTTCCCTACTAAATAGCTATTGAAAATAAGCCATCATAACCTTTAGTTAATACTCATTGATTTATTTATTCCCTTTTGTTGCCCTTGTTGTTTTATTGTTGTAGTTATTATTGTTGTTGTTGTTGTTGGATAGGACAGAGAGAAATGGAGAGAGGGAGGGGAAGACAGAGAGGAGGAGAGAAAGACAGACACCTGCAGACTTGCTTCACCGCCTGTGAAGCGATTCCCCTGCAGGTGGGGAGCCGGGGTTTGAACCGGGATCCTTATGCCGGTCCTTGTGCTTTGAGCCACCTGCGCTTAGCCCGCTGCACTACAGCCCGACTCCCAATACTCATTGATTTTTATGTCAGACCCAGTGTGACACATGTGTCATATATTTCATCCTAGTTTTTTCTCCCCCGAATTAGACCATTTTCAAGTCATCCAAATTAGCAGTGCATATTCTTATTCAAACTGTCACATCGTATGCTTTTTTATTTTTATTTTGCCACTAGTGTTACTGCTGGGACACTCACTGTACTTGGATTATCCCTATACTCCTGGTGTCTTTTTTTTTTTTAACATAGAGGGTGAGATGCGATAGAGGGACAGACAGAGGCAAAGAGGTAAGGAAACAGACCACAGCACCGCTCCTGAATCCTCCCTGTGGTCTGCCTGCGGGAACTCCTAGGTGTGATGAAGTCTATACTCTATTGGGTGAACCATCTCCCTGCCACAGCAAAATCAAGTCTTACGTATGAATTCCAGAGGCGTCCAGATGCATTTGAGTGCCACACAAAACTGCTTTGTGTGCTGTAGACAAACCCTTTTTAGGAGCCTTAAGGAGGCAAAGTAGCTTCTCTTAGCATTTCCTGGGGTCTGTCACTCCATCAGTGAGTTTTTCTGAATGTTGTAGTATGGGCTCTGCCGTTATTAGGATAATCAAAGTTAGGAAAACTTGACAGTTAAGCCAAAAGGGCCAAAGAAGAAGAGTTTCCAGTGAGCGCTCGGAGGCTCGCTGTGTGTGAAGACCAGATTTGGAGCTGAAGGGTAGAAGTAAACAAGCAGCAGGAATTTTAAGAGTGTGAAGTTAATTTCCTTCCAGTTCTAGAATATTACCCTATGAACATTAGGCTTTTAAACTTCTATTTTACTTTTCAAAAGACAAGCATAAATCAGCGATTTGAGTGAAAGCTTTGAATTCTATCTCATGAAGAAAATAAAAAACAGCATAAAATTGGGACATAAAGAGCTTTACATGACTGAAAGAATCCCTCATCTCCAGGGAACAAACAGCAAAAGCACCTCAGAAAAGTCAGGGTTGACCAGAATTCACACCCACATCCTCCCCAAGATTCTACTTTTTCAATGTTAAGTAGCCTGTAAGAACATTTACAGGGAGCCGGGCGGTAGTGCAGCGGGTTAATCGCACGTGGTGCACAGTGCAAGGACCAGCATAAGGATCCCGGTTCGAGCCCCCGGCTCCCCACCTGCAGGGGAGTCGCTTCACAGGCGGTGAAGCAGGTCTGCAGGTGTCTGTCTTTCTCTCCCTCTCTCTGTCTTCCCTTCCTTTCTCCATTTATCTCTGTCCTATCCAACTACAACAACAGCAATAACAACTACAACAATGAAAAACAAGGGCAACAAAAAAGGAACATAAATAAGTAAATAAACAAAAATATTTTTAAAAAAGAAAATCTTAAATAAAAAAACATTTACAATAGGCTGTAGCGCAGCGGGTTAATCGCACGTGGTGCAAAGCACAGGGACCAGCGTAAGGATCCCAGTTCGAGCCCCTGGCCCCCCACCTGCAGGGGAGTCGCTTCACAGGCGGTGAAGCAGGTCTGCGGGTGTCTGTCTTTCTCTCCCTCTCTCTGTCTTCCCTTCCTTTCTCCATTTATCTCTGTCCTATCCAACTACAACAACAGCAATAACAACTACAACAATGAAAAACAAGGGCAACAAAAAAGGAACATAAATAAGTAAATAAACAAAAATATTTTTAAAAAAGAAAATCTTAAATAAAAAAACATTTACAATAGGCTGTAGCGCAGCGGGTTAATCGCACGTGGTGCAAAGCACAGGGACCAGCGTAAGGATCCCAGTTCGAGCCCCTGGCCCCCCACCTGCAGGGGAGTCGCTTCACAGGCGGTGAAGCAGGTCTGCAGGTGTCTGTCTTTCTCTCCCCCTCTCTGTCTTCCGCTCCTCTCTGCATTTCTCTCTGTCCTATCCAACAATGACGACATCAACAACAACAATAACTACAACAATAAAAAAAAAAAAAAACAAGGGCAACAAAAGAGAATAAATTTTTTTTAAAAAAAAAGACGAACATTTACAATAGTCCCAAAGCACCACCCCCCCCCCTTTAAAAAAATTGCTTATCAGGGCTGGGTAATGGAGCGCCTGGTTACAGTGCACAAGGACCAGGGTTCAGACCCCAGTCCCCACCTGCAGGGGGGAAGCTTCACTATTGTTGAAGCAGGGCTGCAGGTATATCTCTCTACCCCTCTCTCCCCCCATTCCTCTCAATTTCTGGCTGTTTCTATCCAACAAATAAATAAAGATAATTAAAAAAATTGTTTATCCAGGCCGGGAGTATGGATCGACTTGCCAATGCCCACGTCCAGCAGAGAAGCAATTATAGAAGCCTGAACTCCAACGTGCACCCCATAATGATCCTGGGTCCATATTCCCAGAGGAGTAAAGAATAGGAAAACTTCCATTGGAGGGGGAGGGATATGGAACTCTGGTGGTGGGAACTGTGTGGAATTGTACCCCTCTTACCTAGTAAATTTGTTGATTATTATTAAATCAGTAATAAAAAAATAAGAAAAAAAATGGCTTCTCAAGGTAGAATTATGGACAAGTAATGTCTCTCCATAATTCTGATACAGAAATGACTAGTATTGAAACACTGTCCCATTGATCATTCTTTATAAACATCTGGAATTGCCAAAACAGCTCATTTGGGTAGTGTACTGTTTTGCCATGTACACCCCTAGTTTGAGCTTGCCCCTCTCCTACCCCCCACCCCCCCCAAGAAGCTTCAGTGCTCTCTGTCCTTCTTCCTCTATCTGAAAAGGTCACTCAAGTTATGAAGCCTCAGTGAAGAGAGATGAATTAATAGGAAAGAAGAATGACAGGCAGCCCAGCCTGAGTGTTAATATACTATCATGTCAAACCAGGCACCTGTAGTTCTAGTCTCTGTATATACATTCTTATCACCCTACCCACGGTCTCTGTGATGAACCAGGCACTTACTCTGATATAATGTTTAACATAGTCATTTCCTGTACAGTCTTAGATGTTAGGCAGTTGGCAGTCACGTGTAGTGCATTTTAAAAGTTCCCATTTGTAGTTCAGTTTCATATTTTCATTTGCTATGTTAATCTGATATAAATCTCATTGTTTATTTATCAGTGAAGCAGATACCTGTCCCATCTGTTCCTCCACTGCAAGTTAATTCTCCACTTTCTGGAAGTGTGACAGAATCCATACCAGTAACATCTATACCATCCGGTGCAAAGGATCAAGTGAAAGAAGGAGGCAAAGGAGAAGAGAAGAAGGTGAAAGAGAAAAGTGAAAAGAAAGGTATTCTTAGCCTTAAAGTTTACTTGGTTCTTGAATATGTGAACTGCATTACGGTGTGAAAAGCCTGAGGCCACCTCTCTGAGAACTGCAGTAGGCAGAACGCCACCACTCACTCCAGCAGCTGTGCTAGAAATGACGTAGTCAGCATTCACTTTGCCTCTAGTTGAACTTGCCACATCCTGTCCTTCCTCACGAGATATTGTCACAGCCCAGCTCTGCTTCTTCATGTCATTAGAGGCCAACATAGGCCAAGTCCTGATTTCTCATCTGAATTAATGTTAGAGCCTCCCTTTTTATGTGTTTATGTAGCCTTACTTTACTGCTGAGGCTTGTTTTCTTTTTCTATCTAAAATTTCTTACTGTGTATGAGAGAGAGAGAGAGAGGGAGAGAGAGAGGGAGAGAGACAGGGAGAGAACGAGAACCAGAATAGTGCTCTGGCACATATGATGCTGGGGACTGAGTGCAGAGCCTCAAGCTTGAGAGTCTCATGCTGTAGCCACTGCGGCCTTTGAAAGCTGTTAAAGCTTTTGTTTGTTTGCTTTATAAAGCCTCACCCCTCCACCTGCTAGATAGCATTGTGGTTACACAAAAAGAATTGCATACCTTAGGCTTCAAGGTCCCAGATTCAACCCCTAGCACCACCATAAATCAGAGAAGCAGTGCTCTGGTAAAGAATAGAAAAGAAAGGGAAGGGAAGGGAAGGGAAGGGATAGGAAGGGAAGGGAAGGGAAGAGAAAGAAAGGAAAAACTTTTTTCCGATGTCTAAAAAAAGTGATGTTATAGTTCATAACATTTCCCATGCACTGATTTAAAACTTTTTCTGAGACTATGAGGTGGTTGATGATTTACGAAACCTTTATATATATATATATATATATATAGCTTTGGAACTTAGTTCTCCTTAGCACTTAGCAGTGTCTAAGGGTGAAGTCGATGGGACTTGAGTAAGTGGCGTCACCACTAGGTGGTGTGGTTATAATGAGAACAAGTCAGTCTTCCACTTGATTAAATTGCTTAAGGGGAGGCACAAAACACCCACACAACATGCTCTTAGGTTTGCTAAGGTCCAGGTTCATTTCTCCAGGGATGACGCACTGTCTGTTACTCTGACCACAGGATCTGTCTGCTTTTCCATCAGATGAAGAACAAAGCCCTCATCTGGGCCAATGGAGGGAGTGCCTGAGAGGAAGCAGAGCTCTCTGGAGTATCTGCTTTGATGGGAATGCCCCCCCCCACACACACACACCCTTATCCAGTGCAGAGCACAGCAGCTCATGACCTTATGTGGTTTAGAGCATTTGAAATGTGTCAGGTGTTACCCAAGAAGTGGATTTAATAATGTCAGAGGGCTGTTCCATGGACATTTGGTTGCTAGGCTATCGGATTCCAAAATTCTGCTCTCCCAAGAGTTGTGGTACCCATCCAGCCTTTTTTGTTGTTTTAAGAATTTTTTTAATGTGTTAATTTATTTATTAGATAGAGACAAGGAAATGGAGAGGGGAACAGGAGATAGAGAAGGAGAGAGACAGCCATCTGTAGCACTGCTTTATCACTAATGAAGCTTCCCTTCTACCCTCCTACCCCTCACCCCGGGTGAGGACAGGAGCTTGAATCCAGGTTCTGAAGCACTGTAACATGCACTCAACCAGTTGCAACACTGCCACTACCCACCCCCCACCACACCGCCACCCCCTAGTCTCTGTAGACTGCATCATAGAGGTACTTACTACTCTTTTTCAGTCAGACATTTTTAAAATTCCTGCTGATGACCAATAGCATTCCTGGTATAGATTTTAATTTTTGTAATCATTCTTAGAACATGGTGATTTAATCTTTCAGATGGCTCAGAAAGCATTTCAAGAGTCTAGCAAGTGGATGAAAGTTTAGAAATATACAGTATTTTAAAGTAAATATGTAGCTGATGATTCTGAGATAACCTAGGTTTTTGGTGTACAGCCTCTATAGTTCACCTGGATAGTGTTCCCTGCTTTGCAATACCTGCGAGCCAGGTTCTAGCTTGACCTCCACACTGGAGGAAGCTTTGCCCTCTCTCTCTGATTTTGTCTTTCTGTTGAAAAAAAAAAGAGAGATTTTTAAGTCTGTTTCTAGCAGTATGTCGACACAGGCCAATATCATCTGGATTATTTACCATTTAAAAAAAAAAGTCTTTGCTAATTTGTCATACAGAAAGCTGCAGAAATGGGAAGTCATTCCATATTTACTCTCTGGTGTGTTTTAACTGATGAAAGAATCACTTTATTAGTGAACTTAAAGCTGACTGCCAGTTGTGACATCCTGCCTCTCCGCCCCCTCAAATATAGGAGTTTTTACCCTCTGAATAATCACACTAAAAGCCTTGCAGGACATGCTACAGCTGTCTCCAGGAAAGGCACGTTTTATCTTTGCAAGGCCATGCGGTTTGTACGTTCATCTTTGCATCTCTGAAGTCTCACGTCACCACCCCTCAACTCTACTACAGTGCAGTCAGAATATACATGGGTCAGCATGCTTGTGCTCTGATAAAACCAGGTAGAGGAAAAGCAAACAGCAGGTTGGGCTTGGTCCAGGAGCCACATTTTGCCAACCTCCGCTGTCTGTCCACAGTTAGAGATTTAGCTGTTCACAAAGAAATAGCCAAGACAGAGCTACAGATACCCTCACGTGGATGATTCCTTTTTTAGTGCTATGTAAGTCAAGGCAGATGATAGGCACTTCCACCTAAGCCTGCCTGTATTCTTGCTATGGGTTTTCCTAGAGCTTATTTTTGTTTCACTCGAGTGTTGTCTGTTCCTTTTTTTTTTTTTTTTTTAGGAGAGAAAAAAGAAAAAAAGCAGCCACCAGCAGCAGGAAGTGCTGATTCTAAACCAGTAGATGTTTCTCGCCTGGACCTCCGAATTGGCTGTATCCTTAATGCCAAAAAACACCCAGATGCTGACTCTCTGTACGTGGAGGAAATAGATGTGGGAGAAGCCGCCCCAAGGACGGTGGTCAGTGGCCTGGTCAATCATGTTCCTCTTGAACAGGTAAGCTGCACTGCAAACATTAGCTCTGCTGACACATGCCACTGTCCTTTACCTTTTTTTTATATATATATAAGATGCATCTGTTTTCTCCCTTCTGTTGTTACCAAGGGTTATTGCTAGGACTTGATGCCTCTGCACATTGAAGCCATTACTCCTGCTGGCCATTTTTTTTTTGTATTACTTTATTATTTTATTTGATAGGACAGAGAAATTGGAAGGGGAGAGAGTGAAAGAGGGAGGCCAGGTGGCGGTGTACCTGGTTAAGTGCACATATTACAGTGTGCCAGTATTCGGGTTCAAGCCCCCCCCCCCCTTTCAGGGAGAAAGCTTCACAAGTAGTGAAGCAGGTCTGCAGGTGTCTCTGTCTCTCTCCCTCTCTTTCTCTTCTTCCTCTCTCATTTCCTGTCTCTACCCAATAGAAAAATAAATAAAAAGTTTAAAAAATAAAACACACAGTTACCATTTGCTGTGTGTCCACGTGCCTCCCTGTCATCTTTGTGTGATGATCCGAGGCCCCCTGAACATTTCTGACCTCCAAGCCTGTGTTCTGTGCAGATGCAGAATCGGATGGTGGTCTTACTTTGTAACCTGAAACCTGCAAAAATGAGAGGCGTACTGTCCCAGGCCATGGTGATGTGTGCCAGCTCCCCAGAGAAGGTGGAGATCTTGGCGCCTCCAGACGGGTCTGTCCCCGGGGACAGAATCACTTTTGACACTTTCCCCGGTAAGTCTGTGCTAGTTGCCTTTTAACATAGCCTAGCAACCGGCACTATTACAGCCATGTTGGCAACGCTTGAGTGTAAAATCAGCCCTGCGTATGACTCCCGGGGCTCACCGAGACCATGATGGCTATCGCAGTGATTCTTACTGAGACTGACTCCGGGTGACGCACAGAACACAGCCTTCCGGAGCCCCCTCCCTGTGGACACGCCAACGAAGTCATCATCATCAGACAGACAGACAGACAGACAGACTCTCTGCTGGGCTCAAGATGAATTTAATACCCGCACAACAACAGATGAGTGTCTTAGCGGTTAGAGAATGAATGGGTGTGACTTAAACTCTAGATTGTAAGAATGACTCAGGCAGAGGAAAGATGGAAAAGTCAGGTGTTGAGGGGGAAGGTGTTCCCATTTTCAGGGTCCACCTGACAACATACCTGGTGCGTATTGTGCCAGTACTGGGCCTTAGGGCACAGTGGAGAACTCTACACGAACACACGGATGGGTCTGCATAAGCCGAGGAGGAAGTCTCTCCTCACACTGCTAGTTTTCTCTGGTGAAACCCTCCTAAGACAGATGCAGCTTTGTAATGCGTGAGAGACTGGCTGCAAGGAGGCCTTTGAAGCTGTGGTAGAAAGAATGCTTGGCAGATGTACAGTCAGTATTTCTTTCATGAAAGCAGAAAGGCCTCCTAAGTGAAATCAAAAGGCTCCATTTACTTACTTAAAGGACACTCATTTGGCCAGACCAGTGAGAAAAGCAGAAATAAGTGTAGCAAGTAGAATTAGGTTTAAAAGTCAGAGCTGCTCTGGAGACATTTTTAGTGAGAGCTGGGTTTTGGCAGGTGAAACAGTTCCATTGGCCCACGCGTCCCCACCACATTGAAGGCACCTTTGGTGCTTTGGTCTCTCACTCTGCCCCTAAATTGGGGAGAGGGAGATTTTAATGGAATAGTAAAGCTGGGAGGAATATTTAATTAAGCCTGTGTTTTTGAGCTTATGTTAGCTGTGTTTGTTGAAAGAATAGAGAGAGAGTTTTGACACTGGAATAATAAAATATGGCTGAAAGGAATGGGTTAATATCCTTAACCCAACCTGCTGTCCTATAAATGATGAATCTAGAAAAAAAAAATTTTTTTTTAAACATTTTTCAGAGCCGGGTGGTGGCGCACCCGGTTGAGCGCACATGTTACAGTGCGCAAGGACCTGAGTTCGAGCCTCGGTCCCGACCTGCAAGGGGAAAGCTTTGTGAATGGTGAAGTAGGGCTGCAGATGTCTCCGTCTCCCCCTTCCATCTTGATTTGCAGCTGCCTCTGTCCAATAAATAAAGATGTAAAAAGGAAAAACAAACCATTCTTGACTTTGAACACACATGCATTTCCAGACTGACCTTTGTAGATTGAAAACCCTAGTGGTTGGGGCGGGGGGTGTGGGGGATTGCAAAAGCTGACTCACTTCTCAGAGTGACGGCTCCTGGTTTTGGAAGCACATGCATATCACTCTACAGCACAACACAGAAACACTTTTCCCGACACAAGCAGTGCACTCTCCTGGGTACTCCACTGCCTGATCCCCTTTTAATGTAGATAGGAAGCAAGAGTGATGAAGTAGGTGTCTCTGCCTCTCTCTCTCTCTTAATGTTCCCCTCCCCTCTCAATTTCTCCATCTCTTATCAAAACTAAATAAGTAAAAAATAATAATAAATATGTATGATTTGTATTAAAGAGGAAAAGACAGGGAGATAGAGAGACACCATATTGCTGGAGCTTCCCCTAGTGCCCTGGCTCTTCCCATGTGATTCCAGGGCTTCAGTTTGGGTCATATACATGGCAAGGCCTTTTATCTGGTCAGCAATCTGTCCAGCAATATCGTCTTAAAATGTCTTGACCTTTCTAGATGAGACAAAGAAGGTCATCAGGGACACAACAGATAGACACACAAAGGCTAGACAACTACTTCCAAGGGCTGCTCAGGCAGGAGCCATATGGAAGTACGATTGAAGATTCAGGAACACAGCAGAACCTGAGGGAACACCTGTGCTGGCCTGAGCAACCTGTTCCCCTGCTCAGTGAAACAATAGCAGTCTGATTGTAGACCTTCATTCACGACGCACTGATTCCGGCGGAACATGCATTCTTGTCTTTTTCTCAGTTTTTTCCTTTAAATTGGGAAGATTAAACATTTGGTTTAGCATGATGTGAGATGTAAGAGTGTATTAAATAAAACAAGTCTGAGACATCTAAGAACAGAAAAGGAAGGGGCTGGGTGGTGGAGCACCTGGTTGAGCGCACATGTTACAGTGCGCTAGGACCCGGGTTCAAGCCCCCAGGGCCCACCTGCAGGGGGAAAGCTTTGTGAGTGGTGAAGCAGGGCTATAGGTGTCTCTCTGTCTCTCTATCACCCCCTACTCTCAATTTCTGGCTGTCTCTATCCAGTAAATAAAGATGATAAAGATAAAAAAGAAAGCCCCAGTTATTAGAACTCCTCTCCAGTACTGGTAAGAAATCTCTAGGTGTAATAGCAGCATTCTAGTCACTGTGTGCGCACGCATGCCTCTGCCATGTGTAGAAATGTCACACATCACATCAAATTATGCTCGTCTTTTTGTGGCTTTCCTTGCATATACAGTGATAGGATCAGCTTCTTGATTTTCTTTCCCAATGTGTGAAATGATTTCACTGATTTATACTACCTGCAAACATAGTGACCTATATGGGTGGGAAGTAATCTCTAACATTTGTTAGGAAATGACATAGCCTTGTTTGATTTCTGCCTGTCAAGAATATTCACTGATGAAACAGTAAAAGTAAAGTCGATATGAAAAGTCTCATCAGGCCTAGAGGTGAGAGTGTGCTGCCAGGACGCGTCCCTAGAAGCCTCTGTGGACCATTTATATCTAACGTGTCGGCTGTATGACTTTCTCCCCCCAACAGGAGAGCCCGACAAGGAGCTGAATCCCAAGAAGAAGATCTGGGAGCAGATCCAGCCCGACCTGCACACGAATGCGGAGTGTGTGGCCACATACAGAGGGGCGCCCTTTGAGGTGAAGGGGAAGGGTGTGTGCAGGGCCCAGACCATGGCCAACAGTGGGATCAAATAAAGTTCTCCAGCTCCCACCACAGCAATAAAAAGAAACACAGTTGTCACTTGCTCTCCCAAAACTGTAGCTGGCTCATTTTTTGTTATTTCTTTTCAAGACTTGCTACTTTGACCTGGTATCTATCTATCTATCTATCTGCGGCTTTTTTGAAAAGTTCTTTAGCAAAACACTACATTCTCACCTGTGGTTTTCGTACTTTATCGAGTAGGGAGGAAAGTTCCTGCTTGATGATGATCTACTAATTTCATTTTAACGGGGCTGAGGGTCAGCAGATTATTTGTCCTGCATACACACAGAAAGGCTGAGTTAGATGAGCAGTGTCTTTGTATGCACACTGGGCATGCTGCTTCAAGTCCCCAGGTGTCGAAGTTCAAGGACCAGCAAAAGGATCCTGGTTCGAGCCCCCAACACCTGCGGGGGGGGGGGGGGGAGTGTCACTTTGCAAGCAGTGAACTAGGTCTGCAGGTGTCTCTTATCTTCCCCTCCTCTCAGTCTTTCTGTCCTATGCATCAGCAACAGCAGCAACAACGGAAAAAAGATGGCCTCTAGGAGCAGTGGATGCATAGTGAAGGCACCGAGCCCCAGTGATCACCGTGCCCCCCCCCCCCAGGTGTTTGATCACTGCATATCTGGAGATGCCTCGAGTGGAGAATCTTAGCTGGTTGCCAGGGCCCTGAGATTCAACTCATCTCAGCATAAAGCAAGAATGACTTCAGTCGCCATTCAGTTGATCAGAAGAGGTCAGGTGGACACACACACAGGACATCCCAAGCTGGGACAGTGCCAAGCGTGCATTCTCCCACCCCAAGCTTCCAGGAGTGTTTATTGGTAAAATTATGCATTCCATCAAAGAAAAAAACAAGGAAAAATTAAAGATGTTTTTCCATAAGTGAAACAGACATCAGGAGTCTATCCGGGCACGAATAACATCACAGACAGATCAGTACATTCCTAAGGGGGAAAGCTTCAGGGGAAGGGTGCTTAAAACTGCCATCGTCCGAGTGTCATTACGTCAGGTGCGTTCCTTTGATGCCACAGATACTGAGTTTATTCCATGTACAGTCTCCAGACCCTCAGGGCGGCAGCCACTTAGAGGTGACCAATGCATTCAGGACCACTTTATGCCTGTGGGCAATAATCTGTGATATCCAAAGGGTTTTGTAATGAGAGACACAGCCTGAAAAACAGGCTTCATGGTATTTTTAGTCAGAGGAATGTATCTGACAACAGGCATCTAGCAAGCACAGAGGCAGAGGTAACAATCGGGATTTCTAATAACAAGTATCAGGAAGTCTGGGATCAGAATATATACTTCTTCAGCAGTATATATTGTGAGTGTCCTCTCTTTTTAGAAAGTAACTAGTTAAAATCATGTCAAGCAGAGTGGCTAACTGTTGGTCCTAGAGTCAGACATTCATGTTAAGGAGTCGGTCGGTAGCGCAGCGGTAAGCTCACATGACGCAAAGCACAAGGACCTGCGTAAGGATCCCAGTTCAAGCCCCTGGCTTCCCACCTGCAGGGAAGTCGCTTCACAGGCGGCGAAGCAGGCCTGCAGGTGTTTATCTTTCTCTCCCCTTCTCTGTCTTCCCCTCCTCTCCATTTCTCTCTGTCCTATCCAACGACGACGATGATAATAACCACAACAATAAAACAAGGGCAACAAAAGGGAAAAATAAATTTTTTTTTTTAAATTCATGTTAAGCGTGCCGATGTGAGAAAGAAGATGAGTTGACTTCATACCTTAGGCTCTGAGGTCCCGCTGCAGTTCCCAGCGCCACCATAACGCAGAGTTGAGCGTTGCTCTGGATAGAAGGAGAGGAAGGGGAATGGGAAAGAAAAGCCAAAACATGAATTAATAAGGAACAAATTTTCAAGTTAGATAAAAAGCAGATCTCAATTGAGTTATCCATTTAGCCCTATTCTGTCATGATTTTTATGGAAAGCACAATCCTGTTTTGTGTGTACTGCGGAAATGAGGGTTGTCAAGCAATGACAAAAACAGTTATTTTTGTGAATGGGCTGTAGCCCTTCTGGGCCGCATCTGCTCATCAGCCCTTCACGGGTTTCAACAAGAACACCTGAGGCCTCTTGGATCTGCAAACTGAACCAGCAAATACCCAGAAAATACACTGAAGAAAACAAAAACAAGAGAAGCTTTTCTTAGCTATCAATGAATGATATAAAACCATTTTTAGTTAAGTCACTATGGTATTTACAGTAAATAGCAGAAAATAAAAATTTGAAGTAGATCTAGAAATAAAGGAGCTGCAGCTTCTCTACCTGCCTTCCGACTCCTGCAGTCCCTTGACCTTCCTTCAGTAGGAAATAGATGGATTACTTAATAAACAGAGCACATACAATCTGCCACTCATCTGAAAGGAAGTAGGTACCCTGCCTTAGGTACCTAGAAATAAAAGACTGAAGAAATTACCAGTTACCTTAGGCAAAACTACCATAAATAAAGTAAGAAGATGAATAATGCAATTTTTTGATGAATTCACAACATGAAAGGCAGATATCATACCAGGAAAGTCTTCCAATTGGGGATGTTTATACGCTTTCCTCATGTTTGGAGCTCCTCCTCACTGCCCTAATTCAGCTTTTTAGGCCTGTTCTCAATTCTGACACCATCTTCCCAGACAATACATTTAGTCCACCTGCATGTTAACTGTCAGGCTCAGACAAAAGTTACTGAAATCATGGGCCCCTTGGAACATACCTAAAATAGACTTCTAGCTTCTTCCCACTCAAAGACCCCTCGTTTCATTTGCTCTGTGCCTACCTATGGTTTCCTGTTTACTAAACAATTTTTCCTGCTTTCTATCTTACCATTGTTCAGCCACCAAGTTGCAGAGGCTCCCATGACGCCAACCTGGTTTCCCTGGGCAGACGACCTCACCAATATATCCTGAAGTCTCACTTCCCCAGAGCCTTGCCCCACAAGGGAAAGATAGAAACAGGCTGGGGGTATGAACTGACCTGGCAACATCCATGTCCAGTGGAGAAACAATTACAGAAGCCTGACCTTCCACCTTTTGCACCCCAAAAAGATCTTTAGTCCATATTCCCAGAGGGATAAAGAACAGGGAAGCTTCCAATGGAGGGGATGGGACATGGAACTCTGGTGGTGGGAACTGTGTGGGATCGTACTCATTATCTTACAATCTTGTTGATCATTAAATCACTAATTTTTTTTTAAAGAACACCTGGGAAGAAATCTCCATTGTCCTGTGCATGACCCAGGTTTATATTAAAATTCAAGAATATATATATATATATGTCGACCAGATATTGACTTACTCTAGACTTGACTGTTGGGACAACCTGCAATTATTTTCCTTCAGTCTTCACTGCAGTTTTTGAGAACGTTTCTGAACCTCTCAGCCAAACCAAAGTAGTGACTGGCCTTTTAAGTGCAAGAGAGCCTCTGATTCCACGGAGCTGTGCTCACCTGCAGTCAATATATTCTAGCACTCGCTTCAGCTGCAGGGCTCAGCTCAGACTTGCTATCCCAGTTCCCAGGCTTAAATAGGAGCCCCTGGTTACAGGAAAGTGTCCCTCCCAGGTGCAGGCCCATGGCATCCTTCATTATATACCAGTAACTAGGAAGTCAGTTCTCCAAATGCAGAAACAGACTAACAGAGATGAAAACCTTTTCCTTGCCTGACATTGTGTGTTTAAAAAAGAAAAATCCCAGTACATTTTGCATAGACTTTACAGTTTTTATTTCAGTATACCATAGAAACGAAATAGTTCGCCAGTCAGGAGTATTTTTACAGTTGAATTTTTACAAACTGAACTCATGGTCTAGGAAACCAGCCCTCCAGCTCCAAGATGATTCTCTCAGAAGCTGCCACAGTGTGCCCCTCCCTCACTGTTCTCTCCCTAAAGGACAGAACATCTCTACTAACATCAATGCTCCCATGACAGAGTGATTTAGAGTCCATTTCTATGAACTGTGGTTTGAGATTTGTAGAAACACAAGTTTTAGCCTATATATTCCTTCTAAATATTCTTTCTGTCTTTCAGCATAAGTTGGGGGCAATTTTACTGTTAAAACAGTTCTAGTTTGCTCATTTGCACAGCTGTATAATATTTCATTGTGCAAATAGGCCACAATGTATGTATTATTCTACCTACTAGTAATAGAATTCAGGAGAGTTCCCAGCTCTTAGCTGCTATCAATAGCACTGCAAGGGCGGGATGTGGATAGCTTAATGGTTATGCAAATGCAATTCTAATGTCTGAGGCTCTCAAGTCCCAGATTCAATCCCCTGCACCATTATAAACCAGTGCTGACCCGTGCTCCAGTTAAAAACAACAAAAACACAGTATTGCAAAGAACATTGTTGTTTATATTTGTCTTTTAGTGCACACACATTTCCATGGAACATGCTTATTTAGGAGTGCAATCGCAGTGTGAGGATTTGCATTAGAAATCTTGAATCTTTTACCTTTTTATCTGTCCAAACTATTTTATTACTTAGTGGTTTTTGGTTTATTGTTTTTTTCTTTACCAGAGCACTGCACATCTCTGACTGAAGATGGTGTGGAGAGCTAAGCCTGTAACTTCAGAGCCTCAGGCATGAACGTTATTTCGAATAACCATTATACTATCTCCTCTGCCTCCAGACTTTTTTTCCTATAAGTTTCATCTTTGCTCACTCTCCCTGGCCACACCCATCCTAACTACAGCCCCTTTGACACTTCTGAATCTAAAATTGTTATTTTCCTTTCATCTAGTTTTTTTTAAATTGATTACCTTTATTTATTGGATAAAGAGCTAGAAATCAAGAGGGTAGTGGGAGATAGAGACAGAGAGACACTTGCAGACCTGCTTCACCACTCACAAAGCTTTGCCCCTGCAATTGGGGGCTGGGGGCTTGAACCTAAGTCCTTGCACGTTGTAAATTGTGAGCTCAATCAGGTGTGCCACCACCTAGGTTTTGTTGTTGATATTATTAGTGATTTAATATTGGTTTACAAAATTACAAGAAACAGATATATAATTCCAAACACTTCCCACTGCCAGAGCTCTGTGTCCCCATTCCCTCCATTGGAAACTGCAGTGGCTCTCCCAAGGTCACAGACAGGGGTTGACTATTATTAATATAACTGTCTGTATTTTTGCCCATTTTTCTAAGGTCTTGCCTTCTCTTCCTTTCTAAATCACACCTACACCTATTACTACTTCTGAATATCCTTCCTTTTAATTTCTCTCAGGGTCCTGATGGAGCTGGAGTTCAGAGCCCTCTGGTCATCTTCCCCTAACATTTCTCCCCCTCTGGGCACATGGACCAAAATTCTTTACGGGGTGCAGAAGGTGGGAGTTCTGGCTTCTGTCATTGCTTCTCTGCTGGACATAAGTGTTGGCAGGTGGATCCACACCCCCAGCCTGTTTCCATCTTTCCCTAGTGGGGTAGGGCTCTGGAGAGGTGAGGTTCTAGGAAGTCAGGATGGAATCAGTAGCATCTGCAACTTGTCTTTCATCTAAATTTTATTTAAGCTCAGAACTTGGTAGCCGTTTTCTTTTATAAAATCCATGAGTCTTTCTAAGACTTCCATTCTCTGTTCACCGAGCGAGTGGCCTGTCTTATACTGGAAAACGTATCTGTGCTGAACAGAACCGAGGAGTGTCTGCAGTGTGTCTGAAGCCTCACGAAAGTACTCATCTTCACTGAGCCCAGCCTCTTCTAGTTTTTCTGCATGGGTGAAGAGAATGGCGGTGTGCTTCTTCCAAGCATGGCCCAGAAGTCCCTGAAAGAGAGACATACTGATAGTCAAGTGGTTATTTGCCTTGGACTATATTCTTCCACATTGAGCAAAGGAGTAATTGCACTCGGCAGATGCACCTGCCTCTGGAGAGTGAAGAGGCGGGTCAGAGAGCAGAAGCAAACGGAGGGAAATGAGTGGCCTTCCTAAACAGAGGCTGCAGCTGTCTGTTATGGTGCCATTTTAACTGGTGTGCACAGGACCATCAATACATCTGAAATCACTGCATTCCTAACATCCGGCAATTGTTTCTATATTCCTGTCAACTGGAGTCTATCACAACCCCAGGATTCCTCTTAGAATTTATTTCGGGGAGGAGGCAGGCCAACAGCGTTCCCCCACACATGGTTAAAGACTCATCACATATAAACTTAACAAAGAATTGAAGAGAAAGCATGATGTTTAGGAATTTTAAACTTTATTCAGGAAAATTGACGATACACACATGCTGGAGTATATGTGGGCAGTGAAAGAGAAAGAGAGTGAGAATATGAGTTTGAGAGCCATCTATTCTCATGCGGATGCTCCCAGGCTTGGCAGAGAGAGAACTACCCGACCCAGAACACTTGCTTTTATAACCTTCCAAGCCCCACCTTCACTTCCTTTCTAAACCACGCCCACATCCGTTACCACTTCCACTTCCTGTGCAAATTTTCCTTCCCCAATAGCATGGGAACGTGTATGCCTAAAGAACACGCGTTCTGTTATGGTGCCACAGTGTTTGTGTTCCCAGCTTCTGTCTATTAGTTGTCTGACCTCAACAAGAGGACCTTGGTCAAGAGAATTGTGATATAGATATATATATATAATTATTTTGTGTGGAAGAATGTTGTATTACCATCATAAAAGCATCTCCTAAAGACTTACAATTACATAATCTGGTTACAATCTATTGATTAGTCAGATGATATGTAATGGAAAAAAAATCTTAAGACCAAAATGCATTTGGTGATTTGGAACAACTACAGAACATTCCTGTGATTCACATCCTCTTCACATGCCCAGCATCAAACCCAATTTCTAAGATGACTTCTTCTAAGCCACTGAAAAACATTGAAGACTGGTGTGTCTTTTTGTTGAGTCATATCTGGAAATTGGTTATGTAATAAATTCTTATTTGATTAGTGGAAATTAGCAGATATAAAGCAGAAGTAATAGCATGTGGAAAGCCATTCACACAATATCAAAGGCATCTAGAAAGACTCATTTCACTTTTTAAAAATATTTCCAAAGTCATATGAGATCATGACAGTGTGATGGCAAAACAACATTCCCTCTGTCACAAACACTATTACCAGAATATTTCCAGAGCCACTACCACTTTATAATAGCAAGAAAAATATGATGTGATGTGCTTAGGAGTAAGCATAACCAGAAATATCCAGGACCTCTGATTATCAAAAGAGAGAACAAATAAGAGATTGTACCAGACATTATGGCAAATACATTACATGTCGTATCTCTTTTGAAGTTCAATATGCTGTGTGAATGAGACACAATTAGTATTTCCATTTTGATTAGAAATATGGATGTACAGAGAGGCTGAGTGACCCCCATGGAGAGATACCAATTTAAGCTGTTTTTTTTTTTTTAATCTTTAAAACAAAAAAGAAAAAGGAAAAGACAGTTTGGGAAACTACCTTCAATATATATAGCAGACGTATAATCAATATTTACATTACTGAAAAACTGGAAATAGTGAAAGGGAGAAGGAAAAGAAAGGTGAAGGAAGGACAGAGGAAAGAATCAAGACCTAGAGACTAATATAAAAATAATCACGGGGGCGGGGCAGGTGGTGGTGCACCTGGTTAAGCACTCACATTACAACGCACAAGGACCCAGGTTCAAGGTCCTGGTCCCCCCCACTGCAGGGGGAAAGCTTCACTAGCTAGTGGTGAAGCAGGATTGCTGGTATCTCTCAGTCTTTCTCCCTCTCTATCTCCCCTTCCTCTCTCAACTTCTGTCTCTATCCAATAATACATACATATATATATATATGAAATCATTTCAGAATAAGCAGTGATGTTACAGTTGAAATAGGTCTGGGGAGATAGCATAATGGTTCTGCAAAGACTCTCATGCCTGAAACACCAAAGATCCTAGGTTCAATCCCCAGTACTGCCAGAACTGAGCAGTGCTCTGGTTTAAAAAAAAAAAAAAGTAAACATGTTCTCACCTATCCTACTTCACCCCAAAATACATATGGTGAAGTCCTAACCTTCAGAACTCCTGTGACTTTTTGGAAACAGGATAATTGCAGGTATAAGCAGAGAAAAATGGACAAAGACATGATGTTTTGTGAGCAAAGGAGACTTTTTTATTTTTGAGAGAGAATTCTTGAACAAGTCCTTCACTCAGAGCCTCAGCAGGAACCAGCCCTACTCACATCTCTTCCAGACTGGTAGCTTCTCCAGAACCAAGACAATTAAAAAAATTTTTTTTCCTAATCAATGCAACGATTGCCACCTCAACATGCTTCACTTCAGACTGTGTCCAGAGACTTCACATAAGGAATGACAACCCTTCAGCTTCATTACTCGGGTGAGACCTTTCCTTTCATAGTATACTCTAATTTCATCTCAGGTGGTTCACTTTCTAACAAAGTCCCAAAACCTAGATATGCACCAGTTTCTGTGAGAGAGAGCATATCTTCACACGTATCTATAAACTACTGCAAAATATATACCTGAAAGCAGAAGTACACTAGAGCTTGCAGTGAGTACCTCCCTAACACTTCCTCTCCACTATTCCAACCTTTGGGTCCATGATTGCTCAACAATTTGTTTGGCTTTGTATGTTAACTCTCTTTTTAGCTACCAGGTTCCAGATGCCATCAGGATGCTGGCCAGGCTTCCCTGGATTGAAGACCCCACCAATGTGTCCTAGAGCTCAGCTTCCCCAGAGACACACCCTACTAGGGAAAGAGAGAGGCAGACTGGGAGTATGGACCGACCAGTCAACACCCATGTTCAGCGGGGAAGCAATTACAGAAGCCAGACCTTCCACCTTCTGCATCCCCACAATGACCCTGGGTCCATGCTCCCAGAAGGATGGAGAATGGGAAAGCTATCAGGGGAGGGGGTGGGATATGGAGATTGGGTGGTGGGAATTGTGTGGAGTTGTACCCCTCCTACCCTATGGTTTTGTTAATTAATCCTTTCTTAAATAAAAAAAAAAAGAAAAGGAAAAAAATAAAAACAGAAAAAAAATTTAAATCTTTATTTTATTTGTTGGATAGAGACAATCAGAAATTGAGAGGGAAGGGGGTGATAGAGAGGGAGAGAGACAGAGAGACACCTGCAGCCCTGCTTCACCACTCGTGAGGCTTTCTCCCTGCAGGTGGGGACCAGGGGCTCGAACCTGGGTCCTTTTGCACTGTAACAGACAATTTTTTTAATTGATTTAATAATGATCGACAAGACCGTAGGACAAGAAGGGTACAATTCCACACAATTCCTGACACGTTTTTTTTTTTCTTTCCTAAGCCATTTGTTTACTTTATTCAGGCAGACTTAGCCAACTTTTATAAATTATTGAGAAGTGAATGACATGGGCTACATAGAGCAAATCTCACATCAGGAGACAAATTCCTGGAAAACTCATCAGCAACTTTCAGAAAGGGAGCCTGAGAGTTTGCCATCTTGAAAAGTAGCTTTGCCGGCGTCTTCCTTCTGCACATCTGCTTTGCTCCGGGGTTACAGAAAGCTGACACCTTTCTATTTCTACCAAGTGGACATGTTTGTAAAGAAACACATTGATAATTAAGGAAGACGGATTGCCGGTAGAAGAAGATTTTTGAATTCGCTATGATGGAAAAGATCTGGGTGCTATAGAGGTGGATACCCCGTTTCAATAGCACCAACATATTTTGCGGTGTGTGGGGGGGTGGTGTGCAGAGAAGGGAAAGTACAGGGAGAGGTTAGAAAAAGTTTCTGGTGTGTTACAATGCCTCCAACATCAGAATTAACAAGGGAATCATCAGGTCATAAAGACATCCAAATAGAGTGCTGGAGCCTTATTCAGGATTACAGTCTTAGGATTTTATTTCTCTGCAAGCATACAGTAGATATCCTACAGCCTTTCTCACTCATGCCTTTGGGAGGTTCTTGTATTGAACCAAAACGGAGGTTCAACTAGACTGGGACATGCACCCGGTTCACTATTCATGTGCTTGTATGGTTTGTTGTCATACTGAAATGCTGAATATTAGGCAGTCAGTAGCTACCACTCTTAATTCCTCACACCCCCCACCAACACTCTTCCTGGGGTGGGGGCACTGTTGTCATTAAACCTTTTAAAAATATAATCATGGGGGGCAGGCAGTAGCACAGCGGGTTAAGTGCACATGGCACAAAGCCTAAGGACCAGCTTAAGGATCCCAGTTTGAGCCCCTGGCTCCCTACCTGTAGCGGGGTGGGGGGGGGTTGCTTCACAAGCGGTGAAGCAGGTCTGCAGGTGTCTATCTTTCTGTCCCCCTCTGTCCTCTATCTTCCCATCCTCTCTCAATTTCTGTCTGTCCTATCCAACAACAACAATGACAACAACAGCAACAAAATGGGAAAAATGGCTTCCAGGAACAGTAGATTTATAGTGTAGGCGCTGAGCCCCAGCGATAACCCTGGAGGCAACATATATATATATATGAGCTTGTTGATTATAATTAAATCAATTAAAAAAATCGTCTTGGTTCTGAGAAGCTACCAGGTTGGAAAAGATGTAAGTAGGGTTGGTTCCTGCTGAGGCACTGCGTGAAGGACTTGTTCAAGAATTCTCTCTCTCAAAAAAAATTCACTCTAAGTCATTTGCTTGGCACAAGTGGCCCTTTTGTGAGTTGTACCAGAATCCTTCCCTTGCTAAAATGACTTTGCTTTCATTGTCTGTCTTGAGTTACTGGTTTTCTCGCCTATAAAATTAACATATCCTGTCTTTGTCTCCACCAGACACTTCCTATCCTTCAGACCTTAAGATCATTCAGGGAACACGTGTACGAGCATTGAAGGAGAATACATTTGTAAGCTCAGCACCACTCAGGAGTCCATATGTTCAACCACTAGGAAGTCTTTCTATGTTGATAATTATGTATGAAAGGATAAGTTTAGGTCCTAAACTGTGAGAGAAATTGCACTTTTGAATTACTGCCAACAACAGAAGAGGATGGCTGATTTCGCTTATAATCTTCAGATTGGTTTTTGGCTGGGAAAAGAGTTGGATTTTTGCAAGTCCTGTAGCTAGCTGGGTGTACAGTCATCACATTAGTGGCCAAACGTGATCTCTGTGGACCCAGGGACGGAATAATCAGAGTTGATTGATACCTCACCTAAAAAATGCAAAAAAAAATGCAAGAGAGCAAGATAAGTTCAATGCAAGTTATCTGGTGTTAATAATGTAAAAACAGTGCTAAGCTCGATGGACATTTTACAATCAATCATGAATTGTTTGGTTTCAGAGTGCTAATGGGTTTGAGTCCATCTAGTCCTTTTGGGACAACTGTTTAGGATATAAACTTTGTTTTCCAGGAATTATATTCATTTTCCCAGGACCTCACCAGCCCTGCCCCATTTGTTTGTGGTTGATGAAATCATAGCATCTGGACTTTTTAGGGGGAAACGTTTTAAAAAGCCAAGGATTACATCAACGGAGGGGAAGAAAAATTATCATGGAACATGAGGACAATAATGACCATTATTTATATTTTTATGCTATTCCTCCTCTCATCCCACTTAGAACTCAGCAGCTTCCTTCTCAAGATCCAGCACTGCATGGTAAACCCTCCTTCGAACAGACTCAGAGAGTTTTCTTCGAGCTCATCTTTCCAAATTGCTTTATTTTACAGATGAGAGCATGGAGGGCTTTCACTGTTCAAGGACTTGGCCAAAGCCACATTTCTTACTGTTGACAGACCCAAAACCCAACGTCCCCCTGCCTGCCAGGCTCATGTTCTTTCATTTCACTGAATCAGGGACTTCTCAGTTTAGTTTTATTTAGCCAGTGAATAGTCTTCCCGGATTTATCTCCAGACTAATAAGGAATTTCCTATCGTTATAAATCAGGGATGTGTAAAGTTGAATTTCACTCTTAGCCTCCCCCCCCCCCCTTAAGCCCATCAACATAATCTCAAGGAAGGCTACGAAGAAAATGTCTTCATTTCAAGTTAGGACAGATGGGAACAATCAAAGGACAGCAAGTACCCAAACCCTGACTATAGACTTGCCAGGTGACCATGTCTGAATACATTGGTTGTTATGTTCCTAGGACACTAACCCCCAGATGCACCCAGTTCAGTAGACAGGATTATTTTTTCTTCTTCTTATTGTTTTATTTTTTTTTTTGACTAATAGTAAATTACAAGACTGTAAGATGATAGGGTATAGGTCGACACCATACCCATCACCAAAGCTCTGTATCCCCACCCTCTCACCTGCCAAAGATAACTACCATAAGTAGACATGATTATCTTTCCCACTTCACCAGTGAGAGCTAGAAGGCTAGAGAAGCTGCCTACAGGCTTTCAAAGCAAATAATCAACTAAGTGTACATTTTCTTAACTGGGGGATTCATGGTTTCCAGTAAATATAATTGTTGGCACATGGGTAAATTCCTCAGTTTTCTGCAAAACACTCTCACCCTCAGCCTTGGTCCTCCTTCACCATCATGCGCAGGACCTAAAAGTCTCCCCACCTCTCAAGAGTCCTTTATTTTGGTACAGTACACCATATCCTGTCCAAGTTCTGCTTTTCTGCCCCCTTCTGTTTGTATTTCTCCACTTCTGAGCATGGGTGAGATCATCCCACCTTCATCCTTCTCTTTCTGACTGATCTCACTTCACATGATTCCTTCAAATTCCATCCAAAATGAGGCGAAGAAGGTGAATTCATTATTTTTAATAGTTGAGTAGTATTCCATTTTGTATATACACCACAGCTTACTCAGTCACTCATCTGTTTTCGGACACCTGGGTTGCTTCTGGGTTTGGGCTCTTACAAATTGTGCTGCTATGAACATAAGAATACACAGATCTCTTTGGATGAGTGTGTTGGGTTCCTTAGGATCTATCCCCAGGAGAGGAATTGCAGGGTCAGAGGCTAGGTCCATTTCTAGCCTTCTGAGAGTTCTCCAGACTGCTCTCCACAGGAGTTGGACTAATTGACATTCCCACCAGCAGAGCAGGAGGGTTCCTTTGTCCCCACAACCTCTCCAGCATTTGTTGCTGCTATCTTTTCTTTTCTTTTTTTTTAAAGTTTTTTTCTTTTCCTCTTTTTTTAATTGTTGTAATTGTTGTTGTTGTTGTCATTGTTGGATAGGACAGAGAGAAATGGAGAGAGGAGGGGAAGACAGAGAGGGGGAGAGAAAGATAGACAGCTGCAGACCTGCTTCACCACTTGTGAAGCGACTCCCCTGCAGGTGGGGAGCCGGGGGCTTGAACCAGGATCCTTACACCGGTTCTTGCACTTGGTGCCATGTGCATGTGCTTAACCCGCTGCGCTACCATTCGACTTCCTGCTGCTATCTTTTCTGATGTGTGACATTCTCACAGGAGTAAAGTGGTATCTCATTGTTGTCTTTATTTGCATTTCTCTGACCATCAATGACTTGAGCATTTTTTCATAGGACTGTTAGCCTTTTGGATATCTTCTTTGGGGAGTATTCTGTTCATATCCTCTCCCCATTTTTGCATGATTTTCTTTTGTTGAGTTTGGTGAACTCTACATATTTTGGTGATTAGCCTTTTGTCTTGAGCACAAGTCTCACTTCCCCTTGAGCCTGTGCACTTAACCCCAATGGTATGTTCTCTGTGCAGTGAAGAGGTACTGTCTGGTAGTGACAAAAACAATAAAAACATCCATTGAACATGCTGCAAGTCAGAGGGCAGTGCCAGACGCATTGCATTTATTACCTCTGATGCTTGGAATATCTGAGCATAGGTAAAAATCACCCCCATCTCATAAGTGTGCAGCTGCAACAGAGGAAGTCTTAGTGACAGTTCTTATCACAGACCTAGAATGGTGAGCAGGCTTCCACTTAACTCCATTCTACTTGACAGCTAAGCCCAGGGACTTGGTTGAGTCTGCTCAGACCCTGCCTTGGCCTCTCTGAGTGGTTTACCTGTATCCTCACCTGGAACATCAATAGCTGAGTTGCTCCCCTATAGAACAAACGTGGGGGCCCACCATGCACCGGGTTAAGCATACATAGTATGGACCTATGGTGAAGCAGGTCTTCAGATGTCTCTGTGTCTCTCTGTCTCTCTATATATCTATCTCCCTTTCTTCTCTCAATTTATCTCCGTCCTATCCAATAAGATGGAAAAAAATGTAGATTCGTGGTGCTGGCATCGATCCCCAATGCTAATCCTAGGGGCGCAAAAAATATCCTAGAAGCCTGACTGTACACAGCTGTGAAGCAAGACAGCACACTAGAGGGAAACTCAAGGACTTTGGTCAATTCCTAAATGTGCTTTTCTTAAGGCTGCTTTATTTATTCATTTTAAAAATATTTTCTTTATTTACTATTGAATAGAGACAGAGAGAAATTGAGAGGAGATTGAAAGGGAAAGAGGCAGAGAGACACCTTCCTGCAGCCCTACCTCACCACTTGTGAAGCTTTCCCCTGTAGGTGGGGACCTGGGGCTTGAAGCCGGGTCCCTGCGTACTGTAATGTGTGCGCTTAACCAGGTGCGCTACCGCCTGGTCCCAAGGCGGCTTTATTGTATGAGCTTCCCTTCTCGATTATGGATTATTCAAGCATTCCAGTGATACTGAGATAACATGCTGCTAATGCACTGCCTTGGCTTCCCAGGCTTGGGGCTATGACTCCCTGGCATCCCTATCACTTTGTAGTCAGTTTACTTATGTTAGCATAAATAAAGAAAAAGAGATCATGTGGGGGAAATATTTTCAGTGGTCACAACTGTAGCCTGTGACCCCTTTGTGAATATTAGAGCACAAAATTGAGGGAGAGAGGGAGAAAGGGAGAGAGAAACAGAGAGAGAGAGAGAGACTGAAAGAGACATTAGGGGAGGTGCAGGCAAGAAGAGGTCATGTCTCCGACTCTCATTCTGTACCTGCCTTCCAGGTCAGGCATCACTTCCCCCCACTCCCTGAAAAGGAGAAGAAATGGGAGAAGGCAGATGTCCTATTTCTCTGTTTTGCATGAGTCAGGGAGAAGAGGAAAAAAACTGAGGGTGTATCTGGAAGCAGAGGACCCCAGCAGCTCCATGCTCCTACCTAACAGCTGCCAGTCCTGCTGAATCTTCAGACATTCTGCAGCTGCTCCCAATCTGTGAGCACATCCAGATGTCTACCACCAGCATCCATCCCCACCTTCAGGAAGAAGGTCATAAACAGCCAGCTCCATCTTCAACCAAAAAGCAGGGTGAAAACTCACAATAGGACAGTGGTGGTCCCAGGAGCCCCAGGACATGCCAGGGATTGCTGGGTTCCAGATGCTGAGATGTCCTAGAGAGAAAACATTCTTTACTCTGGAAAAAGGGAAAAAGTGTTCTGGAGCTGAGATTTGCCCAGGCTCCTCTCCTCTCTGAACTTTGACTCCTGAACTGGAGACAGTAAAGCATTCATAGGAGAAGGATGAAGGCCAGATGTCATTTAAAAGATCAGAGACACCCATTCCAGGTGGTTCACTTCCTAACAAAGTCCCAAAACCTAGATATAGACCAGGTCCCATGAGATAGAGCATATGTTCACACATATCCATAAATTAGGGCAAATATATACCTGAAAGCAAAAGTACACAATAGTCTGCAGTGAGTCAGTATCAAGTTCCTAATGAAACAGTGTCTACTTAGACTTAGATACCCTCCTCACCTACTTCCTATTAAACTTCCCTCATTCACTCCAAAGCTAACCTCATCAAAGCAAGGGCTGCAAAAGCTGAATAAGGGCAAGAGACTGGCATACTTTAACGATGACACTTTAGTCACTGTCAGGCCACCCCAACATCTGAGGCCCGATTCGGGGAGTCCTGAGATTCCCAAACAGACATGATGGGCCTAGACCTCGAATAAATCCCTCTCTCCATTGTTACCTTTCATCTCTATCAGGAACAACAAAATAGATCCCTTTGTGGGCCTCCATAGGACCTTACCCTCAACTTGGATCAACAATGGTAGAGAATGTTCCATCCTCCAAAGGGATGCTGGACAACATACTCTATGCTACACCTGAGGAAGATGGGTCCTGATATTGGGGCAGCTTGGAACATTCTTACTCATGACCACAGAATGTGAGCTCAGATCTACAGGGATGCAGAGGTCACATAGGCTCCTAAGCTGAATATGGGCCCCAGATCACATCAAATTACAGTCAACAATATTTATACACCTTTCCCATATTAGGGAGCTACTCTCTTCCCTGATCCAGCTTTCTGGTCCTTTTTCCAGCCATGACATCATCTCCCCAGACAATAACTAGGATCCACCTGTATATTTTCAGGCCAGGCTCAGGGGAAATAAAAAACAAACAAACAAAAAAACCTAGTATAGCCACAGGCCCTTTGGAATATAACTAAAATTGTACCTACTAGCTATCTAAAAAATGGAGACTGCCCCCCCCCCAACTCTTCCTCTGCACTAATCCAGTCTTTAGGTTCATGACTGGTCAACAATTTGTTTGGCTTTGTATGTTAACTCTCTTTTCAGCTACCAGGTTCCAGATGCCAACCAGACTTCCCTAGACAGACAACCCCACCAATGTGTCCTGGAGCTCTGATTCCCTAGAACCTCGTCTCCCTAGGGAAACAGAGAGACCTGTCAATGCCCATGTTCATCGGGGAAGCAATTACAGAAGCCAGACCTTCCACCTTCTGCATCCCACAATGACCTTGGTTCCATACTCCCTGAGGGATAAAGAATAGGAAAGCTATCAGAGGAAGGGGATGGGATACGGAGATCTGGTGGTGGGAATTGTGTGGAGTTGTACCCCTCTTATCCTATGGTTTTGTCAGTGTTTCCTTTTCATAAAAAAAAAAAAATCAGAGTCATGTAGGATTTTAGTTCACTTGTGAAAAAAAGAAAATGAATAAATAAAAGAAACATGGAATCACAACATTGTTCTCCATTCTAAAACCAGAAAAGAAGAATTATGAATTCTTATCACGGGCCCCTTGGAACATACATAAAATAGACTTCCTAAGCTTCTTCCCACACGAAGACTCCTAATTTCATCTGCTCTGTTTCTACCTTTGGGTTCCTGTTTATTAAACAAATTTTCCTGCTTTATATCTTACCGCCTTTCAGCCACCAAGTTGCAGACGCTACCATGACACCATCCGGACGACCCTGAACAGACGACCTGTCCTGGAACCTCCCCTCCCCAGAGCCCTTTCCCAGTAGGGACAGACAGAAACAGGCTAGGGGTGTAGATCCACCTACCAACACCCATGTCCAGCAGAGAAGCAATTACAGAAGCCAGAACTCCCACCTTCTGCTCCCCACAAAGAATTTGGGTCCATACTCCCAGAGGGATACAGAATAGGGAAGCTTCCAATGGAGGGGATGGGACACGGAACTCTGGTGGTGGAAACTGTGGAATTGTAGCCCTGATATCTTACAATCTTGTTAAATCATTATTGGATCCCTCTAGTCAGACATAAATAAATAAAACATCTCTTTTCAAAATATATGTTTTTTACAGTACCCCTTTTTGTTTCAACATGGAGCCAACCTAGAGAATAATTTGGAGACAGATGGAGACAGTCAGGTTAACATTTCAGAAATACTTGTTTATGCGTTTACTGAATTACATCCGCTTGTAGCTAAAGCCAGACGTTTACTTAATAGCAGCATTAAATGAAACTTAAGCCCAGTTTTCAAAGTGCACTGATAGAATGGAGGCAGGTTTCCCCTAGTTAATTTCCAGAAGATTTTGTTTGAAATGCAGGCTTTCTTAGTTTGGGGGTGGGGGTTGATGAGCTTTCTTAGATTCTGCATTGTTTCTTAATTGCAATCATCCTCCCTTCTTTGCTTTTGTACAGCGTACCCTTGATTTTCAGGAGTCAGATGATGAGGGTTATTATTTTTTTCATTGCCCTGTCACCCTAATGTTTTCCACTGTGTGTGTGTGTGTGTGTGTGTGTGTGTATGATTGCACATATGGCCTTTTATTTTTCTCCCCCACCCAGAAACAAACCTTATTACCAAAAAACAAAATGTGTGTCTTTGTTTAGGACAATTATATGCCTTTGCTAGTTCAAGAAAAGAAAGAAAGGGAGAGCCAACCAATGGTGTACCCAGTTAAGTGCACATAGCCCGTGCAAGAATCCGGGTTCGAGCTGGAGATCTATACCAAAAAGAACCAAAGGAAGAAACTTGTATTCGTGTGTTTTCTTTTTCTGGATGATGTCTAGTCCTTATTCTCCATGGAGTCTACCTGGGGCATGTCTAGTAGTGATGAATTCTCTGTGCTCAGTGTAACACTAATTCATTCTGAGTAATACTAGCAGTTCAGTTGAGTGACACCAGCTTAGAAAATTAAGAGTTTGAGTGCAAGGAGAAGCCCAGAGCATGGTTTATATAAGAAGTTCTGACTGGGGTCTACACCACCTTGCCCAGGTGTGTGTATACTGGGCCCACCTGTCCTCTCCTATCCCTTAGTCCCAGCTCCTCTCCTGGACTGTCTGAACGAGTCTCCAAATCAGTGACTTAGCACTATGGACAGACAAGCATGGATGGATACCCAGACAAAAGTACACCTGCTACTCATGTTCACCTGGGCCCTCCAAAGTCCCTGTGGCTGGAATGGAATTCTTTTTAGTTTAGTTTTTTTTTTTTTAAATGTCCACCCAGGTTGTCACTGGGGCTCAGTTCCAGCACCGTGAATCCACCATTCCTAGTAGCCACTTTCTACCTCGCCCCCACTTTTTAAAAAAATTTCCAATTTTTCTCAGATAGGACAGAGAGAAATTAAGAGACGATAAGAGGGAGAAAAAAGACAGACACCTACAGACCTGCTTCCCTGTTCCTGAAGTGGAGGCCCTGCAGGTGGGGGGGCCAAGGACTCGAACTCAGGTCCCTGCAGTAGTATGTGCGATTAACTGAGTGTGCCACTGCCCAACCCCCTGGGATGGAGCTCTTAATGGAGCATGCAGATGACAAGGCTAGCATCTGAAAGCCCTGACTTCTTGCCTCATCTCTCTTGAATCATGTGAGTCTTAGTGACATCTCCTCCTGTGATCTGCTTTGGCTTCAGTGATTATCATGAACCTGCTAATTCTTGTCTTCTAGACTATTAGTTTTTTTGTTTTGTTTTTTACCAGAACACTGCTCAGCTCTGGTTTATGGTGGTGCAGGGGACTGAACCTGGGACTTTGGAGCCTCAAACATAAGAGTCTCTTGATATAACCACGATGCTATCTACCCTCTCCACTAGACTATTAGGTTTGTTTTTTTAAAAAATTTATTTATTTTCCCTTTTGTTGCCATTGTTTTTCTTTATTGTTGTTGAAGTTATTATGGTTGTTGTTATTGATGTCATCGTTGTTAGATAGGACAGAGAGAAATGGAGAGAGGAGTGGAAGACAGAGAGGGGAAGAGAAACGCTCTGAAGCGACTCCCATGCAGGTGGGGAGCCGGGAGCTCGAACCGGTATCTTTGCTCCAGTCCTTGCGCTTTGTGCCACGTGCGCTTAACTGCTATTAGGTTAGGCTATTAGGTTTTTAAAGAGACTATTAGGTTTTTAAAGAGAAAGTTTGTGTATCTTGGAACGGAGAGAGCAGAGTTCTGCTCTGTCCTGTATCATGCTGGGTATCAAATCTGGGGCCTCAGGAACACAAGTGTTTGTTCTTCACAGGGAGGCACCTCTGGGCCCTAGACCATGAGCTTTTAAAGGGTAAGAACAAGCTGATAACTAGCAGTCACCAGATCTGTACAGGTGCTGAAGACAGAGTTCAGTGAGTGGGCGGGTGAATGAATAGTCATTTATAGTGCAGTCAGTGAACCCCGAGAGACTGGCCCCAAAGGCTGAGTAGGTTCAGTTCAGTACTTGAGGCCAGTAGTTCTGAAGCTTGACTAGGAAGTCTATGAAAATGGAGACATGCAGGCACCTCTCTTAAGATTTTGCTTCAGTGGGACTTGTGTGGAGCTGTGTGTACATTAGAAAGTAGCCCCCAACAGATGGTCTCATCAGTGCCCGGGAACCTTACCTCTCTAGTGCTCCAACCCACTAGGGAAAAATAGAGACAGGCTGGGGGTATAGATCCACTGGCTAATGCCCATGTCCAGTGGAGAAGCAATTACAGAAGCCAGAACTGTCACTCCTGTCAGTTATGCTCCCCTTAAGGAGTTTTGGTCCATATTCCAAGAGGGGGAGAAATGTCAGGGAAAGATGACCAGAGGACTCTGAACTCCAACTCCACCAGGACCCAGATAGAGAAGAGGAGAAAGCAAGGACACACAGAAGTAGTAGTAGGTATAGGTGTGACTTAGAAAGGAAGAGAAGGCAGTACTATAGAAGAAATGGATATATATATATATATATATTCATCTATCTATCTATCTATCTATCTATCTATCTATCTATCTATCTATGTCACCCCATGTCTGTGACCTTGGGAGAACCATTGCACTTTCCAATGGAGGGAATGGGGACACAAAACTCTGGTGGTAGGAACGGTGTGGAATTATACCCCTGTTATCTTATAACTATGTAAATTAATATTAAATAACTAATTAAAAAAAGAAAGAAATGAGCCCCCAGGGGACCAGGTGTTAGTGCACCTGGTTGAGAATATATCTTACGGTGTGCAAGGACCTGGGTTCAAGTCCCTGGGGTGGGGGGAGGAGGCTTCACAAGTGGTGAAACAGAGCTGTAGGTATCTCTTTCTCTCTCTCCCCTCCTTCCCCCCAATTTATTTGTATCTATCTAAAATAAATAAATAAATAAATAACATAACATAACATAACAGGAAGAAAAGAAAAGAGCCCCCACCTATTCTGACCCAGAGAGGTCCTGGGAAGTACACCTCCCACATGGACTTCATAGCTCTCTTTTTTCTTAGGCACTTGAGTCTTAGTTAAGTCCTGAGGTTTTCCTCAGAACATTTGCCTCTTAGGTCTGCACTCCAGTTGTGAAATGACCAACAGAATGTTTCCAGTGGAAATTGTAAAAGGAAAAAAAAATGACTGTTGGTGGAAAAAATCAAGTAATTTCTACCATTTTTTCCATATTAATAGCACTTGGTGCTTTAAATAACTCTTCCCCCTCTTTTGAAACTTTATTTTATTTGACAGAAGAGAGAGAAACTGAGAGGGAGGGGGAGAGAAAGAGAGACATTGGCAGTCCTTCATCACTAATGAAGCTTCCCCCTGCAGGTGGGGACCAGGGGCTTAAACCCAGGTCCTTGCACATAGTAATACAGGTGCTCAACTGGGTGCACCACCACCTGGCCCCTTAAACTCCTCTTTTGATGAGTGTTTTTGTGGTTCTTTCCAACTGGAATCATGTCTTCCTAACGGAAATCACAGCACAGATAGAATCACCTCTGTGTATTAATTACCTGAAGCAGCTGGATGGGGGCCAATGCTTCCTGCCCATAGAGAGGCACATCCACTCTCTGGACCAGTAGAGCAAGGTGGAGACCTTCTTGTCCAAAGTGATGGGCCAGGGCCTCCCTGACCTCCTGTTCCACACGGCGCTCACTCAGCATGCTGTGGGGATAACCTGGCGTGTCTAACACCTTCACCTGCAAGGCCATCTCTCTCCCCGCTCGACGCATAAAGCCGTGGAGGAGACAACTGCGGCCCAGACGGCAGTCTTTGGTCACAGAACATGGAGCAAATTCACTGTGGAAGTCAGTACTTCCCAGCAGAACATTCCCCACAGAACTTTTCCCACTCTGCGTCATGCCAAAGACGGCCAAGTTGATGACCATCTTGTTAGAGTCCGCCATGGCTGTGGTAAACAGAGATGTGGAAAGTTAGGTGAGTCTTCTCGCCTGGCCCTGAGCACTCCAAGTAGGACCTGGGGTTTTGCCTTCTCTCTCTGTTGTGACGAAAACATGCTGAGAGCACTTCACCAGAGTGTAGATGGTCCAATGACAGAGGAAAGATGGCATCAAAATGAAGAGTTTGCAGGGGGAGAGCAGGGAGAATTCCGATTCAGATACAGAAGAGAGGAGGAAGCAGTAATCATGGCAGGATGACAGGGGCGGGAACACAATGAAAATGATGTGTCACATTGAGGAGAAAGACACTCAAGAATGTGGTAGGGTGAGCATGTTGAGGATTAAGTGCTGAGGTCCCTGAGTTCAAGAACAAAGTTAGCAGTATATTGAAAGGCTACCTGCTCTTGGAGGAGAATTGGAATGAATAGAACCATGAAAGAAACAGGCCTCCTGTACTTGTAACTTGTAACTGTACTTGCCCCACCTCCTGCCCAACCCCCCTGAACACACAAATGGCACCTGCAAAGCGACATCTTCCTAACTCCCCGGATGCTCTTCTCTGAAACATGAAGAACCCTAAGGGAGACGTTTATTTCTGTTTACTAGGAAAGAAAGAAATTTATATATATATATGTATATATATATACATATATATATATATATATATCCAGTAATTTCTGTTAGGAGACAGTCAAACTATCTCCTCATCTTAATAAAGTATTGATCATTTAATAGAGGCAGTACAGCCCAGCACACTGTACAGCTCAGGTGTAAGGGAAAACAAGCTTGGGGTCTTGTGCTCCATTTATAACACCTTCAAGAAAAGCCAAGCTTTTGTTCAGACCATAAGCCCCTACTGTGTTTTAAAACCATCTATCTTTTTTTTTTAGCTTGAAAAGGCAGTGTCGCTGGCTAGCTTCCAATGTCTGCAATCTGCTGATTCCAGAATCAAGAGTTCCAATACTATGTATTGGTTATTTTTGCTTTTAGTTACTTCCATCCCTACCAGGAAGACCTGGAAGGTCTTTCATGTCCCCCATGCAAAGGACATCATTCTCAGGCCTCCCAGACTGACCCCAGCTTAATCAGCCTTTTAAAATTTTTTCTTAATGGCTGAATAAAATGTGATTTTAAACCAAGTGATCATGGAATCCCAAGCCATGTGCTATTGATTACGTACCTTTTCCAATGTTAAAATCCTCTCTTCCCAAAGTCTTGCCTCCTGCTGGTACAGCTGTCCTCTGGCACGAACTTTAAACTTCTGGCTGTGCTTCCTTCCGTACCACTCTGGGGCTGATACCGTATGTGTTCACTGAGTTAATCTATTACCAGGATCCTCTCTGTAAATGACTGTCCACCTGTAATCACTAATGACTACTCCATGCCACCTGACACTCATAATTTCAGCAGCGACTTCCTGCAGTTCCCGTGTTCAGAATTTAGTTCTTTATCTTAGGATGTTATTAACAAGCAGCAGTTGATCCACAGTCCAAATGAATGCAAGAAAGGTAAATGCTAACCAGAAACTGGATAGCTAAAAGGAAGGCGACACTTTTCCCCCAATGGAATACATGAGCACCAAGTCACCTGAAAAGGTTCAATTGTTCATAATATATGCACAAAAAGCAGATATTGATCTCATAACAATATGTGCTTCATAAATTTAAAATTATTTAAGAAATGCTCTTTTGGCATAATTAAACCTCACTGTTTCTATTTAGCACAATTCTATCAGTACCTGTAGTTTCCATATAGAATAGAAGAACTATAGCTTGAGACCAAGTGCATTTTTCTTAAAAGCTGGATTTTTTTATTGAAGATTTGAATTAGACTTTATCATATATAAGTATATTAATACACATGCACACACATATAATAATATAATATAATATAATATAATATAATATAATATAATATAATATAATATAATATATATTTGTCTCTGAGCTTCCAAAACCTGGATAGCGTGAGCTGCTACTGTTTTCATCACTCGGTCTGTGGAATTTTGTGATGGCAGCCCAAGTCCACTAAGGCATAATGTCTGTGTGTTTATGTGATATTCATATATATCTATATCTATATCTATATCTATATCTATATCTATATCTATATCTATATCTATATCTATATCTATATCTATATCTATATCTATATCTATATCTATATCTATATCTATCTATCTATCTATATGTCTTCTCTTGTACCTCTCAAAACATTGATAAAGGAGCCAGGTAGTGCCATACCCAGTAGACTGTGTAGATTTTCCCATGAGTGAGGACCTGGGTTCAGGCCTCTGCTCAGAGAAAGATTCACAAGTGGTAGAGAAGTGCTAGCTACAGGTGTCCTCTCTCCTTCTCTCCCTCTCTTCTTCTCTCCCTCTCTCCCTTTCCCTCTCCCTCTACTTCTCCCTCTCCCTCTCCCTCTGCCTCCCTCCCGCCCTCCCTCCCTTTCTTCCTCTCTCTCTTCTCCTTAAAAAAGGAAAGGAAAAAGAAAAAAAAAGCCACTAGGAGCAGTGGAGTCATTCTGCAAGCACTAAGTCCCAGCAATAACCCTAGTGGCAAAAAAAAAAAAAAAAAAAAGAAAAGAAAAGAAAAGAAAAGAAAAGAAAGGAAGAAAGAAAGAACAAGAAGATAAAGGTGAAATATGTCTTCTGTGTGAAGGAATCTTGGAGACATCTGGAATGCTTTATGAGCTCACAGACAGAAAGCTACAGCCTTCTTCCTGTATGGATAAGGCAAGAAAACACACCATGTCCAGTCAGTCACCTGAGGAGCACATTTGACTTTCTTGAATGGAGCAGAAGGGAAATCCCCCAGGGGGCAGTAGTTGTCTGTTTCCAAAGAAATGATTTTGAGCCAGAACTTCTTCTATGATTTCAATCTAACCACAACGAGACGTTCTTCAAGGAGGCAACAACGGGCATCATCATATTTTAAAAGTGTGGGGCATCCTTTTTTTTTTAAAAAAAATAGTGTGTTAAACTTTTTTAAGTTAACAGTGTATAGTTCCACACCACACCAATTAGCAAAGTTCTGTGTTCACACCCTCCCACCTTGCAAAGATAACCACTAGAGTTCTCATAAGTCTCAGAAACAGTTTGTGTGTGTGCATGCGTGTATGTGTACGTGTGTGTGCGTGTATGTGTGTGTGTGTGTGTATGGTCTGACTAGTTTGTGTGTATCAGTTTCTAGATTCCACATGAGTGAAATCCTATGAAAGCTGGATTTCATCTCTTTACTTATTTTGCTAGGCACCATCACCTCCAGTTTCATCTATTTTGATCCAAAAATCCTTAGAAAGGAAACAGTTTTTTTGGGAAAACAGTAAGACTAAGTACTTGACGTAGAAAATGAAATTTTAAGAACCTGTCAAACTCACACAATGCCAGCTGCTTTGGATGGGGAGGGGGAGTTAAACGGTTAGAGATCAGGGTATTTAGAGGTGGATGGAGAGAAAGAGGGAGGGAGAGAGAAAGGAGGGGAGGAGAGGAAGAGAGAGAGAAATGCAAAAGTTATCACAGTGGGGTGTGTATGGGAGGCCGAACTTCCTGTTATAGAAATGGCTCAGGGATTATGTTAGAGCTGAGACAGCTAATGTTCAGTTTTGAATTTGGGGGTCCACCACGTTCACAGTTGCTTTGTATGAGGGGTGGGGTGGGCTCTTTGATTTGTTCTCCTTACCCAGCAGGCACTACCACCTGGCCCCTGCACTCTATTTTCTAAGATCTAGTCATAATTTTCACAACTCTATTAATAGTGATACTGATAGACAGGTTTCCATTTTTATTTTATATTTGTGAAGCTTTCAGGCCAAACCCAGGCTGATCTCTTAAATGGATTAATAGAATTATTCTGTTTTAGGATATTCTGCAAACATTTAATTACTTTGGAAACTGTATGTCTCTAGGAGGTTAGAAGAAACCCTCAACTAAGCCCAGAACTTTTTGGAAATCATTATAAAAGAACTTTAGTTTCCTCTTCTTGTTGTGAGATGCTTGATAGACTGGGCTTGGATTTTTGTATCTGGTAAAATATGTGTGTTCAGTTAATTTGTTTATTTTATTTTATTTTATTTATTCCCTTTTGTTGCCCTTGTTGTTTTTTATTGTTGTAGTTATTATTGTTGTTGTCGTTGTTGGATAGGACAGAGAGAAATGGAGAGAGGAGGGGAAGACAGAGAGGAGGAGAGAAAGATAGACACCTGCAGACCTGCTTCACCGCCTGTGAAGCGACTCCCCTGCAGGTGGGGAGCCGGGGTTCGAACCGGGATCCTTATGCTGGTCCTTGTGCTTTGCGCCACCTGCGCTTAACCCGCTGCGCTACAGCCCAACTCCCAATTTTTTTTGTTTGTTTGTTTGTCTTTTGCTTCCAGGATGCCTCCACTACGAATTCACTGCCCCTGGAGGCCATTTTCCTCCATTTTGTTGCCCTTGTTGTTGTTATTATTATTGTCACCATTGCTGTTGTTATTGTTGGATAGGACAATGAGAAAACAAGAAAGGAGGGGAAGACAGAGAAGGAGAGAGAAAGACACCTGGATACCTGCAGACCTGCTTCACTGCCTGTGAAGCGACACCCTGCAGGTGGCTTGAGCCGGGCTCCTTGAGCTGGTCCTCGTGCTTCATGCCATGTGCGCTTAACCTGCTGTGCTACCACCTGACCCTGTTCAGTTAATTTCTGTACTTTCATAGTCTGACGTATATTTACATGAGCATAAACATCATAATCTGACTAAGGACTACTTATAATCTCTAAGGTGTAATGATGTGACTTACAAAACTAAACTTTTGATCACAACTCCTGAGCCAATTAGGCTGAAAAGTGGCAACCACAATAAAAAAAAAATCAGAGTTAAAAAAATAGATATTGCTCATGACTGGAGGAAGTAGATTCTCAAATCCACTCACTGTCTTCTAATTCCATCCCATTCCATCCATCCAAGTGGACAGGAAAGAGAGAGAGAGAGATAGAGATAGAGATAGAGATAGAGCGAGAGAGAGAGAGAGAGGGAGAGAGAGAGGCTTCCAGGATGAGCAATAATCTACTAAGTTTCACAAAAAAATAGATGCTAGGTTCCTACCAAAGGTTTTCAGCGCTTAGGTGAAACAATTACAGATTTTGAATTCAGGTACTGAGCATTTTGGTTGACTAAGCTATCCTATATAGCTGCCCCTTGATTTAATGATAAAAGATGTGGTGAGAGCATTTTACAGAAAACTGAGAAATTTTACACACATACCAATGATTGTATACACTGTAAACCATGAATCCCCCACAATAAAAAGAAAAGATAGGGGGGTCGGGTGGTAGTGCAGCGGGTTAGGCACACGTGGCGCAAAGTACAAGGACCTTCGAGCCCCAGGCTCCCCACCTGCAGGGGAGTCGCTTCACAGGTGGTGAAGCAGGTCTGCAGGTGTCTGTCTTTCTCTCCCCCTCTCTGTCTTCCCCTCTCTCTCCATTTCTCTCTGTCCTATCCAGCAACGACATCAACACCAATAATAATAACAACTACAACAAGGCTAAAACAACAAGGGCAACAAAAGGGAAAAAAATGGCCTCCAGGAGCAGTGGATTCATGGTGCAGGCACCGAGCCCCAGCAATAACCCTGGAGGGGAAAAAGAAAAGTTAAAATAGAAGTAAAGCACAAAGTGTACTCAAAATTCCCAGCGGTGCTAAGGAATGGGACTATGCATAGGACTCATCTTGGCCATTCCTTAGCACCATTGGGAATTTTTTTTGCCTCCAGGGTTATTGCTGGGGCTCGGTGCCTGCACCATGAATCCACTGCTCCTGGAGGACAGAGGAGGGGAAGACAGAGAGGGGCAGAGAAAGATAGACACCTGCAGACCTGCTTCACTGCCTGTGAATTCAAAATCAGTAAAAAAAAAAAAAAAGAAAAAAGTGTTCTGATTATTGAGACGTTTGGTGATGCTGCTAGGGCTAGAAATCTGCTGATGGAACTGAGCTCTTGTTTCTATCATTTATCCTGTGGTCAGCTCGGCTTTGTGCTCTGTCATTTCATATAAAGTCACGGTTTTCCAGGGACCTTTCAGTAAAGGGTGAGTGAGGACTTACTGTATTTTATGCTTCTTTTCCCCAGTCATGTGTTGGGAAAAGATTTTGGGGAAAGCATTTCCATCGTGAAATAAAAAAAAACAACAACAACAATGGATGTTCTAGAAGAAATTGTCTAAAAATGTGTTTGAGTTTGGCAGTGATGAGCTGTCCTTCTGTTTTGGGGCCCATGAGAGTTGATGCAGGACATTTTTTCCTGTATTATTTTTTATTAATGATTTAATGTTGATTTGTAAAAGCATAAGATAACAGAGATATAATTCCACAGCCTTCCCACCACCAGAGTTCTGTGTCCACATTCCCTCCATTGCAAACTGCAGGAGTTCTCCCAAGGTCACAGATATGGATTGATTATTATTTCTGAATGTCTATATTTATATATGTTTGCCCATTTTTTTGTGTGGAAAGAGACAGAGATAAATTGAGAGGCAGGGGGAGATAAAGGGGAAGAGAAAGAGAGATATCTGCAGCCCTGTTTCATCACTTGTGAAAGTTTTCCCTGCAGGTGAGGACCAGGGGCTTGAAATCAGGTCTTTGCAGACCGTACACTGTGTGTTCAAGCAGGTGAGCCAATGTCTGCCCCCTTATTTTCCTATGACCCTAATTTCTCTACCTCTTTAATTCACACCTCCACCTATTTCTACTTCTGAATGTCCTTCCTTTTTCCCTCTTTTCTCTGAGTTCTGATGGAGTTGGAGTTCAGAGCCCTCTGGTCATCTTCCCCTAACATTTCTCCCCCTCTGGGAGTATGGACCAAAATTCTTTTTTTAAAATAATTTTTATTAGTGATTTAATAATGATTAACAAGATTATAAGATAACAGGGGTATAATTCCACACATTTCTTAATATCAGAGTTCCGTGTCTCATCCCCTCCATGGGAAGCTTCCCAATTCTTTTTTTTTAGAATATTTTATTTTATTTATTTATTCCCTTTTGTTGCCCTTGTTGTTTTATTGTTGTAGTTATTATTGTTGTTGTTGTTGTTGGATAGGACAGAGAGAAATGGAGAGAGGAGGGGGAGACAGAGAGGGGGAGAGAAAGACAGACACCTGCAGACCTGCTTCACCACCTGTGAAGCGACTCCCCTGCAGGTGGGGAGCCGGGGTTCGAACCGGGATCCTTATGCCGGTCCTTGTGCTTTGCGCCACCTGGCTTCCCAATTCTTTATCCCTTTGGGAGTATAGACCAAAATTCTTTATTGGGTGCAGGAGGTGGAAGGTCTGGCTTCTGTAATTGCTTCTCTGATGGACATGGACATTGGAAGGTGGATCCATCTATCCAGACTGTTCCTATCTTTCCTCAGTGGGGCAGGGCTCTGGAAAAAGTGAGGTTCCAGGACACACTGGTGAGGTCACCTGCCTTGGCATTTCAGGATGGAATCATAGTAGCCTCCATACAGGCCATTTTAATCAGAAACCCCACCCCCTCCCACAACCCATAGTCACAGATGCAGTGGCTGCTATGGTAACAACCTGCCAGTCACTATGATTCAGGCCTAAGATTCAGGCCATTTCTTCTGTGTGATCCTTATAACACGTCTATGTGCTAGGCAGAATTATCATTTTCCCATTATGGAAACTGAGGCTCTGGAGATTTTTTTTGCATGGTCATAACACTTAGAAATTGTGTGTGTGTGTGGGGGGGGGGGCTCCTTTCCAGGGCTACCTGAGCCCAAAGACCACCTACTAACTGGCTATAAACGCAAAGGGGGAAGGTCACATGTTTTAGAAGATGTCTTTTTCTCCCCGTGTCCTTAATTCTAGTCATACTCACTAGATAGCATAAAAATTCAGGTTGTTAAAAACATCTCACATGGGGGTCCAGCGGTAGTGCAGTGGGTTAAGGGCACGTGGCGCAAAGCACAAGGACCGGCGTAAGGATCCCGGTTTGAGCCCCCGGCTCCCCACCTGCAGGGGAGTCGCTTCAAAAGCGGTGAAGCAGGTCTGCAGGTGTCTTAACTTTCTCTCCCCCTCTTTGTCTTGCCCTCCTCTCCATTTCTCTGTCCTATCCAACAACGAATGACATCAACAACAACAATAATAACCACAACAAGGCCACAACAACAAGGGCAACAAAAGGGGGCAAAATGGCCTCCAGGAGCGGTGGATTCATGATGCAGCACTGAGCCCCAGCAATAACCTTGGAGGCAAAAAGAAAAAAGAAACATCTCCCATTAGAACTGGGGAGATAGCATAATACTTCTGCAAAAGACTTTCATGCCTGAGGCTCCTATTTCCTAGGTTCAATTTCCAGCACCACCATAAGTTAGAGCTGAGCAGGGATCGGGTAAAACAAACAAACAAATAAATGTCTCACAATAGGGCTGTGGAGACAGCACTTTGATGCCTGAGACCCTGAGCTCCTAGGTTCAACTCCCAGCACGACCACAAGCTAGAGATGAGCACTGCTCTGTTGTGTCTGTATTTCTTTTTTTAAAATTTTATATTTACTTATTTTCCCTTTTGTTGCCCTTGTTGTAGTTATTATTGTTGTTGTTATTGATGTCATTGTTAGATAGGACAGAGAGAAATGGAGAGAGGAGGGGAAGACGGGAGGGAGGGGGAGTGGGAGAGAAATATAGACACCTGCAGACTGGCTTCATCACCTGTGAAGCAACTCCCCTTCAAGTGGGGAGCTGGGGGCTTGAACCGGGATCCTTCAGCCGGTCCTTGCGTTTCACGCCACTTGGGCTTAACCCACTGCGCTACTGCCCGACTGCCATCTGTCTGTATTTCCCTTTCTCTTCCTCCCTATCTCTCTCTTTCTCTCTCTCTCTCTCTCTCTCTCTCTCTCTCTCTCTCTCCCTCTCTCTCTCTCTCTCTCTCTCTCTCACACACACACACACACACACACCACTAGAATAAATAAAAATTAAAAAGCAGAAAAATTCTAGGGGGCTGGGTCTGGCACACCTGGTTAAACACACACATTATCATGCAAAAGGACCCAGGTTTAAGTCCCTGGCTCCCCACCTGCAAAGGGAAACTTCATAAATGGAGAAGCAGCTCTGCAGGTGTCTCTTTTTATCTCTCCCTCTATCACTCCTCTCAATTTCTTTCTGTCCTATCTAAGAAAGAAAAAACAAAAAAGAAAAATGGCCACCAGGAGCAGTGGACTCATAGTGCTATCACCAAGTCCCAGTGATAACTCTGGTGCAAAAAAAATATCTCACACTGACCTGAGTCCACCCCTCTGTGACCTTGGCCCCTGACTTCCTGCTTGTTCAAAGAAAAGCTGGTGGCAGAGCAGAGGAGAGAGTGGGTGGTAAGTTCTAAAAAGGGTTTTCAGGTGCTCAACACATGAGCTAAGTGTTAAGAAGACAAATGCCCGGGTCTGTCCTCTGTGTGGTCCGGGAGAGATGAGGCCAGTCACAGAACATTGTCGTGGTGGGTTTTGCAACGAGATGTGTAGTATTTGCATAATTCCTGAAAGGTGGATAGAAATAGGCCTGGATGTGAGCCACTGTTTGTGCCAATCATGATGATGTGGAACTGAAGTCATCACTCCGCACGACTGCTATAAGCTTGCTGAGCTGAAAACCAAACTGTGGGCCCTTGGGATTTGGAGACAGTCCTCTAAAACATACTGATGTCAGCTCAGATGTGGTGGGAGAGTTGGATTTGGTCTTCTGGCCAATTGGGGAAGGTATGTAGGCTATTACAGGATGGAATAAAGGTCGTGTTTGCACAATCCAATAGTAAGCTTGATTTGGCAAGAGAAATGGCCAGAGACAGATTCCATACATAAATGACAAAACAGCTTTCTGACCCAGGGTGGTCTTCTATATGCTAGTAATTTTCTTTTCAGTCCTGAGTTATAATAATTTGGTTTTAAGAGCAAAGACAAATGATATTCTTCTTTCTCTTCTCCCTCTTCCTCCCCTTCCTTCCTCTCTCCTCTTCTTCCTCTTATATTTCTTTTTTTTTTTTTTTGAATTTTAAGATATATTTTTTAATCCTTCATGGTTAAAGCCTCCCCAGCTTAGTCTATCTACTGTTGTAGGGGTTTGTAATGTCTTCTTCAAGAAATTGTGCAAATCAGAGCCCTTCTGTGTAAAGGCATTTAGTAGTCCATGATCAATGCAGATTGTCACACACTTTGTCCCCGTCTGTGGGTTACTAACCTGAACAAGGTATTGATTTGCATATATTGTCCATGGAAAGGAGGCTCCATTTCAATCTCTTCCCAGAAACCTTGTCAGGATCAGAGCCGAGGCACCAGCCTTCTGGTGGTTCTCTTGTCTTTCCCTGTTCCCACTCCCTAGCTAAGGTATCTGTCTTTAAGGGTGCCCATCCAGAGACAGCTTAGATTCTCCAGATAATACTCAAAGGGCAAGCGTTAGGAACAGCCAAAAACACAAACAAAACCACTGCCCTCGTTTGCCTGAATGGGAACTGCTAGCTCTAAGGTTTGGCCGCTCAGCCACCCAGAAACTTAGTAAGCAAAGCCCTCAGCATAGGGGAGGCTGCTGCAGCAATCCATGTCCAGGAGGTAAGCAGGGCTGTCTTCAAAGTGGGTCAGGGGCAGGGTCTCCTCCTCACTGAGGTGGCACTCAGATTCCGCCTTCAGGAATGGACGCTGGTTGTCAGGGAAGGCCATGGAGAAAAGGGCATCTGGATCACAGACAAACTTGTAGACATACCGTTCCCCGGCCACCTTCTGCATGATGCCCTTTTCATAGTAGTAGCGTAGGGAACGGTTGAGCTTGTCATAGGTCATGGCTGGCCGATTCTTCTGGATGCCCCAACGCCAAGCAACAGCTATTTCAAGGAGTTGGTATCTTCCTGGCATTAACAAGAGTAGGACCTGCAGAGTTCCACAGGGAGTGAAGTGGTGGAAAAGCTTTACAAATGTTACATGCCCCCAGGTCAAGGCAAAAGTGTACACGTGGACATGGGCCGGGAGCACAGAATCTTCCTCTTGCATTTCTTCCCCTTCCCCTATCCTCCTCCTCTTTCCTCTCATTTTCCTTCTTTCCTCCTCATCTTCTTTTTTTCTTCTCCTTCTTCCTCTTCTTCTTTGCTGTACATTTCTGAGACCTTGAACAGGTGAGATTTCACTACTTCAGGTAAACTTTTTTTTTTTTAAATCCCAGATAGAGAGGAAGAGACATTCCTGTGTGGTGTGCTGGAGGCTTGAACCTGGACCACACACAAGGTAAGGCAGGTATCCCACTAGGTGAACTATCTCACTGGCTCCCAGAAATTCTTTTAAAGCAGTTTAAAATTCGATGGCATGAGGGGCAGGCAGTAGTGCACTCAGTTGATCACACACTACCATATGCAGGGACCCAGGTTCAAGCCCCTGCTCCCTACCTGCAGAGGGGGAAGCTCCACAGACAGGTCTGCAGGTCTCTCTCTCTCTCTTCTCTCTTTCTCTCTCCCTTTCTTTTCTTTTCTTTTTTTAAAAATATTTTTATTTATTTATTAATTCATGAGAAAGATAGGAGAGAGAGAAAGCACCAGACATCCTCTGGTTCATGTGCTGCTGGGGATTGAACTCAGGACCTCATGCTTGAGAGTCCGAAGCTTTATCCACTGCACCACCTCTCTCTCCCTTTCTATCTCCTCCTCTACTCTCGATTTCTCTATATATTATCCAATAAAAAAAAAAAAGGCCACCAGAAGCAATGGATCCATCATGCAGATATTGAGCCTCAGAAATAACCCTGGTGAGAATAAAAAATGGAAAGTAAACAAATAAATAAATAAAATTCTATGATGTGCACCATTTGGTATCATGTGCACAGGGTAAAAGATAGCACTGAGAGAAGATGATATGTGAAATGACAGTGTCATAACCTGCTAAGACACCAAGGTGTTATCAGTAGTACTTAAAACACCCGGTGTGAATATACAAGTTTGCTCTTAAGTTTGCTTATTATTTTTTGGATGAAAACAGAGAGACCTCCACAGTGAAAGGAACCACAACACTGGATCATCCTTAAATGCTGTAAGGGTTGGGCTTGAGCCCGGGTCGCGCACATGGCAAAGCAGAACACTATCCAAGCTATTTTTCTGACCTTCTTGAGTTTGTTTCTTATGTGTGTTAAAGGTCAAAGAGCAAAAGGGGATGGATGGTGGTGCATCCAGTTAAGGGCACATAGTACTAAGCGTAAGGACCCACACAAGGATCCCGGTTGGAGTCCCTGCTCCCCACGGGTGGGGGTTTGGGGGGGACGCTTCATGAGTGATGCAACACATCTGCAAGTGTCTCTCTTTCTTTCTCTCTCCCTCCCTTTTCAATTTCTCTCTGTCTTATCCGATAAAATGTAAAAAAAAAAAAAAAAAAAAAGAGCGTCCAAGAATAGTGGATTTGCAGTGCTGGCGCCAAGGCCCAGCAATAACCCTGGAGGCAAAAAAAAAAAAAAAGGCTGGGGTTTGGAAGAAAGAAACTCTGGTGCACTGTTGGTGGTAATGTAAGCTGGTGAAACCTCTATGGAAAAAGGTTTGGAGGTTCTTTAAACAAGTATAAATTTATATTGGGTACTTCATCAAAGCAAAGGACTCTGGGGCAGGAGAGACTCTGGGGGGCTCTGGTGCATGATGGTGGAAAAGGACCCAAAAAGTTGGTGTTGACAGAATGTTTGGCAGACACCCATCTCAGGGAGATAAAAAATTGCACACAATTGTCAACAGTGAGCTGTAATCCATTTTCCACACCCACGAAGTGTTAAAAGCTGAAATCACAAAGCAGAACTTGGACTGGGTTTGGTGTATTGCACCAAAGCAAAGGACTCTGGGTAGGAGGAGGCTTCCAGGCCCTGGTGTCTGATGGTGGAGGAGGACCTGCGCTGGGGGTGAGAGCGTTTTGAAGAAAACTGAGAAAAGTTATACAGGGACCAACAACTGTTTTTACTGTTGACTGTAAGCCATTAATATGCTCAGTAGTTAAAAGAATAGGAAAGCTATTAGGGGATGGGATGGGATATGGAGCTCTGGTGGTAGGAACTGTGTGGAGTTGTACCCCTTTTATCCTATGTGTTTCCTTTTTGTCAGTGTTTCCTTTTTATAAATACAAATTAAAAAAATTAAGAAATAAAAATGTGACAAGTGCATTACTTGATCCATCAGTTTTACATGTTTTAGAAATCCACTTTTCACTAGAGGTAGTCATGATTCTTGTAGCTAAAACAGAACGGAGACCCCCCAACTCTTCATCTGCTCTATTCCAGCCTTTAGGTTCATGATTAGTCAGCAAATTGTTTGGCTTTGCATGTTAACTCTCTTTTCAGCCACCAGGTTCCAGATGCTACCATCATGCCAACCAGTCTTCCCTGGACAGACGTGTCCTGGAGCTCCGATTCCCCAGAGCCCTGCCCCACTAGGGAAAGAGAGAGGCAGGCTGGGAATATGGATCAACCTGCCAATGTCCATGTTCAGCAGGGAAGCAATTACAGAAGCCAGACCTTCCACTTTCTGCATCCCACAATGACCTTGGGTCCATGCTCCTAGAGGGATAAAGAATAGGAACGCTATCAGGGGAGGTGATGGGATACAGAATTCTGGTGGTGGGAACGGTGTGAAGTTGAACCCCTCTTATCCTATGGTTTTGTCAGCGTTTCCTTTTTATAAATAAATAGTAATTAAAAACCCTTGTTACCTCTAATTTAAAAATTAATCAATAACTCCTTCTCTTGGGAAGAAACAACACGTCTTTCTGTTTATAGCCTTACCCCCATCTGCCTTTATGTGCTATATATCCTGATTTGAAGAGCTCACATTTCAAATGTATGAGAAGAAAAAGAACACAGAAGAAGACTGATTAGAGCTGTTGAGATAGCATTTCACTTAAAATCTCACAGAGTGGGGGCCAGGTGGTGGTGCACCAGGTTAAGCACACACTTTACAGTGCATAAGGACCCGGGTTCAAGTCCTTGGTCCTCACCTGCAGGGGGAAAACTTCCTGAATGGTGAAGCAAGGCTGTAGGTGTCTCTCTGTCACTTTCCCTTTCTATTTCCTCCTCCCCTCTTAATTTCCCTGTCTCTGCCCAATAATAAATGAAAAGATTTTTAAAAAATGACTGTGGAAAACCCAAGCCTTAAAAAGAAAAAAAAAAAAAAAGATCTTACAGAGCATTATGCTAACTAACTTGGGTTAGGTTACCAACCAACTAGCATTCCAAGACTTGTTTGTGAATTAACAACTGAGAGCTAATGTGGTCATTTTCCTCCAGTTTTATAGTGCACCAGATGGAGGGAGTCCCTGGATTTTAGCCTCTGTGTGGCTGCTGACTTGCTCTGTGAACTCAGATCAGCTGCCTTTCCTAGATTTCACGTTGCCCAATAGGAAGCTAGAGAAAACTGGACTAGGTTTTTCTTTTCTGGTTTTAAAGACATTTATTTGTGAATGAGTCAGCCACCTACCTGGCTGCAGGTGGTTAGACATCTCCATTTATTTATTTATTTTTGGTCACTGTTCCTATTGGGTTGTCACTGCTCTCGGTTGACTTTTTCAGACAGAAAAAGCCAAAGACACAGAGACAGAGGGAGAAAGGGAAACAGCATAGCACGGATGCTTTCTCTAATGCAGCGGAGACTGGGCTCAAACCTGCGTTCTCCACATGACAGAACAGGGGCACTATCAAGGTCAACTATCTTGCGTCTCACCCACTAGATATTTTTAAGGTGATTTTCACCTTAAGAATTACAATTCTGGGCGGAGGGTAGATACCTAATGGTTATGCAAACAGACTCTCATGCCTGAGGCTCCAGAGTCCCAGTTTCAATCCCCCCTCAACCCCATCACCATAAGCCAGAGCTGAACAGTGCTCTGGTAAAAACAAACAAACAAACAAACAAACAAACAAAAAAACAATTCCTGGGAACCCAGTGGTGGCTCAGCTTGAATGCACATATTACCATGCACAAAGACCCAGGTTTGAGTCTTGCTCTGCAACTGCAGGGGAAGAACTTCACAAGTGGTGAAGGAGGTCTGCAGGTGGCTCTCTCTCTCTACCTCTCCCCTCTCAATTTCTCTCTGTCCCATCAAATAAAACAGAAAAAGAAAGGAAAAGATGGTCACTAGAAGCAGTGGATTTGCAGTGCAGGTACTGAATCCCTAAATCAAATCTGTTGGCAAGAAGATAAAAAAAAGAAAAGAACTGCAATTCCAATTTGTAAAGAGTGTGGGGGCTGAAAAGATAGTATAATGAAGATGCAAAGACTTTCCTGCCTGAGAATCTGGGGTCCCAAATTCAATCCCCAGCACCACCATAAGCCAGAGCTGAGCAGGGCTCTGATCTTTTGTTCCTCTGTATCAGTCTCTCTCTTTCTCAGCACTTATTTATTTTTATTTAATAGCACAGAGACAAATTGAGAGTGGAGGGAGAGAGACAGAGAGACACTTGAAGCCCTGCTTCACCACTCGTGAAGCTTTCCTCCTGGAGACCGGGGCCTTGAACCTAGGTCCTTGCACACTGTAATGTGTGCACTTAAGCAGGTGCACCACCTCCTGGCCTCCTCCCTCTCTATTTTTTCTTTTATTTTTTTTAAGTTAATTTTTTTTTTATTGGATAGAGACAGTCTGAAATCGAGAGAGGAGGGAGAGTTAAGAGGGAGAGAGACAGAGACACACCTGCATCCCTGCTTCATCACTTGTGAAGCTTTCCCCCTGCAGGTGGGGACCAGGGGTTTGAACCTGGGTCCTTGTGCACTGTAATGGGAGCTCTTAACCAGGTGTGCCACCAACTGGCTCCTCTCTCTCTCTCTCTTTAAAAGCAAAAAGAGTGTGCATCCAAGTTTTGGCTTAGAAATTGCTGGTGTTTGGCTGTGTTTTTTTTTTCTTTTTTCTTTTCTTCTTCCTATAATGAATTAAGGGTCTGAGATTAATGAGTAATTATCTGGAGTAGGGATATAGGGATGTAATCCTGACTTCCTCAAGGATCTAATTTAGTAATCCACAGACCAAAGCTTATCAAAAGGAGGGGGAGGGGGACACTGTTGTTCTCCATGGTGGAAAATGGTGGAGGGGAAGAACCTGTAATCCATTTCTTGTTCCTTGGTTCCTGGGACCTTTCTCCCCTACCCTCACCCTAGCCTACCCACCCCCACCACCTGCCTCCCATTCTCCTCCCTTCCAGCATCAGCCTGATGGAGAACTGTCAGCTGCTAGGAGTTAGTGGCAGGCCTGGGGCTTGGTACATGACCTCACCTTGTTTTTGAATGACTGTTTCTCATCTGTTTCTGGCAAGTACCTCTGCGTATTTAATAAGTCCGCTTACTTTTAATATCACAGAGCAGGAGCATTCCATTCTCTTTCCAGCGCAACGCTGAGACGGCTTTCTGCGGAGGAGCAAGGAAGCCTGGCTCCCTTCCCCATAAGGTCCCACTGGCCCCTGCTGCCATTCCTAATCATCCTGTGATTTACTTTCCCGGAGCCCCCCTGAGTCGGCACCGGCCTTCTCCTGCGGCTGCTTTCTCTGGTCTGCAGAATCTCCCACTCTCATTATTCCCCCTTCTCGATTACTGGATTTGGTACAGAATCAAAGATGTGTGTGGGCTTTGGGGCCCTCAGGATGCTCCTACACAGCACAGCTTCTACCAGCGGCCTGCTCAGGTCCGGGCAGGCAGGCAGGCAGGCAGGCCATCCCTTTGAGGCTGCTCTTGGCCCGTCTCTTCTTCCTTGATCCCATTATTATGTCAGGAACTCTCCTTTCTTGTTTTTCTTCTTTAATTTATTTTCTTTTTAAATTATTTATTTATTTATTATTGGGTAGAAACAGAGAGAAACTGAGAGAGGAAGAGGAGACAGAGAGGGAGAGAGACAGAGTGACACCTGTAGCACTACTTTACTCATTAGGCTTTCCCCCAGCAGGTGGGGACCAGGGGCTTGAACCTGGGTCCTTGCACACTGTAACATGCACCACCTTCTGGCTCCTTCTTGTTTTCTGACCTTTAACTCCCACAACACTTTGTCGTTCCTTCTCCTGAAGATCCTCAGGCTGGCGCATGCACAGTTTGTACCTGTGTGCCGACTTGGAGGACTGACTGGGTGTTGGATGAATCCGGGATGCTTTGGTCTCTGAAATTTCCTCTGAGAAGGGAGGAGGAGGAGCGAGAGAACCTGAAATATCAACTGTTGTCACATTGTCTAGTCAGTGACACAGAATACAGTAAAGATACTCCGAGACACAAGCTGAATGAGAGAGCTCAGAGGTGGCTTCAGTTGAACACACACCTCTGTTAGAAGTAGGAGCAGCTAGCTAAGTCCCAAGTCTAGGTCTTGAGTTCACCTATCTATTAGGTCTTGAGTTCGCTTATCTATCTATCTATCTATCTATCTATCTATCTATCTATCTATCTATCTATCTATTCTTCTTCTAGCGTTTGCCTCGGCTAGGAAGGATCGTCAGTTTCCCCAATGAATGGGTACTCACGAGATGCACCACGGGAAGGTCGATCCAGTGCATCCCGATCTATCTATCTATGTATCTATCTAGCATCTGCCTCCAGGGTTATCACTGGGGCTCTGTGACTGCACTGTGAATCCATGGTTCTTGATGGTCTTCCCCTCCCTTCTTTCCCCTTCTATTTTATTCGATAGGACAGAGAGAAAATGAGAGGAAAAGAGCAGGTAGAGAGGGAGAGATACAGAGAGACACCTGCAGACCTGTTTCACCACTTGTGAAGTGTCTCTGCTGCAGGCGGAGGGGTTCGAACCTGGGTCCCTGTGCAGGTCTTTCCGCATAATATCTACGCTGAACCAGGTGTGTCACTGTCTGCCCACCGTCTCGAGTCCTTTTATTCACATATCTTCACTTGCATCAAGATTCCAATGTGCAAAGGGGGCTAATTCAAGCAGGAAGTAGGTCAAGGCGTCACGGTGAGGACAGGAGTAATCAGTTTCGGCCAGCGATGAGTGATAATTGAGTCCTAAGCATTCTAGATCTAACCCCAGCTTCTTTAGACCTGCTGTACTTCCAGGAAGTGGCTGTTTTCCTTCCCCATATCAGGGGTCAAGACTTTTGTGTCTGGGAACTATTCTTCATGAGAGCTCCTGCTCTTTGAACCCGTCTGTGTTGGAGAAATTAATAGACAATTCACTGAGCACAGAGTCCTCCAGGTACTGAGTTATACAGTAAGTGTATGTACTTATTTATTTATATATTTTTTATTGGATAGAGAGAGAGAGAGATTGAGAAGGGAGGGAATGGTAGAGAAAAAAAAAGGGACAGAGAGACACCTGCAGACCTGTTTCACCACTTAAGAATTTTTCCCCCTGCAGGTGGGGACCAGGAGCTTGAACCTGAGTCCTTGTGCACTCTAATGTGTGTGCTTAACCAGGGATGCCACTCTCTGGTCCCCCATCCTAGCCTGAAGTTATTGGACATGTAGTCTTCTACAAACTAGACTAGTTCTTTTTTTTTTTTTTCCAGACCGCCTTTTTTGGGGGCGTGTGGATTGACAAAACTGTGGTCAGAGGTGCACAGTTTCATACCCCCCGATGATAAGTATCAGTGCATCACAACCCCTACTGACTTGTCATCTTCCTCTCCCTTGAGGACACTTGTCGTATGCTTTACATTGGTTTGTTGTAGCCCTCCCCCGCCAAGAGTATTGGATGAGTCCTGTTAATTTCGCGGGCCTGCTGGGCCCCGCCCCAAGGAACCCCGGGAGAGGGTTCCTGAGTTCGAGAGTGCGAGAGTTCCTGAGTTCGAGAGTGCGAGAGTTCCTGAGTTCGAGAGTTTCAGGGTTACAGAGTAAGAGAGAGTTACACAGTGTGTCAGAGTTTCAGAGGGCTCTCAAGTACGAGAGTTGGAGAGTTCCAGAGTTGGAGAGTTCCTGAGTTCGAGAGTAAGGGAGAGGGTTCCTGAGTACGAGAGTTGGAGAGTTCCTAAGTTCGAGAGTAAGAGAGAGTGCTTGTGCCGCCGCAAAGAGACAGCAGAGTTCTGTTTGGTGATTAGTTTGTCTTAGTTTGTGAGTCGTTGTTCCTGAATAAAGAAATACAGCTTCCCTGCCCAGCCGTTGTCTCCGCGTCTCTGTTACCCGCCGTGAAGCAAGCCAGCCCGGCAAGAGCCTCCGAAATTTTAACAACAGACACTGGGTTTTCCCCAGTCCTATTTCACTTGTATTCTGCATCCTCCCTCTATAGCTCTTGGGTCTACTGCAACAGACCACACCGAGTTAAAGCTTCACCCTGTATTTTGCCTTTCTTTATCTCTCTTAAGTCCTACTGTTGAGTGATGTCATCTGGCACTCATTTTTCTACTTCTGGCTGAACATGATCCCTTCAAGTTCCATGCAAGATGTAGCCAAAGAGGGGCCAGACAGTGCTGTGCTGCACCTGGTTAAGTGCACAATTTGCCATGCACAAGGACCTGGGTTTGAGACCCTGATCCCCACGTACACTGCTGGGGAAGCTTTACAAGCAGTGAAGCAACGACTGCAGGTGTTTCTTTGACTCTCTCCGCTATTTCCCCCTTTCCCTCTTGATTTCTCTCTCCTGTCAAATAAAGGAAAAACAGCCACAAGGAGTGCTGGACTGATTGTGCAGGCACTGGGCCCCAGTGATAACCTTGGTGACAATAAAAAAAAATGTAGTCAAAGAGAAAATTTCTTATAAGAGTAATATTCCATTGTGTCTGTAGATTCTGACTAACTTAGCCACTTATATCTATCATCGTACATGTGGGCTGTACCCAATCTCAATTTTAGTGATTATAAATAGCTTTGCAATGAACATTAAGATCCAGACTACCCCTTAGATGTATGTTTCTATGTTATACCTAGGAGAGAAATTGCTGGGTTATATGGTAGGCTCCTTTTAAATATTCTATTTAATTTCTAAAATTTGTTAAACCATTTTATTTTAGAAGTCATTTATTTATGTTATTGAATAGAGACAGGGAGAAATCAAGAGGCAAAGGGTAGATTGAGAGGGAGCGAGAGACACCTACAACACGACTGAAGCTGGGGTCTTAGGCATAGGCTTCATTTCATTGTTCCAAGCCACTTTTCCATTCAGAGAGACAGAGTGAGAGTTGAGACACCACAGCATTGAAGTTCCCTCTGTTGCTGCTGTACTTTGCATGTGGTACTGGGGACCACACCTGAGCCATACACATGACTAGGCAGGTACCTTCCTAGGTGAACTATCTTGTTGGCCGCTGATTTTTTCTTTCTTTCTTTCTTTCTTTCTTTCTTTCTTTCTTTCTTTCTTTCTTTCTTTCTTTCTTCTTCTTCTTCTTCTTCTTCTTCTTCTTCTTCTTCTTCTTCTTCTTCTTCTTCTTCTTCTTCTTCTTCTTCTTCTCCTTCTCCTTCTCCTTCTCCTTCTCCTTCTTCTCCTCCTTCTCCTCCTCCCCTCCTCCTCCTCCTCCTCCTCCTTCTTCATCTTTTTATTTTACAAATCTGGTTAATTTTTTTCTTCTTATTTATTTATTTTAAATTTCTGTTGTATGCTTTACATTGGGTAGTTCCCCCCCCCCAAGAGAATTAGATCAGTCCAGTTAGTTTCTCGGGCCTGCTTGGCCCCGCCCCTAGGAACCCCCGCCTGAGTTGGAGAGTTCCAGAGTTGGAGAGGGACCCTGCCAGAGTTCCAGAGTTCCAGAGTTCCAGAGTTCCAGAGTTCCAGAGTTCGGAGTGAGAGAGAGTGCTTGCGCCGCCACAAAGAGACAGCAGAGTTCTGTTTGGTGATTAGTTTGTCTTAGTTTATAAATCGTTGTTCCTGAATAAAGAAATAAAGCTTCCCTGCCCAGCTGTATGTCTCTGGTTGTCTCTGTTGCCAGCCCGGATAGCAAGAGCCTAAGAATTTTTAACAACAAATTTCTTTATTGGAGGATTGTTTTTTTAAAATACTTATTTATTCCCTTTTGTTGCCCTTTTTATTGTAGTTGCTATTGTTGTTATTGATGTCCCTGTTGTTGACAGAGAGAAATGGAGAGATGAGGGGAAGACAGAGAGGGGGAGAGAAAGACAGACACCTGCAGACCTGCTTCACCGCCTGTGAAGCGACTCCCCTGCAGGTGGGGAGCCGGGGCTCAAACTGGGATCCTTATGCCGGTCCTTGTGCTTTGCGCCACGTGCACTGTGCTACCTCTGTGCTACCGCCCGACTCCCTTATTATTTTTTATTTAATAGAACAGAGGGACATTTAGAGGGGAAAGGGAGACAGAAAGGGGGAGATAAAAAGAGACTTTTGCTGGGAGTCGGGCAGTAGCGCAGTTGGTTAAGGGTACATGGCAAGATGCACATGGACCAGCCTAAGGATCCCAGTTCAAGCCCCCAGCTCCCAAACTGCAGGGGTGGTCACTTCACAGGCAGTGAAGCAGGTCTGCAGGTGTCTATCTTTCTCTCCCCCTCTCCATCTTCCCCTCCTCTCTCCATTTCTCTCTATCCTATCCAATAACAATGACATCAATAACAACAACCACAACAATGATAAAACAACAAGGGCAACAAAAGGGGAGGAAAAAGACATTTGCAGCTCTGCTTCACCTGTCATGAACTTCCCTTCCCCCCTACTGATGGAGACTGGGGACTTGAACCTGGGTCCTTGCCCATGGTAATGTGTGCACTCAACCAGAGGAACCACTGCCCACCTATTTCCCCCTCCACCTTATTGGTTAGGTAATCTCTGGTAGGAGTAGTTTTCTCACACCTTTCTGTCCCTTCCTCCAGGCCAGGTTATGCCTCCACTTCCTCTGTTCTTTCATAAGTCTCTGGGTACATCCTCCCTTCCTCCCCCAACCCCAGCACCTCATTCTTGGTGCTATCATTGCTGATCTCTCAGATCCTGAACTCCTAGAAGGCAGAAGTATAGCCTCTGACAAGGATGAATCATGAATAAATGAAACAACTCTATATTAGGAGGTGGAACAGTGAAAACCAAAGATATTTTATTACCCAAAGGACATCCCAAACTAAATTCTAGTTATGTGCTAAATCATGGTCCTGACAGTTCATTAGATAAGGTTTTCACTTAAATAATGAAACGTTTCCTTAGAAAATGCACTGCCACGAGCATGATTGCCTCACATTCGATTTTCATTACCACTCCTGTCTTCATTGGGCAAGATCATTTCTGCTTTTTCTCTGAGGAGCGTGCAGTGAGTAACTTTATGCCGTCCTGATAAACTTGCATGGTTTACAGGAAGAAAATTCCAGTTAGAAATTCAAGAAGCCAAAAACCAAGGATTTCATAACCCACAGGGATCACATTTCTCATAGAAAACATGGTTGAGCTCATTGAATTTCCCACTCCAAAGAAAACCATTTGTTCTGAGTGGTGATCATTTTCTGTAGTCATTTGCATGTAAATGAGGTGGAAAACATACACAAGAGATACAGAGAAGACCCAAGGCACCCTCCTCCCTATTTTAATCACCATTCCCAAGAAAAGTTCGTTTTACAAGTGGTCATATTTTGCCTCCATCTTAGAAGTTACTTAGCAGAATGAATATTTAAAGGCGAAGTGCATATTGAAGAAATATCAACTGTAAGAACAAGTTTCTGTACATGCTCTCAATTTTTAGTTTCTTTCTTATTTTTAATCTTTGTATTGGAGGATTAATGGTTTATAGCCAACAGTAAAAAGAAATAAAAACAATAGTTTGTGCATGTGTAACATTTCCCAGTTTTCCACATAATAAATTCAACCCCCACTAGGTCATCCTCTGCCATGATGTTCCAGGACCCGAACCCTCTTCCCCCACCCCAGAGTCTTTTACTTTGGTGCAACACACCATCAATTCTTAGTTTCTTCTGCACTGAAAATAAATATAATCATTTGGAAACATCAGGAATTCATGTATTTGGTTCATACCATAGCAAAGAATCAAACTTGATATGCACAGGTGTGTGCGACCACACCTCTATGCTCACGTCTCTAGTCTCCGCATCTCAAGGCTCAAGTCTCTAGTCTCTGCATGTGTGCATACAGATGATGTCTGAGTCTTTGCTTTGGTGCGTAGGGTGCTCTCATTTTTAACATTTTTTTCTTGATTGGGTTCAGATTTCAAATTAACTGTACTTGCAAAGTGCAAGCAACACACCCATTTACATGTGCTTGCATTTTAAATTTCCCCATGCTTTCCCTAACAGAAATCAAAAGGAGATTGCTAACTTATATTTACATTTTGCGTGCCATAGAAATGTGACTCTCAGCCTCCAGTGCGACCTCATGTAGTTATCCAAAATGACTCTTTAGATGAATCTCCTTTACCACAACCTAGTTTGAAAATTAACATGATACTGGCTTTATTGTGGTTTGAGATTTTTTTTCCCCTCCTGCTTGAATTTAGAGACTAATTAATCATAGAAAGCCTCTTGGGAAACAATCATTGCTGTTTAAAATCCTTGAGGGAAAAATATTATTTTTATTGTAGTGAAATACATATGAAATTTACAGAGTTGACCATTTTGTGTACAGTCCAGTTCTATTAAAAGTAATTCTGTTGTATAATCTTTACTAACTTCCATATTTGGAATCTTTATATCCTGAAAAGATGAAACTCTCTACACATTAAAAATAAGTTCTGATTCCTCTGCTCCTTATTTTGTAAGCATAATTCTGCTTTGTCTCTGATTTTAACTACTCCAGGCATCTCAAATAAGAGAAATCATACAGCCTTTGTCTTTTTTGTAATCAGTTTACTTCAATATTTCTCTGGTACTGGAGAACATGACAGGAAAATAATGTAAAAACTTGTTTCTGACCACTGTGATCTGGGAAGATTACAGAGAAGATCATTATTCAAACCTTACCTTGTTCCATTGTTAACTGAGGACTGAGCAATCTGACCCAGTATTATTTTTACTCCTGCCATTAAGGAGTCTTCCATAGACTGAGTAAAGAGTCCTTGAACAAATAAAAATGAAACTACCTTATGGTCCAGCAATGCCACTTTTCGGCACTTACCCAGCGGACAGACACTCAGACACTAATTCAAAGGGACATAGGCACTCCTGTGTTCATAGCTGCATTATTCACAAGAGCCAAAGAGTGGAAGCAGCCTGAATACCCATCGACAGATGTCTGGGCTAAGAGGTTATAGGGTATTCATGAAATAATACTCTGCAAACAAAAAAGATGATATGGTGTCCCTTGGGGTGAAATGGGCGGAACTGGAGGTGATGATGCTTGGTGAAATAAAGTAAAGAGATGAACGACAGCTACCAGGTGGTCTCACTCATCTGTGGAATCTAGAGATCTGATTCACATGAACTTGCAACAAAAACAAAACAAAACCCCCCACAAAAAAGAAGCAAGTTTCAGAAACTGTTTCTGGTGGTTATCTTTGGGAGGTAGGAGGGGTGGGACACAGAACTTTGGTAGTGCGTGTGGGAAGGAACTATACACTGTAATCTTACACTCCTGTAATCTACTGTTAATCACAAATAAAAAATAATAAAAAGCCTTCCATATCACCATCTTATCTTTCCTCTACTGCAATTTCAGAATATGTTAGCCCAATCTCCTATTATTTAGTTCTCAACTGGGAAGACTAGCTAGTTAACAATGTCTCTGTAGCAACACATTCAAGTTCCGTATCCATAGGAGGTGATAGAAGGAGTTTGTTTTCATTTATGTCTTGAGCAGCAGGAATTTCCTGCCTATCTCATAAGACTGTTGAAAAGAATTCACCAATCCTTGTACATAAGATTCTCTAAGTGCCATAAAAGGACATCATTATATGTAACATACGGTTCCACTAGGAGTGGAAGTTAGAAGAACACTACTCTTTACCATGCTGATACTGTCCATTTTATATGTCAAGTGTATGAGCTCTGTTTTTTATTTTTTTTGAAAAAGAATTCTCCAGAAAGGGAAATGGTAGATTAAACAAGAATGAGATCAGTCCTGTGGATAAACCTTTCCTCTCTGTGCCCTCAATGTGGGAAGTATTCACAGTGATGTCAGTGGTATCTTAAAGGACACAGATTCCCCACCCCCACCCGTCTCAGGCATATTACAATCTCATTTCTTGAACATTATAAAAAATGTTATTTAAGTTATACAAAATTGGAAACATATGCTTTAGGGTTAATAGCATTGCTGATCTATAAGGTCAGCTCCGAGACTACAAAAAGCTTGGCTAATTTAAATGAAATGGAAGCAGCTGTTGTAAGGAATGCTGTGCATAAGCACGGGGTTAAGGTTATATTGTACTCCTTGTATTGATGTTAATTGTGTCTTGAGAGAAAGGATTTATTGAAGAAATAAGGTAGAATCTGTTTTTGCAAATGTTCTGTCGACATTCTAAACAGCCAGTGCTTGACGCCTTAAAACTCAATCCTAGTGTTTTCTCTCTAAAAAGGAGCATGGGTTGATTTTTTTTTTTTCTGCAGCGGGAGGTATATAAAGTTATTTTTTTCTCTGTATAAGATCACATCAAATAATTAAACACCCAGCATTATATTTCAAGCCACATGACTTCAAGATGGCTTTGACAATATAAATGGGCTACACTGTTTTTCAGGTTAACACACTCTTTCTCCCTATTCTCAGCTCAATGTTAAGTGTCAGAACAATAAAATGTAGGCTAGGGGCATGCTATCGGAGACACAGCTGGGTCTTAAAGTTGGACTGGTAGTGTGGTTTTCTGGATTTCAACTTAAGGTCTATTCTAACTCTTTAAAATTATCTTTATTTTATTTATTGAATAGAGACAGCCAGAAATCAATAGGATAGGGGTGATATAGAGGGAGTGAGCCACCTGCAGCCCTGCTTCACCACTCACAAAGCTTTCTCCTTGCAGGTGGGGACCAGGGGCTTGAACCCAGGTCCTTGCGCATTGTGATATCTGTGCTCAACCAGGTGTGCTGCCACCCGGCCCCAATTTAAGGTCTGTTATAAGTTCTCCTTTTATTATTATTAACAATAACAATAATAATTACCATTATTAGAGCTGAGTCCCTGTACCTGCACAATTTCACTACTCCTTATCTGACTTTTCTGTTCTTATTCATATTTCTAGAGAGAGGGACAGAGGTAAAGGGAGAGAGCTTGTCCCAGTGACTTGGGACTCCCATGTGGAAGTCTAACCTCAGCGCTCACCTAGGTCATATGCATGGTAAAGCACATACCCTACAGAGTCAGCTATCTTATGGCCTGTGCTATGCTACGCTACGCTACGCTACGCTACGCTACGCTACGCTACTCTACTCTACTCTACTCTACTCTACTCTACTCTACTCTACTCTACTCTACTCTACTCTACTCTATTCTATTCTATTCTATTCTATTCTATTCTATTCTATTCTATTCTATTCTATTTTTTACCAGAGCACTGCTCAGCTCTGGCTTATGGTGGTGCTGGTGATTGAACCTGGAACCTTTGGTGTCTCTGCATGAAAGGCTTTTTGCATCACCACTGTGTAATTTCCCCAGCCCCTGATTTTTCAAGTCTTTCGCTCTTAAACATTTTTTTTAGCAGAGTCTCTTCAACAAATGGTGTTGGAAAAAAATGGGTTGAAACATGCAGAAGAATGAAACTGAACCACAAAAGTAAATTCCAAGTGGATCAAGGACTTGGATGTTAGACCACAAACTATCAGATACTTAGATGAAAATACTGGCAGAACACTTTTCCACATAAAATTTTAAGACATCTTCAATGAAACTAATAAAATTACAAAGAAGACTGAGACAAGCATAAACTTATGGGACTACATCAAATTAAAAAGCTTCTGCACAGCTAAAGAAACCACTACCCAAACCAAGAGACCCCTCACAGAATAGGAGATCTTTACATGCCATACATCAGACAAGAGGCTAATAACCAAAATATATAAAGAACTTGCAAATCTCAACAATGAGACTACAAATAACCCCATCCAAAAATGGGGGGAGGACATGGACAGAATATTCACCACAGAAGAGATCCAAAGGGCCGAGAAACACATGAAAAAATGCTCCAAGTCTTTGATTGTCAGAGAAATGCAAATCAAGACAACAATGAGAAACCACTTCACTCCTGTGAGAATGTCAGACATCAGAAAAGGTAACAGCAGCAAATGCTGGAGAGGGTGTGGGGTCAAAGGAACCCTCCTGCACTGCTGGTGGGAATGTCAATTGGTTCAACCTCTGTGGAGAACAGTCTGGAGAACTCTCAGAAGGCTAGAAATGGACCTACCCTATGACCCTGCAATTCCTCTCCTGGGGATAGATCCTAAGGAACACAACACATCCATCCCAAAAGATCTGTGTACACATATATTCTTGGCAGCACAATTTGTAATAGCCAAAACCTGGAAGCAACCCAGGTGTCCAACAACAGATGAGTGGCTGAGCAAGTTGTGGAATATATATGCAACAGAATACTACTCAGCTATAAAAAATGGTGACTTCACCATTTTCAGCCGATCTTGGATGGAGCTTTATTTAATTTATTTAAATGAAATAAATCACAACAAGAAGGATGAATATGGGGTGGTCTCACTCTCAGGCAGAAGTTGAAAAACAAGATCAGAAGAGAAAACACAAGTAGAACCTGAAATGGAATTGGCGTATTGCACCAAGGTAAAAGACTCTGGGGTAGGTGGGTGGGGAGAATACAGATCCAAGAAGGATGACAGAGGACCTATTTGGGGTTGTATTGTTATATGGAAAACTGGGAAATGTTATGCATGTACAAACTATTATATTTACTGTTGAATGTAAAACATTAATTCCCCAATAAAGAAATTAAACAAAATTTTTTTGAAGTTCTGATGATATGTGACTTTGTTTTATCTGAAACATGGATATCTGTCACAGCATTTTTTAATTTTTAATTTAAAATGTTTTTGTGTGAATCATTTACTCAGGATAGGGTCCTCAAGAGATGAAATGACTAAAGCACATGATTTATCTAGATTAAGAAATACTTTTGTTATTTCATTTTCACTGAAAGATGTACACACAACACAGAGGAGCCCTGCTCAGCCCTGGCTTATGGTGGTGCTGGGGATTGAACCTGGGACATCAGAGCCTCAGGCAGGAGAGTCTTTTGAGTAACCATTATTCTGTCTCCCCTCTGGCATTTCTTGATAAAGGATATTTTCTTTTATATATATATTCCTTTTTGTTGCCCTTGTTGTGGTAGTTATTATTGTTGTCATTGTTGGATAAGACAGAGAGAAATGGAGAGAGGAGGGGAGGGCAGAGAGACGGAGAGAAAGACAGACACCTGCAGACCTGCTTCACTGCTTGTGAAGCGACTCCCCTGCAGGTGGGGAGCCAGGGGCTCCAACTGGGATCCTTGTTGGGAAATTGTGCAGATGTGGTTGAACATTGGCATGGCCCACAAACCATTTTGTTTACAGATATCCACCACATTATCCCCTCAGGGTATTGCTAGCTTAGTTAAAACCATTGCAACAGTTGCTAGGACGCTGGGAAGGTGGAAGCGTCCTAGTGACTACCTTCCCAGTGTGCCTTTTGCCTCTCCACCTCTCCAACCGATCCTGTCCTGACTTCCACTTCCGGTTTTTATCCTATAAAGCCCACTGCTGCTGTGGTAGGGTCTCTCTTTTTGCCCCTTTTCACCTCTGACAATCAGTGACTTGGATCTTTTTGTTGTTGTTGTTGTTTGTTTGTTTGTTTTGGTACATCTGTTGGCCTTTTGGCTCTCTTCTTTGGTGAATATTCTGTTCATATCCTCTCCCCATTTTTGGATGGGTCATTTGTGTTTGTGCTTTGTCAGCCCCTACCTGTGCTGGCAAACTTGTTCTCTTGTTATTTGCTGTCAGTCTAACTAAAGGTAGATGGGCATTTGGGTGGGGTAGGGCAGGAGGACTGTCACAGCTCTCCAGAGTCAATGCACAAGTTCCCAGGTGACCCATCATGGGGTCCCAAGTGTCGTCTGGGGACAGCCATCTCAGCTTCATGCCTGCCCTCCTGTTGCTCAAATGTGCCTCTGCTGATACTCTATTTAGAGTCATGAAGAGTAAATACAGGGAGGGTGAATAGGAAACAATCGCAGAAGGACAGATCCTTGCAGGAGGATGCAGGGATCACAGCTCAAAAGGTCCCCCCCTTCTTTTTTTAAGAAAGGTGTTTTTCTTACCTAATTAAAACTAATGGAAAATTTATGAAGCAATGAAACTACACGTGGAGGGAACTGAGGAGATGAACAGATGTGGGCCATATGTCACCACTTAGAAAGTTCACTCTCAGCAATTGTGAAGCTGTTCTATGTCCCTGCAGAGTGAAGCCAGTCTTATTTCCCTAGTCTCTTTATTTTGGATTTTCTCCCAATATAAAAAAAATAAATAAATAATTCTTCTTCCCTGTAAAAATTCAACAACGTGGTCTACAAAACCAGGGATATAGAGATGTCAGATGGAAGAGAATTAACTCTCTCCTCTATGCCCCTCCACCCGCCTTTCACCAGCTCAGCTCAGCCCATCACTTCAAAATTAAGCATTTTTTTTTATCAAGTATCACCATCAGCAAAATGGTACAGGGGACTGAAATCCTCCTTCAGGAAGTTGGAATAGCTTGGAAAGGAAGAGGGATTCAAAGGACATGTCTTCTTGCTCAGATAACTAGGTTCTCTGGGGATGAAAGAATGGTCAAGACTTAATGGCATCCCAGCAAATCTCACAGGTCTGCTTGTATTTCACTGTATCCTGACCCAGAGTCCCGGGCAAGTTTATCGGGTCAACTCATTTCTCAGCTGTGTTTGTGTCTTAAGACCTTTGTTTCACTTTGGCAATTCTGTGCGTGTGATGAGCTGTCTGTGGTTCCAGGTCACCTGAGCATTGAGGCTGCTGCTCTGTTTACAGCTCTCAACATGCTTTCTTTGTTTCTTTTTTTTTCTTTTTTTCCCAGAGGCGACATCATTCCGGCCTTTGGACATCTTGGAAGCACAGAGAAATTGTGAAACAGCTCTTTGAGTGTTTCTATTTGGGACTATAAATTGCTAAGTGAATGTAGAAGGCCAAGGACTTGCCTTGGTAACTTGCTCCATGTATTAGCACAAGCCAAAGTCATACTTGCCAGGCTCATTTTCTGACTCCTCTTTATTCAACCCCATAAACTTCATGTGTTATAAAACAGTTTTAGGCCATTTCAGATGAAGATCAGCTGCTGGACTAAGCAGAGAATGGACAGTGTAATTTACTGATAAAAAAGGTTAAAGACCCCTTAAGGGATGGGGTGTCTTTTGACAACCTATAGCTCAAGGTTCTTTATTTTTAATTAATGAATGAATTATCTTACAGGGTTACTGCTGGGGCTTGGTGCCAGCACTATGTATCCACTGTTCCTGGTGGCCATTTCCCCCCCCCTCCCATGTTAGTTGATAGGACAGAGAGGAAGTGGGGGATGAGGGAGAGGCAAAAAGGGAGAGAGAGAAAGATAGACAGCTGCAGGCCTACTTCGCTGCTTGTGAAGCATCCCCTCCTGCAGGTGGGGAACAGGGGCTCAAACCTGGATCCTTGAGCAGGTCTTTGCACGTGGTACTATGTGTGTTTAACTGGGTGCACCAACACCTGGCCCCCTTTCTTAACTATTTCTTAACAGTAAACTCCCTAAAAACTTTGCTGCTGCTATATTCTCTCTGCAGGATCCCCTGTGCATCAACGGTCAGAGGAAGGCAAAGATATGTCTTCATTCAAAACTGCATCTGGTGTCTCCATCTTCAGGCCTCCATGTCATGGACATGTGTCAACTGTCTCAGAGTCAGTGATCCCACATTATTCATTCGCTCACCCCCATCACCGTCATGACCTGGGGTTAAGTGAAGTTCTCTCTCTCTCTCTCTGTCTCTCTCTCTCTCTTTCCCTCCCTCCCTCCCTCCCTCTACAGTCTTTCGAGTTATCTGAGAGTGTTTATAATAGAAAAACACATCTGGACAGGGAAGAAGAATGTATCTGAAGGTTAATCCCTTATGAAAGGACCCAGCCAAAGAATCTTTTAGGAAGTGTGATGAAACACACTTTCCTTAGGTAGCTCTTGCTCTGGAGAAACAATGTCTAATGCGAGTGTGTCTTTAAAACATGAACTCTATTAACTGGCCATGATGAATACTCTGTTCAGAGAGTCCAGAAAAGTCCCCTTTATGGAAACCCTGCCTGCGTACAATACACAAGCAAGTATGTGAAAGTCAGGCAGAAATTTAGAGGAAGCAGTAAAGTTTGTTCTAACCAAACAAAAGGCAGCTGGGGGGTTAGGTATTACCTGGGAACTAATTCCCTGGGATCATCTACCTGGGTCTGATTTGCCCTCTGCTTGTCTTCTCTTGTTGCTTCCACAGACAACCAAAAGGGCTTGAACCTGCCTTTTGAGACCAGGAGGACTTGGGGCCTGGGGAGGGAGACAGTTTCCTGGGTATTGTAACTGCAGGGCCATGTGTGGGACCCAGCTTCACCACACGGGGTGTGTTACTGTACCAGAGACTTCAGGGCTGGGGTCTCTCTCTCTGTCTCTCTCTCAGTCAGAGACAAAAGTCAGCTCAGGAGTGGCGAAATCACATATGATCAAGGCCCTGGCTCTGCAAATAAATACACAAATCCATAAACTGAAAAGTTAATAATTAAGGGGGCAGGACCATAGCACACATTATAAGTGCACATATTATCATGCACAAGGACCCAGGTTCAAGCCCCCAATCCTGCAAGGGGAGTGGAGCTTCATGAGTTGTGAAGCTGGTATGCAGTTCTCTCTCTCTCTTTCTTTCTCCCTCCCTCCCTCCCCTTTAAGTTTCTCTTGGTCCTGTCAAGAATAATACAGAGGATAATAAAAAAAAAAGAAAAATGGCTACTGGGAGTGGTGGATTTGCAGTGCTGGCATCCAGCCCCAGCTATAACCCTGTTGACAATTAAAAAAAGGAAATAAATAAAAAGGAAGAAGGATAGTGAAGGATACTGAATAACAGCTTCTCCTTTGAAGACGGGTTCTGAATGAAAACTGGCAAGATAGTCAGAAATGGATTGACCCTGGTGCCCTCCCTGACAGTTTCCGGAGCTATTTATTTATTTATCTACCATTATTACTTTTGTCACTAAGGTTATCACTGAGGATTACTGCCTGCACAACCAATTCACTGCTCACATATTTCAATGTTTTTCCCCTTTCTTTTACTAGATAGGACAGAGAGAAATTGTATGAGGGGTGGGGGACATGAGAGAGGGGGGGAGAGGGAGAGAGAGAGAGGGAGAGAGAGGGAGATGGAGAGAGAGAGAGAGGGAAGGAGAGAGAGAGAGGGAGAGAGAAGTGGGGAGAGAGAGAGAGAGGGAGAGAGGGGGGAGAGAGGGAGAGGGAGAGGGAGAGAGAGAGGGAGGGAGAGAGAGAGGGAGGGAGAGAGAGAGGAGGGAGAGAGAGAGAGGGGGAAGGGGGAGAGAGAGAGAGAGAGGGAGAAGGGGGAGAGAGAGATATCTGCAGACCTGCTCTTTGTTTTCAAGTGCACTCACCCTGCTGTTCATCCCCTCCCCCAGAGCTGGGTGATCCACAGTAGTACCTGACAGGGAGATGTCTCTTCTCACAGGCCTTGGAAGGAAAGGGTGACATAGGCTTGGCTGGCTTTCAGCTCTCTGCAGGGAGCTCGGTATGATAAAAAAAAAAAAATACTAGAGCCAAGAGCTTGCAATTTCCTGGTTTCCTCACACTTATTAAAGTCATATTTATCAAGTTTGACTCTTGGTTGTGCAGAAAGCAAAAGATGTGGCTGGGAGGTGGGGGGGGGGTGTTGCTGGGCAGCAAGGACAAAGCCTCCAGGCTCTGGATACCACAGGCTCCTCAGTGGGAAGCCAGTCTTCTCTTTGAGCAAGCAGTGTCAGAGCTAAAGAATGGTTGAACACAGAGGCCAGTTGTTTTGATCTCTGGTTTCAGAACTGTGTCCCCAGTGAGTGGGTAACTGGTCACTTCTGTCAGGAACGTCAGCCTAAGCCCTCTTATAGGCCCACTGATGACCTTTGCCTCAATGTAGAACAACAATGGTAGAAATTGCCCCACTCTCCGAAGGGAGGCTGGATCAGCCTTCTCTGCCACTCAAAGAAGACGGGTCCTGAAATGAGTGCAGCCTAGAATGTTCCCAGCTGTGGCCATGGACTGCGAGCTCAGACTGACAGGGATGCAGAGACTAAACAGGCTCCTGTGCTAAATATGAATAGATATGGGCCTTGGTTGGGTCAAACTGATAGGGTTAATAGCTAATGGTATTTAAATATTTTCCTTATGTTGGGAGCTTCTGTCTGCCCTAGTCCAGCTTTCTAGCCCTGTTCTCAACTCTGACATCATCTTCCCAGACAATACTGTTAGTCCACCTACATGTTAGCTTTCAGGCTCAGGTAAAAATTACTAAAGTCATGGGCCCCTTGGAACATACCTAAAATAGACTTGCTAGCTTCTTCCCACCCAAAGACCCCTAATTTTATCTGCTCTATTCTTACCTTTGGGTTCCAGTTTATTGAACAATTTGCTTTATATCTTACTGCCTTTCAGCCACCAAGTCGCAGATGCTACCAGTGACTCCATCCTGAATTTCCTGGGCAAATGATCTCACCAATGTGTCCTGGAACCTCACCTGCCCAGAGCCCTACTTCACGAGGGAAAGATAGAAACAGGTGGGGAGTAAGGATCCACCTGCCAACACCCATGTCCAGAGGAGAAACAGTTATAGAAGCCAGAACTCTCACTTTCTGCACCCCATAAAGAATTCTGGTCTATGTTTCCATGCTGTGCAGATGTCCCCTCAGGCTAGTGCCAGTCCTGCGAGAGTTGGGACATTCTCAGAGCACCTGTTCTGCCATGTTGTCCCCTCAGGCTAGTAGTGCCAGTTCCCGCAAGAGTTAATACGATATTCTCAAAGTGCCCTTCCCAACCAATCCTGTCCCAGATCATCACTCCCGGTTTTTGCCCTATAAAGCCCTTCTTCTTCCGCCCCTCTCTCTTGCCCGCTTTTCACCTTGGTGAACGGAAGGGTGCTGCGCGTAGGGGGAGGCCGCCATTTTGGCTAGCTCCACGTGGCCCGAACTGCTGCGCTCTCACCCACCTCTGAGGTGCCTGCACGAATAAAGAATTGTGTTCCCTCTCCACTCTGGATCTCCTCTCTCTCTCTCCTCCGCATTGCAGCCGACACTTGCAGAGGGATAAAAAAATAGGGAAGCTTCCAGTGGAGGGGATGGGACACAGAACACTCTGATGGTGGGAACTGTGTGGAATTGTACCCCTGTTATCTTACTATCTTGTTAATCATGATTAAATCACTAGTAAAAAAATTTTTTAAAAAGAAAAACTTTCTTCCCACTTTCTTAACAATTAATTGGAACAGGCAGGTGGTAGCAATCCTAGTAGAGTGTGCACAGTACCACGCTCAAAAATTCAGGTGCAAAAAACCTTGTTTTCCCTAACAAGAGGGGGAAGCTTCACAAACTGTGGAACAGTGCTGCAGGTGTGTCTCATTCACTTCCCCTTTCTCTCCATTTTTCTCTGTCTCTGTGAGAGGAAGGAAGAAAGGAGAAAGAAAAAAAAAGAAGAGAAAAAGAAAGGAAAAAAGAAAAGAAAGAAAGAAGAAGATTAGCTGCAGGGAATAGTGCAATTATTGTGTAGCCAGTGAGTCTCAGAGATAACCCTGGTAGCAAAAAAATAATAATGATGATAATAATAATAATGTAAATATGTTCTCACTTAGTTGTACTGTCATTTCTTTTTGTTTGTTTATTTATTTTTTTTGAGTTTTCTTTCCTTAAAAGAGCTGAGGTTTTTTTTTTTTTTTGCTTTTTGCTTTCTGAGCATATTTTCTTAAAACGACTTCAGACCCCAGTGGTTTCTTTTCAAGCAGCCAAAACCAGGTCAAGAAAACCGTACAGCTTGTCCACGTCTGTACACACTCACTCTCCTCATCAATCACTGACTTTTTGCATCCTCACAGGCTAAAGCGGTCCCTTTCTGAGTCTGATATTGGAGATACACACTCTAGTCAAGGGTCTCAGAGTAACTATGTTCTTGCTGTTATAACATAGTAAGACAAAGCACCATCATTTTTGGCTCAGATGGAATGTTGTTACTTCTTTTATTAAAGCATATTTTTTCCTGCTATAAAACAAAATGAGCAAAATGCAAATTCAAATTGGACAGGCTTGTAAAATACAGATTACAGTGAAACATGGCTGCCACTTTTGACAAGCCAGTGGACGCTTTGTTCTTGGCATGTAAACTAAGATATGCTGTCAGTTATTTTTAAAAGAATGGTAATAAATTGGTATTGACTGCACGGCACTATTTCAGCCAACTTGTGTCAAGACAAGGAAAGAAAAATGGCAACTAAACTATGTATTCCGCTGTCAGCTGCTGCCCAAGTTTATTCCTGTTGATCATTTTCTCATTGGGAAATTTTCAGTCTCAGCACACGAATTCTAGTAAGATTTTAATCTAAAGCGAACATCTTAAGAGCTAGGAACAAAGAAACATCTGCAGCCCTGCTTAACCACTTGTGAAGCTTTCCCCCTGGAGGTTGGGACCAGGGGCTTGAACCAGGGTCCTCGTGCACTGTAGTCTGTGCGTTTTAACCAGGCGTGCCACTGCCCTCCCCTACCACATCTTTCCTTCTCATTCTTATCTCTTTCCTTCACCAGCAACTTTAGAACCAGTCCTATAATACAACCTTGAGTTATTCTCTCTTCTCTTTCTTTAAAGAACTCGTACTTTGTGTAAACTTTTATTTTTCTCCTTGGGCTGTCAACTTCATGAGTTTCCAAAGACATTTTTTTTATGCTACCAATATTTAAATATCTTCCACAAAAAATCTTTTGGTGCCCAGGTGTTTACTTCCTTTCAGGTAAATAATCTTGGTTAGTTCCTTCTACCTCTGGGTGTGTGATCTTGTTTTTCTTTTTCTTTTCTAATTACAAAGATAAACCAAAGAGACCAAATCTGAGAGTGTGACTGAAGTTGAGGTCAGCTTACTACACTGTTAGGACTGACAGAGGCCACCACAAGATGGTACTCATATGGTTTCCAGTCTCTAACTGGATGGAAACTTTACTTTATACTCTATTATGGAAAACACAACCAGAGCTTGGACTGTTTCACAAATGCTCCTATTAACATGATACACTATCATGTACACATACATACATACACAATTACCAGTTATCTTTACAGCATTTCGGAGCTATAATACTGATGTAAGCCTGCTAAAATAATAATTTTTTTGGAGTAAATTGGTATCTGTTAGCTATTTCACTACATGTGCTTTGCAAGCAACCTATTGCTTCCCTCCCCTTCTTCTTCTCTAGTATAGTTGCCAGGAAGGCTGAAAGCCAAGAGAACTTTTTTTTTTTTAAGAAATCTTTATTTATTTATTTATTATTGATCATAGACAGAGAGAAATTGTGAGGGGAAGGGAAGGTAGAGAGGGAGAAAGACAGAGACACCTGCAGCCCTGATTTGCCACTCGTGAAACTTATCCCTGCAGGTGGGGGCCAGGGGCTTGAACCTGGGTCCTTGCGCACTGTAGTGTGGGCACTTAACCAGGTGCGCCACCGCCTGTCCCCCAAGAGGACTGGTGAGCGTCATTGGTTGACGTTGTCTCTGCCCACCTGAAGGACAGACTCTCTTTCCCAGAGGACCATCAGTGGCAGAGCCACTTGTGCAGACCAGCCACTGCTAGCCTGCAGACAATAGGCTACTTTTAATCTCTTTAAAAAAATGTTACTGAGGATAGAAGTATTCACAGGCTGTTGGTATTGCAACCGGGTCTCTCATCTTGCCCTCATAGGTGTCAGTATAACTGGGCTTCTTCCAAATTGTCTTCTCTCTCCACCACAGGACACTGGACTTCCAGGCCCTCTCTTGAATCCTTGGCTCTGGACCACAAGGTGGTAAAGTTTCCTCCCCTGTCTATTTCCTCTTGCTTTGTTCCTTAGATCTCACTGGTGAGTGGGATCATCCAGTTTGGTTCTTCATCCTACTTCTGGCTTATTTCTCTTAGCATGATTCCCTCCTGCTCCTTCACGTTGTTGAAGAAAGAACACAGTTGTTGCGGCCAGAGCCATTCTTTGTTCTGAATACTTGTGTGTCTGGATGAAGATCACAAGAAATCATGACATTCCAGAGGCCATACAGTGGTCTTGGTTTTTCTCAGGCAATCGGAAAGAGACTCCATTTTTCTAGGGGCCACTCCAGCTATGAATCTCACGGTAGTTTGCTTTCATAAAGAGCTTTGCTCCCAAGATGTAGCTGTGAACCATATGTGTTTATTGAAATGGAAACTAAACAGAATTAGGACTTGGTTCCTCAGTCACAGCGGCCCCGTGTCAAGTGCTGAGTGGTCACATGTCAACAGTGACAGTGATTTCAGATTACCATTGTGGAAAGTCATGATGGAGTGCTCCAATGTGGGCCTTTATCGTTTCCCATTCATCTATAAAAGCTGCAAAGCTGTAGTTGTGTACTGGATTTCTAGTCACTTCAGCTTGTTTAGATCAGTTTTCCTTGCTGAGCTGATGCTTTTCTGAACGGCTGTATAATCTACTGGAAAGAATATTGGCTAAGGATCTGGAACAACTGGTTCTGAGCTCAACCTAAAACTCATGATTATGGGAAAAGAATCTGACTTCTTTTTTAAAAAATATTTATTTATTTATTTCCTTTTGTTGCCCTTATTGTTTTATTGGTGTTGTCTGTCTTTGTTGTTGGATAGGACAGAAAGAAATGGAGAGAGAAGGGGAAGACAGAGAGGGGGAGAGAAAGACAGACACCTGCAGACCTGCTTCACTGCTTGTGAAGCAACTCTCCTGCAGGTGGGGAGCTGGGGGCTCAAACTGGGATCCTTACACCGGTCCTTACACCTTGCACCACGTGCACTTAACCCACTGCACTACTGCCTGACTCCTTTTTTTTTTTTTTTTTTTTCTTTGTAGTGGGTGGTGGTGATGGTTGGGAGGAATTTGACTTCTTTAAGTTTTTTTTTTTATGGGAAAAATCATTTTATGAAATATGTGCAGAAGTAGTAAGTCTCACTGTTCTGCTTAGAAGGGGTTGCTTGTGAAGCTGGTCCTTGACAAGAAGCTGGGGACATGGGTTTCAGGAGAGTTCCAATCAGTTCCTCTTCAGAGTGGGTCCCTGTGCAAAGAATTCTGTACAAGCACTATGGTTCTTTCTGACTTCCCTGGACAGACGACCTCACCCATGTTCCCCAGGACCTCACTTCTCCAGAGTCCTACCTCACTAGGGAAAGAGAAACAGGCTGGGGTTATGGATCTACTTGTCAATGCCCATGTCCAGCAAGGAAGCAATTACAGAGGCCAGAACTCCTACCTTCTGCACCCCATAAATAGTTTTGGCCCCTACTCCTGGTGGTGGGGAGAAATGTTAGGGGAAGATGACTAGAGGGCTCTGAATTCCAACTCTATCAGGAGTCAGAGAGAAGAGGAAAAAGGGAGGGACATTTGAATGTAGAACTGGGTGTCTGTGTAACTTGGAAAGGAAGAGAAGATGGGACCAAAGGGAAAAAACAAAAGGATATGTATCTGTAGAAATAGCAGTTAACCAGGAGTTGGGCGGTAGCGCAGCAGGTTAAGTGCAGATGGCGCAAAGCGCAAGGACTGGTGTAAGGATCTCGGTTCGAGCCCCCGGCTCCCCACCTGCAGGGGAGTCGCTTCACAAGCGGTGAAGCAGGTCTGCAGGTGTCTGTCTTTCTCTCCCCCTCTCGGTCTTCCCCTCTTCTCTCCATTTCTCTCTGACCTATCCAACAATGATGACAACAATAGTAACAACAACAATAAAAAGAAACAAGGGCAACAAAAGGAAATAAAATAAATAAATAAATAAAAATAAATAGTAGTTAACCTATAACTGCAATCTTAGGAGAACTACTGTAGCTTCCAATGGAGGGAATGGGCACAGAACTCTGGTGGTGGGAACGATGTAGAGTTGTACCCGTTATTTTGTAATTTTCTTTTTTTTAAATTTCTTTATTGGGGAATTAATGTTTTACATTCAACAGTAAATACATTAGTTTGTACATGCATAACATTTCCCAGTTTTCCACATAACAATACAACCCCCACTAGGTCCTCTGTCATCCTTTTTGGATCTGTATTCTCCCCCTGACCCCACCCCAGAGTCTTTTACTTTGGTGCAATACACCAATTCCAGTTCAGGTTCTACTTGTGTTTTCTCTTCTGATCTTGTTTTTCAATTTCTGCCTGAGAGTGAGACCATCCCCTATTCATCCTTCTGTTTCTGACTGATTTCACTGAACATGATTTTTTCAAGCTCCATCCAAGATTGGCTGAAAACGGTGAAGTCACCATTTTTTTTTAATAGCTGAGTAGTATTCCATTGTGTATATAGACCACATTTGCTCCGCCACTCATCTACTGTTGGACACCTGGGTTGCTTCCAGGTTTGGGCTATTACACATTGTGCTGCCAAGAACATATGTGTACACAGATCTTTTTGGATGGATGTGTTGGGTTCCTTAGGATCTATCCCCAGGAGAGGAATTATAGGATCATAGGGCAGGTCCACTTCTAGTGTTCTGAGAGTTCTCCAGACTGCTCTCCACAGAGGTTGGACCAATCTACATTCCCACCAGCAGTGCAGGAGGGTTCCTTTGACCCCACACCCTCTCCAGCATTTGCTGCTGTTACCTTTTCTGATGTGTGACATTTTCACAGGAGTGAAGTGATATCTCATTATTGTCTTTATTTGCATTTGTCTGACATTGAAGACTTGGAGCATTTTTTCATGTGTTTCTCGGCCCTTTGGATCTCTTCTGTGGTGAATATTCTGTCCATGTCTTCTCCCCATTTTTGGATGGGGTTATTTGTTGTCTTGTTGTTGAGTTTGGAAAGCTCTTTATATATGTTGCTTATTAACCTCTTGTCTGATGTATGGCATATAAAGATCTTCTATTCTGTGAGGGGTCTCTTGGTTTGGGTAGTAGTTTCTTTAGCTGTGCAGAAGCTTTTTAATTTGATGTAGTCCCATAGGTTTACACTTGCCTTAGTCTTCTTTGTCATTGGATTCGTTTCATTGAAGATGTCTTAAAAATTTATGTGGAAAAGTGTTCTGCCAATATTTTCCTCTAAGTATCTGATAGTTTGTGGTCTAACATCCAAGTCCTTGATCCACTTGGAATTTACTTTTGTATTTGGTGAAATATAGTGGTTCAGTTTCATTCTTCTGCATGTTTCAACCCATTTTTTCCCAATGCCATTTGTTGAAGAGATTCTGCTTTCCCCACTGAATAGTCTGAGTCCCTCTGTTAAAGATTAGATTAGAGTACAGGTCCTTCAGAGGACCTAGTTGGGGTTGTATTGTTATGTGGAAAACTGGGAAATGTTATGCATGTACAAACTATTGTATTTGCTGTTGAATGTAAAACATTAATTCTCTAATAAAGAAATTTAAAAAAAAAGACACCGGCAGCATTCATTGCCTGATCTTTAAGGCGCTCACAATTCCAGAGGCTAACTTGAAGCCTAGGAGGCGCTGACCCTCCTCTGAAAAAAAAAAAAAGCTGAATGTATTTCTGCTACTTTCTGACGGTCCAGCCTGTCTCTTACTTCAGTGGTCATTGCTCGGACTTGGATGGATCTGCATGGGGTTAGTGCTTTATCATCCTCTAAATGACTCCATTCAAATGTCCTTTGACCAAATATACTCTAAAGTAGAGGAGGAAGAAAGACCAGAATAGTTGCTAAGAGGATCTAATTGGATTGCAAACACACAGGGCAACCTTCAAGCTGTTAATCAGAAGATTTAGGCAGTGTTCAGGGCCCCCAAAACACTTGCCTTGTCTCAGTTATAGGCTGGGACATGCTGTAGTTAGTTGTTGGGGGTGTTCCCTGTATCATAACCCCTCCTGCCAAGACTAAATGCTTTCTTATTGTGTAGAACAAGCTACTGCACCACATTGACTCAGTCTTCAAGGGCTTAAGAGTAATCATTGTCTAGTTTTTCTTAGATTCTCTTCTTTTTCTTCTTTTTTATGAATACACATGGGCCCTAGGTCAGATCGATGGGTAAACATTTAACAGTATTTATATACTTTTCCCATATTTGGGAGATACCTTTTGCCCTGATCCAGCTTTCTGGTCCTATTCCCAACTCTGACACCATCTCCCCAGACAGTACTTTTAGCCCACCTGCATGTTAGCTGTTGGGCCTAGGCAAAAAGTAGTAAAGTCATGGGCCCCTTAGAATATACCTAAAATAGACTTCTTAGCTTCTTCCAAAATGGAGACCCCAAATTCATCTGCTATATTCTTATCTTTAGGTTCCTGATTATTAAACAATTGGTTCTGCTTTACATCTTAATGCTTTTCAGCCACCAAGTTGCAGATGCCAACCTAACTTCCCTAGGCAGATGACCTCATCAGTGTGTTTTACCTGTTTGTTTGTTTACTTATTTATTCTTCATTGGGGCTCTTAATAGCTTTTAGTTGATATTAAAATACAGTATTTTGTGCATACGTAACATTTCTTAGTCTTCCACATAACAATCCAGCCCCCTCTAGGCCCTCCTCTGTCATCTTGTTCCAAGACCTGGACCTTCCCCCCCACCCCCAGAGTCTTTTACTTTGGTTCAATACAAAAAAGCACATGTTTCACCATTATGAACATTTGCTGACTCTGAAAAGGTGGTCAAGACACACAAGAAAGAGGCAAAGATTGAGGTAGAGAGTGGGAGGAAAGGGAGGTGGGGAGAGCAGGGAGAACCAGAGAGACATGGAGCCAGTGCACACGTGGGCACATCTAAGAGATTCCATGGCACTGTTTGTTTTCCAGTTAAATAGAATGTTTGAGCCCCTCATCATGGTTTGTCAGGCATTTTAAGTCTAAGGATTCAGACCACTTCAGTTGTTTTAACACCCCAAATCCAAATGATTGGATGGCTCAAACAACCCAACTGGGTCAACCATTTAGCAATCCCAAGTGATTCATGTGGTCGGTGAGACCAACTCAAACTGTAATTTGTTACTTCAGAGAAAGAAAGCTAACAAATTCTTTTGGGAAACCTAAGAGAACTTGGATAAACTTGTGTTAAATGATAGGATAATAATATTACATTACTGGGTGGTTCGTCCTACGAGAACTCCTCCACACATAGAAGAAGAGGGTAAAGAAAAAAAAAAGACTATAAAAGCCAGAATGCCTAAAATATATTGCCAGCTCTGTTTTTCTGAAAGAGACAAACAGCTCCATATGTTGGGCTGGAGGGAGGCTCAATCACCTCCTTCTCCCTCACAAAATGGCAGCTGCCTGAGAGCAAGGCACAGGACTCAACTCAGAAAGCTGGGACACCAGCTCTGTTGAAGGTAAAGCTGGATTGGCAAACACAGCTCAAGTGTGGCCCGTCTGGCTTCTGAATATTGGTTTTTCCCAGAATTACATTTGGATTCACTTGAGTGCTAAGATCTCCAGAGTAGTAACTTGCCCAGCCAGCACTGTGTCATCACAAAGTCTAGGTCAGAAGCTCAAGAGGAAGAAAGCCTGACTCATTGATACTCTGATTCTTCAGTAAGTCCACTGAGAGGTCACTGCTTCTGTGGAGAGTTGTAGAAGGAGGGAGGAGAGAGAGAGAGAGACAGAGAGAGAGGCTTACCACCTCCCCCAAAAAACATTTTATTGGGATATAGGATAGTTGTAGATACATGAGTACAGTCTCCTTTTTTAAAATAAAAAATTACTTATTTATTTATTAGATAGATAAAGAGAAACAGATAAGAGAGGGGGAGGTAGGGAGGGAAAGAGACAGAGAGACAGGGAGCAGCCCTGCTTTACCACTTATGAAGCTTTCCCCCTGCAGGGGCTTGAACCTGGGTCCTTGGGCATTGTAATGTGCATGCTTAACCAGGTGTGCCACTGCCTGGCCCTCCTCTTTCTTTCTTTCTTTCTTTCTTTCTTTCTTTCTTTCTTTCTTTCTTTCTTTCCTTTCTCTCTCCCTTCCTTCCTTCCTTCCTTCCTTCCTTTTTATAAGAAGTTATTCCCTTCTTTCTTAAATGTTTACTGTACATATAGTGAAGACAGAGAGAGCAGCCAGAGCCCTGCTCAGCTCTGGCTGATGGTGGTGCTGGAGATCATGCCTGGGACTTTGGAGCCTCAGACAGGAGAGTCTTTTTGAAATCCTGTTTCCCCTACCCACAAGTACAGTTCCTTCTCTCCTCTTGATAGGTGTCTGCACATCACTCCTACCACCAGAACAAGTTGTTTTTCATCACAGTAGGTTACAAGGTTGTGAAATTACACTGTCTAGCTCCACACCACACTCACCACTAAAGTTCTGTATCTCCCCTCCTCCCACCTCCCAAAGATCACCACCAGAGTTCTCACAAATGGTTTGCTTGCTTCTGGGTTATTTTTGTTTGTTTTGCAAGCGTATGTGTATCAGTTCTCTAGATGCCATATATGAGTGAAACCATCTCTTGGAAACAGTCTCTTGGAAACAGAGCTGGCAGTCAGCTGAGGTAAAGAACAAACACCTCATCACAGACCCCTGCGAGCATCAACCCGGCTTTGACCTGGCACGTTATGATTGGGCCCTCCTCAATCGCTATCGAACAGGCCATGGCCGGTGCGCCGCTATGTTCCATCGCTGGGGAGCCAGAGACGACCCGAACTGCCCCTGCGGCTCCAGACAGACTATGACCCACATAGTCAACGACTGCCACCTCTCCAGATTCAAAGGAGGTCTCGAAACTTGACATCAGGCTCAACCTGACGCTGTTGACTGGCTACGGAAGAAGGGCAAACGCTAGAAGAAGTAGTGAAACCATCTAGTAGTTGGACTTTCACCTCCTGACCTCTTTCACTAAGCACCATCACTTCCAGTTCTCATCCACTTTAGTCCCAAAGGGCATAATATCTTTTTTCAATTGCAGAGTAGTATTCCAGGGAGTAGATAGCTCATAACTTCCTATCCTATCTCCTGTCACCTCCAGTAAGGAATCACAAGAACAAGTCCAGGGAGGAATCTGCCCACACTGTGAGGCTGAGGAGGGAGGCAGCCTTGGGCATACCTTCAAAGTGGCAGTCTTCAAACTGATGCAGCCCCTTCAGAAGACATTTGCCCTTAAACAAATAGGAATAGAAGTACCTTATGATCCAGCCGCACCACTCTTAGGCATGCGCCCAAAGGACACCCTAACACTCATTAGAAGGAACACATGCAGCCCTATGTTCATAGCTGTATTATTCACAATAGTCAAAGAGTGGAAGCAGACTAAATGCTCTTATGGGATATAGACTCCATGGAATACTACTCTGCCATCAAAAAAGATGATATTGTGCTCTTTGGGACAAAAGGGATGGAACTGGAGGTGATGATGCTTAGAGAATTAACTCAAGAGATGAAAGACAACTACCAGATGGGTTTCACACATATGTGTAATCTAGAGAACTGATACACACGGACTTGCCAAAAACTAAACAAAACAACAACAACCAAGTAAACAGAAGCAAGCAGGCTGTTTGTAAGACTTGTAAGAACTCTGGTGATCTTTGGGAGGATGGGGACACAGACTTTGGTGGTGGCTGTGGGGTGGAAGTAAACCCAGTAATCTTCCTTTCAATCTTGCAAGCCACTATTAATCACAAATAAAAAATAACATATATATATATATATATATATATATATATATATATATATATATATAATTTATACTACAGAATCTAAGATAACAAGAGGGCTCTGGCACCTTTACAACAGTTTCTGCCCATCCTTACGCCATGTGTCCTGGGAGACAGAGACAAAGACAGCTGAGTCACAAATTCTCTACCCAGGCTTTTGCTCTGAGAAATACCACTATGTAAAGCTGTTACTTCCTGGCATTTATGAGGGTACCATTCAGTGCCTGTTGCAGTCACATTCTTGCCTTCTTCTCTTCCCCTAGCTATCAGATGTCAACTTAAAGCCTCCTTTGAACAACGCTGTTGTTTTTCTAGGTGGTATCATTTAGCACTGATTATTTTACGAGTGAGGTACATTTTAGTCTCCTGGGAACAGAGACCATAAGAAAGACTTAAAAAAAAAAAAAAAAACCCTCACACGTCTTCCCAATTTTTTCTGTTTCAGTCTTTTCATTGTTATGTGTACCCAACAGGATCCTAGGCTAAGTCTTTATTTTTAATTTGTAAAAATCTATTTTAATATTTTACTTATTCTATTTTAGTCAGAGGGACAGAGAGAAAGACTCAAAGGGAAAGACCAAAGCACTGCTCAGCTCTGGTTTATGATAGTACTGGGGATTGAACCCAGGACGTAAGATCCTCAGGCACGAAAGTCTTTTGCAGAACCATTACACCATCTCCTCAGTCCCCAGAATAAACCTTTTCATAAAACATACAGCTTGCATGTTGCCCCCCCCAAAAAAAAAAAATTTTGGTCCATACTCCCAGAGGGGTAAAGGATAGGCAAAGAGGACCAGAAGGTTCTGAACCCACATTCTGCCAAGACCCAAAGTGTTTGTCACCAGGAATCTTGTTTTTGTACCACCACTGAAAGGGAAGTGAATCTGGAAAACACTAGAGGAAGTCAGTTTCTGTTTCCTTTATCAGAGAGAGAAAAAAAAAAAACAAAAAACCTGGAGGTAGTAATAGGTGTAGGTGTGACTTAGAAAGGAAGAGAAGGCAGGAGCAAAGAAAAAATGGGATCTATAGATATAAAGTCAACCAACCTCTGTGACCTTGGGAGAACTACTGTAGTTTCCATTGCAGGGGATGGGGACATGGAACTTTGGCTCTGGGACTGTTATGGAATCATACCCCTGTTATCTTATAATTTTGTAAATCAACATGAAATCACTAATAAATAAAAGACTTGAATGTTAGCCATTCTATTTTGGAATACTCCACTTTCCTTCAGTTTTACTGGAAAAGTCAATAGTTGAGGTCATTCGAACACAACTTTGAAGTATTTTCAACTTGGCTCTTTTCTAATTCTAGGTGCATTCTTTCCCTACTCTATCAAAGAGTCCTTTAATGCGTGGCAAATTCAAAGTTCTTTTTCAAAAGCACTATTTGGAGTCATCTGAGTGCCCCTTAGATATACATGAAACTGACTTTTAATATAAAAAGCATGTCTACAAGTATTCAGGTAAATTATAAATGACTGAGTGGGAACCTTTCATATTTTCTAAGAAAAAAAATTTACTTTTCAACTAAAAAAAGAACTTTCATTCCTAAGGATATATGTAGACTCTTCCTCTTAGGAGAAAGACTCAGTACCTGTTTTCAAATACTTACACAAGTTTTTTTCTTGACCACAATTATACCATGACACTATAGTACTGTCGGCAAGAAAACCAACCTGAGTTTTATAATTCCTCCTTTATAGTAAGCTGGGAAAAGACCCAGAATCTTTTTATTCATGTCAACCACTCTTTACTTTTGCTTTCAGGAAATTCAAACAATGCAACTATAAAAACACAAATCTGCCTCATAATGTTATTCACCGCAGAGAAAAAGGAATGCAAATCTATTTAAACACACACACACACACAAACTTTTATATGTAATTCTTTCAGCCACATGTGCCTTAATCATTTTAAAAGCTAAGTTCCCCATATGTTTTTGTTCATTCCTATTCCCATCTTGGCCAGTAAATCTTTTCCATTTTTTCCCTTCTATTACCCAGTTGTCTCATTTCAGAATTTAATTTTTTAAAATCATTTAAAATATATATTTATTTATTTATTCCCTTTTGTTGCCCTTGTTGTTTTATTGTTGTAGTTATTATTTTTATTGATGATGTTGTCGTTGGATAGGACAGAGAGAAATGGAGAGAGGAGGGGAAGACAGAGAGGGGAGAGAAAGACAGACACCTGCAGACCTGCTTCACCACTTGTGAAGCAACTCCCCTGTAGGTGGGGAGCCTGGGGCTTGAACCAGGATCCTTATGCCAGTCCTTGTGCTTTGCGCCACTTCCACTTAACCTGATGCGCTACTGCCCGACTCCCTAAAATTATTTTTTTTAATATTTTTAAAATTCATTTATTATTGGATAGAGACAGAAAGGAAATAAGAAGGGTGCAGGAGCTAGAGAGGGAGAGAGACAGAGAGACTCTTGCAGTCCTGCTTCACCACTTGTGAAGCTTTCCCCCTGCAGGTGGGACCAGGGGCTTGAACCCAGGTCCATATGTACCGTAATGTGAGTGCTTAACCAGGTGTGCCACTGCTTGACCCCCAATAATTTAGATTTTTTTTTAAATGTGGGTTTTGTGTTTAGCTGTCACTTCAACTTTGGCACGGAAGGACAATTTATTTTTTATCCCCGGTCTTGGGTTTCAAGATTAAACACTGAATGGTAGGGCAGAAGCAGTCAGAGAAGCAGATGTGTCTTCCTTAGTGAACATATTTGACTGTTAGACTTGACAGAGTTTAGCTAAGGGGTAGCAGATATGAAAGGTGTACAAGGAAGAGAGAAGTAGGAGGTGGTGCAGTGGATAAGGCACTGGACTCTCAGGCACGAGGTCCTAAATTCAATTCCTGGCAGCACATGTACCAGAGTGATGTCTGGTTCTTTGTCTCTCTCCTATAATTCCTCATGAATCAGTAAATAAAAATCTTCTTTTTAAAAAAAAAAAGAAAGAAAGAGAGAAGTAGAAGTTAGCAACATTTTAAACTATGAAATGAGAGATGGGACTTTTATCCCTCCCTTGAATTAAAGTGGATCCATGTTCTTCATGACTATAAGAAGAGCACATGCAGTGATGAAATCACCTCAGGGCCTAAGCCTTGGTGAAAAGCACTACTTCTAAAACACTAGCCCTCAAGATCATATGAGCTTGGGGCCAGGTGGTGGCACACCTGGTTGAGCGCACATGTCACAATGAGCAAGGACCCTGGATCAAGCCCCCAGTCCCCAGCTGCAGGGGAAAGCTTTATGAGTGGTGAGGCAGGGCTACAGATGTCTCTTGGCCTCTATCTCTTTCCCTTTCCCTCTCCCCCTCTCAATTTCTGGCTGTCTCTATCTAATAAGCAAGTAAAGATCAACACAAAGGAAAGAAAACTGTTAAAAAAAATAGTCAAGTCTTCAGAAAACCATTGCTCGCTGGTTCTGCAGGGAGATGCAGAGTCAGCAGCCAGCTTAGTCCTGCTGTTCATCTGTCTTCTCTGTGGTGACCTGCCCCCACCCCAGCCCCACTCCCTCATCCATCACTAATTGCTTTTGATGTCCAAAAGTTCATTTCTGTCTTATTTTGTTCATCTGTCAGGGATGTATTTTAAAAGACAATAAAATGGCTGATAGTAGGGAGGAGGAATTTCTAGATTAAGACAACCACATTCAGATTCTGAGGGGCCAGGTGGTGGCGCACCTAGTTGAATGCACATGTTACAATGCGCAAGGATCCATGTTTGAGATCCTGGTCCCCACCTGAAGGGAGAAAGTTTCACGAGTGTTAAAGCAGGACTGCAGGTGTCTGTCTCTCTCTCCCTCTCTTACTTTCCCCTGCCCTCTCGATGTCTGGCTGTCTCTATTCAATAAAGATAAAGATAATAATAATAATAATCGAATTCTGAGAAAACAGAGCTGCCTCTGGGAAATGGAGAGCAGGGTGGTGGGGGAGGGGTTCTCTTCGAGGGTGTTGGAGGGATACCATGCCTATGACCAGTCCCACACCTTTCAGTTGTCAGAGTTGTGGGCAGTGGTCATAGTCAGTCACAAAACAGCTTGCCTTTGGTGCAGAGAACACGGTGTGTGTGTGTGTGTGTGTGTGTGTGTGTGTGTGTGTGTGTGTGTGTGTGTGTGAGATATTCAATTTCAAAGACTTGGGCTTTTTCTTTCTGATTTTATGAACCTATCTATGGTAATAGGGAAGGCCATTTGGAAATAATGAACATACTAAACTCAAACCAGCCGACTTACCCTCTCACCAGAAGTTATAAAGATTCCCCAGAAGTTCACAGAAATGCTTCTTTGCATGGTGTTAGCAATCCTGCTAACTTAAGGTCGTTTTCAGAGTTGCAAGCTCCAAATGCAAACGGCTTTTTTTTTGTTTTGTTTTTTACAAGTGGTTTGATCCCACAGGCAGTGAGGTTACGAGATGATTCCCAGGAGGGTCAGGGAGTAGCAGTGCCAACAGCTGTGTATGTTGAAAGGCCCTCAAAGGAGAAGTGAGCCTTCTGCATGGCTTACAGCTCACGGGACTTTCTTACAGCAGACGCTACGATGAGGAGTCATGGTTTCTAATCCTCTGTTGCGACCCCTCCTGATAACAGAGCAAGAATGCAAAGGAGATGTCAGAATTTAAAACTTTAGGACAGGATAAACAGCCCCTTAATTCTCTTTCCCTCTCTCCTCCTCCCTACTGTTTCCATTTAAAAATAAAAAAAATGGAATGTGGCTTCAGAAATTATTAGAAGCAAACTCACGTTTGGTTTAAATGACACTCCAAGAGAAAAATTGAGGCCAACCCTGATCAGACAACCTCACCAATATACTCTGGAAGCCCACCTCTCCAGAGCCCTGAGCCACTAGGGAAAAGACAGGAACAGGTTGGGAGAATGGATCGACCTGTCACTGCCCATGTCCAGTGGAGAAGCAGTTACCGAAGCCAGAACTCCCACCTTCTGCTTCTCAAAAAGATACCTGGCCCATACTCCCAGAGGGATAAAGAATAGAGGTGCTTCCGGGGGCTGGGCGGTAGCGCAGTAGGTTAAGTGTACATGGCACAAAGCACGTGGCCCAGAGCAAGGATCCCTGTTCCAGCCTGTAGCTCCACACCTGCAGGGGTCGCTTCGAAAGTGGTGCAGCAGGTCTGCAGGTGTCTATCTTTCCTCCTCTCTGTCTTCCCCTCCTCTCTTGATTTCCCTCTGTCCTATCCAACAACAACAGCTATAACAACAATAACAACTACAACAAGGGCAACAAAATGGGAAAAATGGCCTCCAGGAGCAGTGGATTTGTGGTGCAGGCACAGAGCCCCAGTGACAACCCTGGAGCCAAAAAAAGAATTTGAGGTTATCTTAAAAAAAAAAAAAAAAAAAAAAAAAAAAAGGAAGTCGGGCTGTAGCGCAGTGGGTTAAGCGCAGGTGGCGCAAAGCACAAGGATCGGCATAAGGATCCCGGTTCGAACCCCGGCTCCCCACCTGCAGGGGAGTTGCTTCACAAGCGGAGAAAACAGGTCTGCTGGTGTCTATCTTTCTCTCCTCCTCTCTGTCTTCCCCTCCCTCCCTCCATTTCTCTCTGTCCTATCCAACAACGACAACAACAATAATAACTACAACAATAAAACAACAAGGGCAACAAAAGGGAATAAATAAATAAAATAAATATTAAAAAAAAGAATAGGGAAGCTTCCAATGGAGAGGATGGAACTTGGAACTCTGGTGTTGGGCACTATTTGAATTGTACCCCTGCTGTCTTACACTCTTGTAAATCATTATTAAATCACTAATAAAAATAAAAAATTGAAGTCAACACAAATGCTGAGAAAGAAGTTAGCCTTGGCTGATTCTTATCTGGAGAGATGACTCTGGGTGGGAAGGGTTTCCTCCCAGATCTCACTCTCAGCATGACAAGGGGCTTTGCTGATCATAAAAATATATATATTCCAGACAGGGGCCAGGCAGTGGTGCACCTGGCTAAGCACTCACATTATGATGCTCAAGGACCAGGTTCAAGCTCCCTGTCCCCACCTGCAGGGGGAAAGCTTCATGAATGGTGAAGCAGGGCTGCTGGTGTCTCTCTTTCTCCCTATCTTCCCCTTCCCTCTCAATTTCTTTCTGTTTCTATCCAATAATAAATAACAACATTAAAAAAAATCCAGACACAGGCAAAGCCCCAGGGGTGGGTTCTTTGGGAGTTTAAGCTCTCCTCTCAGTCCGTCTCTCTCCTCTTTCTCTTTTCTTGTGACATGTAGGATATATATATATATGTATGTATATATATATATATATATATATATATCTATAAATGGTGAGAGAACATAGACTCACTTAAAATTTTTTTAAAATATTTATTTTCCCTTTTGTTGCCCTTGTTGTTTTATTGTTGTAGTTATTATTGTTGTTGTCGTTGTTGGATAGGACAGAGAGAAATGGAGAGAGGAGGGGAAGACAGAGAGGGGGAGAGAAAGATAGACACCTGCAGACCTGCTTCACCGCCTGTGAAGTGACTCCCCTGCAGGTGGGGAGCCGGGGGCTAGAACCAGGATCCTTATGCAGGTCCTTGCGCTTTGCACCACGTTCCCTTAACCCTTAATCCCTGCGCTACTGCCCGACTCCCATAGACTCACTTCTTATGAACAATGATCTCCATTACCCCTGGGGAGAAAAGGAAGGGATGCTATTTTTGTCCCTTTTATCCTCGTGAAGTTGTCCATTCCTAATTGGGTTGGGTTGAATGAAATTTTTATTTTCTCACATAAGTGAAAATACTGTTTCTTAAACACATCAAAGCTCGATCTGAATTGGGCCACACCATCATTTATTTTATCAGGCAGATTTTAACTTTTTCCAGATTTTTTTAAGAAAAAAAATCTCCCTTCCAAGTACTAACCAGGCCCAACCCTGCTTAGCTTCTGAGATCAGAGGAGATTGGGCGTGTTCAGGGTGGTATGAAAACAGACTTTCATGCCTGAGGCTCCAAAGTCCCAGGTTCAATCCCCTGTACCTCCATAAACCAGAGCTGATCAGTGCTCTGGTAAAAAAAAAAAAAAAAAAAAAAAAAAACCACACACACAGAGTATTTTGAATTTTAGGTTGCATTCTGCCCTCAAGTCTACACATGCTGCTAATTTCAGAAACCTCACTGATGGCAGAGTTTGCTTTTGGAACTGCAAGTCTCTGGAGCTTTGGACTTGGTTTTTTTTTTTTTTTTTTTTTCTTTCTTGGCAAAGCAAAAACTTTAATCTATGAATTAAAAACAAAAAAACAATCCTTCAAAATCATTGCCTTCACTTTTCCAAAGTGGCTTTCACGCACTGATTAGTCACTCCACCACACCCTACCTGGTATAATCACTCTGTTATCTTTTAGCAATGAGACAGTTGACCTACAAATAACCTTATTATTTACTGGAAGCCACACAAAGAAAACCAGTAAGGTTGAAGTTGAGAGTTCTGTTTGTGGGGGCAAAGGAACCCTCCTATAATCTGCTCCAACCCCTGTGGAGAGCAGCCTGGAGAACTCTCAGAAGGCTAGAAGTGGACTTACCTTACGACCCTGCAATTCCTTTCCTAGGGATAGATCCTAAGGAACCAAACACACCCATCCAAAGAGATCTGTGTACACATATGTTCTTAGCAGCACAATTTGTAATAGCCAAAACCTGGAAGCCACCCAGGTGTCCAACAACAGATGAGTGGCTGAGCAAGTTGTGGTCTTTACATAATGGAATAGTATTCAGCTTTTTCATTTCATCTTGGATGGAGTTTGAAGGAATCTTGTGAAGTGAGATCAGCCAGTAAGAGAAGGATGAAAATGGGATGATCTCACTCATGGAGAGAAGTCGAGAAATAAGACCAGAAGGGGAAACATAAAGTAGGACTAGAACTGGAGTTGGTGTATTGCACCAAGTAAAGGACTCTGGGCTGGGTCGGTGGGGGGTAAGGTTCAGGTCCTGGAACATGATGGCGGAGGAGGACTTAGTGTCGGATCCTTCATGGACCCTCTCCTCGGTCAGACCTGGTCGGCTAAACCATTCTCTTGCGCACCAGAGGTGGGGCCTAAGCAGAGGGCATCAGGGGTAAACGTGCTAGGATGTCTCTCTGGAGACCACGGCAAGAGACAGAATCAGAAATCACCCAGGGTACCATCGCAGGAAGAGCACATTTATTGTGCAGCAGAGCAGAGTTTTTAAAGGGTAGTTAGGGGAAAGGAGAGGTCTGTTAAGAGATACTTTATAGGGTCAAGACAGCAGGGGATAGAGAAATGGTGAGTGTCTTTCCAGTAACTGTTGGGGCTAGTTTGGGGGATGAGGAAGTGAAACCGCCAGCTAGCACAGAGGGGACTTAAGTCCCTGCTCAAAGGAGGCTTACAGAGGGTCTGGGGCCTGTTCTGATGGTTTTCTCTTGTTCAACCCATAGAGGCGACAAAGCCCCTGGGGAGACTGACAGAAAGCCTTTACCGCCCAGGCATCCAGGGGTCCCCCCTTGGGTGGCCCGTGCCATGCTCGACCTCAGCTCATGCAAGGCCCCACAACTTTGGTTAGTGGGGGGGGGGTGATGGGGGGTGGTGGTTAGATTATTATGCAGAAAACTGAGAAATGTTACACATGTACCAACTACTGTATTTTACTGTCGATTATAAACCATTAATATTCCCAATAAAGAAAAGAAAAAGCAGAAGCTGAGTTCTCTCAAGTCTGGGCTTCAGCACAGTTCACCAACATCACCTAATTGTGTGACAAACTGCTGTTCTCTGGACCGACACCTCTTCTAGTATTCAAAGCAATCATGACTCTATTATACTTCTCTGCTTATACACACATGATATGGGAAACAATTCAAGCGGCACAGAAAAATGGAAGGAATACCAGTTTATGGGAATTAATAACTGGAGACCTCATCTTCTTTAGCTTTGGTAGAGATCCCAGATTCCAACCAAATCTGCTGTTTTGTTTTTTTTTTAACTATGATTTTGACGTGCCCATCCATAGAATTAAACTCTGACATGAATGTTGAAAATGCCATAATCATAACATATGGAAGTCCTCAGAAAAATTGATTCTCAGCTGCATTGTAAACAACTGTTTTTTATTTTTTTATATTTTATTTTATTTTATTTATTTTTCCCTTTTGTTGCCCTTGTTGTTTTATTGTTGTAGTTATTATTGTTGTTGTTGTTGTTGGATAGGACAGAGAGAAATGGAGAGAGGGAGGGGAAGACAGAGAGGAGAAGAGAAAGATAGACACCTGCAGACCTGCTTCACCGCCTGTGAAGTGACTCCCCTGCAGGTGGGGAGCCGGGGTTCCAACCGGGATCCTTATGCCAGTCCTTGTGCTTTGCGCCACCTGCGCTTAGCCCGCTGCACTACAGCCCGACTCCCAACAACTGTCTTTAAACGATACATTCATTTATTGACATGAGAGGGAGAACCAGAGGTCACTCTGGCACATTTGATGTCAGGGATTGAACTGAGGACCTCATGCTTGTAAGTCATGCTTGTAAGTCATTAATACACACACACACACACACACACACACACACACACACACACACACACACACACACACACACATGCTTACTCCCCCGCTTCTTTCCCCCAAAGCACTGCTCAGTTCTGGCTTTTGATAGTATCAGAATTGAACCCGGGACTTGAGAACATTGGATGTGGAAGTCTTTTGCATAATCATTATGCTTTCTGCCAAGCCATATGCTTTCTGCCAAGCCAGAAAACAACTCCTCATTATTACCATCCTTAACTTGACGATCTGCTAAAAATGTAGAACTTGATGGAGTCCCATTGATTTGTTTTTGTTTTAGTCTTCCTTGCAGTTGGGTTTGTGTCATCATCTTATTCTATGGTCTTGTCAATATTTCCATTTTATAAATACATCTTTTTTAAAAATGTAGAACTTGATGTGGGTTTTGAATTTTACCTGTACTTCTTTCCCTTACAATCCTTGGGAGATTAATTCCTTCTTTTGTTTTTTTAAAGCCTACTTTCAGGGTGGGCATGTTTACTAGCAGTTATCGTCTTTGGACATACTTTATTTCCTTCAATATGTCTGTTGTTTAATTTCTCTGCCAACCCCCCCCCCTCCTGCTTCTGCCCCCAATAGAATATAACCCTTGAGAAACAGAAACTTCATTGGGAGAAGTATAATTGTAGGTAATTACCCCATTATTAAAATTATAAATAAAATAACGAAATAAAAACCAAACCGCAATACACCAGTGATTACACTGTCATGAATAATAGTTTGTGGTTAAACCACATCTATTTTGCACATGATATTCAAACAACTGGAAGATGTAGGGCAGCCTGGGAAAGGAGTGAGAACCCCAGGAAACAGAGGAAACTTGGGGAGCAAACTTAATGTTCTTAGTCTTGTGTGTGGAGAGGGGCTCTTCCTGGTGGACAGGAATTTCCCTGTGGGCTGGGAGTCCTTGTACTGCTTCCTCAGGAATGAATTCTGGGTTGGCAAGCACAGAAGAAAGCAAGCAGTGTTCACGAAGGCCAAAGAGACCCCAGGCTGAAAAGCTGCAAATGTTTCCAAGGGGACTGAAGGCCTTGAAACTTGCCTAAGAAAGGGAGTGATTCCGGGATGGGTCGGTAGCGCAGCGGGTTAAGCGCACATGGCGCAAAGTTCAAGGACCAGCATCAGGACCCCGGTTTGAGCCCCCGACTCCCCACCTGCAGGGGAGTCGCTTCACAGGCGGTGAAGAAGGTCTGCAAGTGTCTGTCTTTCTCTCCCCTTCTCGGTCTTCCCCTCCTCTCTCCATTTCTCTCTGTCATACCCAACAATGAACGACATCAACAACACAACGGGGGCTGCAACAACAAGGTCTACAAAAAGGGGGGAGAAAAAGGCCTCCAAGAGCAGTGGATTCATGGTGCAGGCACTGAGCCCCAGCAATAACCCTGGAGGCAAAAAGGAAAAAAAAAAAGAAAGGGAGTGATTCAAGCAACGTTAAGAGAATTTATGTTTCTGTGGAGTGGGACACAGCCATTGCAAGGAGAATTACCCACCATATAGACCCCATGCCTACATGGGGTCGTTCTCCCAGCCCTTCCCTGTGATTTCCCGCAAAGACTAATGGGTTGGTTCAGCGGAGTCCGGCGTTCAGTGGTGTTGTTATGGACCTCAGGTGGTGCTTCATTATCAATGGTGTCTTCCAAGACCTGGCATGACTACCTGTGGAGAATCACTCCAGAGCTGGCTGTGCTGGTTGTGGCGTCCTTTCAGTTACCGTTATTGCTCTACTCTTGTAGAGTGAGGGGGAGGGAGTCTTGCTGACCTAGACCAGGAGAAACAGTTCCCAGAGTTGTTTCACTTGAGAAGCCATCCCAAACACCTTGGTCTGCAATCTCAGTTACCTTACCCTGGTAGCTTTCCCATCTACCCTTGCTCCTACTTCCTCCCTTGACTTTCATATCCAGACCCTAACAGCTGTCTATGAATTTTACTCCTTTTAAAAGATCTCAGGATTTATCTGGAAAGTATTTTTTATTTTTTATTGCCACCAGGATTATCACTGTGGTTCAGTGCATGCGCAATGAAGTCACAGCTCCCGGTGGCCATCCCCCCCCCCCCCCATTAGATTGGGCAAGTAGAAATTGAGGGTGTTGGGTGGTTGATACACAAGGACAGAGAGAGGGCGAGAGAGAGAGAGAGAGAGAGAGAGAGAGAGGAGAGACTTACAGAGCTGCAGTCCCCAGCAGGTGGGGACTGGGGGCTGAATGCAGGTCCTCATGCATGGGGATGTGTGCATGTTTAACTGGCTTCACCATCACCCAGCTCTCCTTGGAAAGTATTTTGACTGGTGAAGTGTAGGGCTTGCATGCTTGAGGCTCCTCTTTCAATCTCTAGCATCACATGTGCTGGAGTGGTGCTCTGGATTCTCTCTCTCTCTCTCATATGAAATGAATAAAATAATTTTTTAAAAAATAGATAAAGGTACTGGGAAAAGAATTAAGAAGAGGTGACAAATGATGTTGTTCAGATCTTGACTTGAGGTTGATCAAGGATCATGCTAATTTTAGGATAAGAGGAGAGAGGTTTGGGCTCTTGAAAATATATAAATGGACACATCAATGGACCCAGCCCATGAATGCTTCTGAATTTCCCCTCAGCTGCAGCTTATTAGCAACTAAGAATGTCAACGTTTATTTCGAGAAGATTGAAGACTACTCTCAGGCCTTGAAATCATTAGTTGCTCAAGGCCTCATTAAGAATGAGCACAAAGCTATAAGACTTGGCTAATCAAGAAAGCAAAGTGCTTTTCAGCATTTTATTTGGTGAGGTAAATTCTTCTTGTGCTTTGTTTCAGTGGGTTAACCAAATGCTGAAAGTCTAGCAGATTCCTTTAGAAAAAAAAAAAAAAAAAGCTTCCCCAGTTGAGGGAGAAAGGCCAACCAGTGAATCCTAATGTTTTTAATTTTTTTTACATTTATTTATTTATTTATTTGCTTCCAGGGTTATCGCTGGGGCTGGGTGCCTGCACTACAAATCCACTGCTCCCGGAGGATATCTTTCCCCTTTTTGTTGCCCTTGTTGTCTATCATTGTTGTATCATTGTTGTTATTGCCATCGTTGTTGTTGGATAGGACAGAGAAAGAAATGCAAAGAGGAGGTAAAGACAGAGAGGGGAAGAGAAAGACACCTGCAGACCTGTTTTCACCACTTGTGAAGCGACTCCCCTGCAGGTGGGGAGCCGGGGGCTCAAACCAGGGAGATCCTTACTCTGGTCCTTGCACTCCACACCATATGCGGTTAACCCACTGCACCCGGCCCCCTTGTTTTATTTTTGACTGAGCTTGAGAGACAAAGAAAGACAAAGAGTAGGAGAGACACCTGCAGCGCTGTTCCAATACTCATAAGACTTACCCCTGTACGTAGGAACTGGGGATTTGAACACAGGTCCTTGTGCAGGGTAACTTATGTGCCCCACTGGGTGCAGTACCACCCAGCATCTGAAAGTAAGGAGCATAGAATTTAGTTTTCTACTGGGTGGGGGCATAGCATAATGGTTATGCAAAGAGACTTTCATGCCTGAGGCTCTCAAGTCCCATGTTCAATCCCCCACATCGCCATAAGCCAGAGCTGAGCAGTGCTCTGGTAAAAAAAAAAAAAAAAATTTAGTTTTCTCTTTGGGAGCCGGGCAGCAGCGCAGCTGGTTATGAGCGCGTGGCGTCAAGCCCAAGGACCCGCATGAGGATCGGGGTTGGACCCCCGCTCCCCACCTTTGGTGGGGTCACTTTGCAAGCAGGTCTGCAGGTGTCTATTTTTCTCTCCCCTCTCTGTCTTCCCTTCCTCTCTTGATTTCTCTCTGTCCTATCTAACAACAATGACATCAGTAACAATAACAATAACTACAACAACAATAAAAAACAACAAGGTCAACAACAGGGAAAATAAATAAATATAAAAAAATTAAAAAAAATAATTTAGTTTTTCTCTTTATCTATCCCCCTCTCCCTCCTTCCCGTTCCTCCCTCCCTCCCTTCCTTCGGTTCATCTTGCATAACAGGTGTAAAAAATGAAGGTCAATTATTATTTATCTATTTTTGTGTGTGTGGAGTTTTCAGAGGTAGGGCAGTTTTGAGCATCATTCATTGGCTTTGGAGAGACTCTCAGTAAAGTAACTCCTGTTTAGAGGGCTAGGTGGTGGTCCACTAGCTAGAGCATACCCACTGCCATGTGCAAGGACCCTGGGTTCATGCTGCTGATCTTCACCTGCAGGAGGATGGCTTCAGAAGCAGTGGAGGACAGCTGCAGGTGTCTCCCCTTCTCTCTTCTTCTCTATCTCTCCCTTCCTTGTCAATTTTTCTCCATCTTGGATGGGGCTAGAAGGAATTAGGTTAAATGAGGTAAGCCAGAGAGAGAAAGATGAGTATGGGATGATCCCACTCATAAACAGAAAATAAGAAAGAAGAACAGAAGTGGAAATGCAAAGCAGAATTTGACAGAGCTTGGAGTATTGAACCAAAGTAAAGAAGCAAACAAACAAACAAACTCTGGGGGTGGGGGGGTAGGTTTCTCTTCCTGATGATTTCTTATAGATTTTGTTAAGTCTCCCAGGAGAAAAACCTAGAGAAAAAACACATATGAACTAAATTCAACCAAATTGAATCCACTACACACAAATTCAGTTTGGATCAAGTAATATTTTCTTTTTAAGTATTTATTTTCACCAGTCCCATCATCAAAGGTCTATGTCCCCAACCCCATAGATAACCACTGTAGTTCTCCCACAGGCTGACTTTTCTCTTTCACGTTCGTGTGTTCAATTCTCTAGACTCCACATATGAGTGAAACCATCCTGTAGTTGTCGTCACCTCCTTATTTGCTTCCCTGAGCATCATCTTCTCCAATTCCATCCACTTTATCCCAAAGGACACAATATCCTCTCTTTTGATTGCTGCATAGTACTCCGCTGAGTCTATGTTCCATTAACTTTTTTTTTTTTTTTTTTTTACCCAGTCATCTGTAGAAGGGTATTTTGGTTGTTTCCAGGTTTTTGGTATTGTGGATAAAGGCGTGATGAACAAGGGGGGGGGGTGTATATATCCCTTCAACTCAGCGTTATTATATCTTTTGCGTATAGGTAGTAGAATTACTGGGCCAAATGGCATCTCCATTTGTATTTTCAGATACAAACGCTTTCCTCGGAGTCGTTGCTCAGGACCACAAGCAGAGAGGCCACCAGCGAGAGAAGTCATTTCTGGCCCCGAGCTTGAGCAGCTTAGAAAGGATGGTGAGTCAGCCCTGTCTGTGTCCCCTGTGGGGATGGCGGGTCTTTTCCTGTTCTAATCCAAGATAAAATGACGGCTTTTGACCTGGTCCCACAACCTGCCCTGTGACCAGTTGCAGCCACCCAAAGTGACAGGTGATGGATGGATGGATAGTGGGACTCCGTGTGCAAAAGTGAGTAGGTTGCTCTCTTCGGTGGTCGAAACAGCATTTTCTTTCCATCTTTGCATCAGAGGGGGCAGCTTTTTGTGGGACTGGAGTGAACTGTCGGATACAACAAGGTCTGTGAGCCCCTTGGACCCTGCCATGAACACCAAGCTTGGGGCCTGCCAAACTTCTCAGTACTGTCCGAGTCTGGGGCCTGAGTTCACTGCCCAGGGTCGGTGGGAGTGAGGTGGGGGGGGGGGGGGGGATGGCTACACATGTGTTTCCAGAAACTTCAGCTTTCCAATATGTTTGTGTTTAAGACTCCTGCAGTAAAGGATTTGTAACAGTAAATAAAACACAATGAGAAACAAGCTGAAACAAACGTTTTGAATTTATTTCTTCACGTCGGCGATTAGAATCCGCTGCTCTCCACCCAAAGAGATATTTTCTCTGGCTGCAGTCTCTTCTTTTAAAAAATCCACATGTTCTCAGCTTTAATGGAGGAGATGTGTAACGTCAGGCCAAGGGAGAGAAGAGGGAACAGCGGAGCCCAGTTTGAAAGTGTCAGGACGGGGCTAGGCGGTGGTGCTCTCCTTTGAGCAAACATGTCACTAAGAGCAAGAACCAGGGTTTGAGGCCCTGCTGCCCACCTGCAGGGGGAAGCATCACGAACAGTGAAGAAGGTCTGCAGGCATCTCTCTTTGTCTTTCCCTCACTATCTCCACCTCTCAATTTCTTTCTTTTTTTAAGTTTTTTTTTTTTTGGGGGGGTTAATGGTTTATAGTCAATGATAAATAAAGTTGTTAGTACATATGTAAAATTACTCAGTTTTCTGCAAAACGCTCTCACCCCCAGCCTAGGTCCCCTCCACCTGAAAGTGCCCAGTGACCCACTTGTCCCCTCCAAGAGACCTTTGCTTTGGTGCAATCCATCAAATCCAGTCCAAGCTCTGTTTTTTTTCTGGATAGAAGGTGAGAAACAAAGGGTAAGAGAAGAGAGAGAAGACACAGTAGCACTGCTCCACCATTTCCCCCTGCAGCAGTTCCCGTGTGGTGACGGGGGCTTGAACCCAGGCCCTGATGCACGGTAAAATGTGTGCTCTACCAGGTGAACCACCTCTCCCCTCCTCGCCTTCCCTCCTTCACTTCTGCTCTTAGGAGCTCCATTTGACTTTCAGGAACCACAAGAAGAGTGAGAGGTACTTTTGTGAAACAAGGTTTTTGGTTTTCTGAGCTTGATGAAAAGTGGCCAACGGTGTTAGATTCTCAGGGAGATGCAGCTCCAAGTGCTCCAGGAAGCACGGTAGAGACACAGTGATCTACCTTGACTGGCTACGCTTTCTGCAAGAATAGTAACACTGTAACTCCTCCTTTCCTACCATCTTTACCTGACCTTCCTCCCAGGATCCCACCTATTTATCCACAGTGTGAGCATCACGAAAACTCATACACACCCTTCCCATCTTTCTGAGTTGTGAGCAGCTATGATCCTAAAGATAGAGAGTGCCCAGTGCTGAGACTATGCACCAAAACAATACTTCGTGAGCTATGAGTGCAAAATAAAACAAAGGCTGTAGATGGCTGTGTGTGTGTGTGTGTGTGTGTGTGTGTGTGTGTGTGTTCCGACTTCTGATTCCACCACTCCCTGCAGATTCTTAATTTTTAAAAAATTTCAACTAGAGAGAGAGAGAGAGAGAGGAGAGACATCACAGAACTGCTTTACCGGTCATGAGACCATCCCCGGTGTTGTATAGGGTGTTCCCAACTGATTCTACTTAGTGGAATGATACGTTTTGCCCAGAGTAAGTTTTAAAATAGCATTTGTGTTCTATGAGAATGGCTGATTCTTCTCTCATGTGTTCAGACATGGCATTCTGGATTAATAATTTCTCCACTGGAATTTAAAAAGGAGAGAGAGAAAATTTTGTGAGTTGGAAGCTGGAATAAACAGGAAATGTCCCCGATTTGGCTTCAGAAGATACAAAGCTTAGGAAAGGCACAGAAAGACTTAATGAAACACACATTATCACAAGTCCTTTTCATTTAATCAGCTATTCTCTATATAATATTAAAACATTCTCTTGTAAGGTAAACACTAGAATAATGTGAATTATCCCCCAATTAAACCATATATACTATTCATTTGCCTTGTTTATGTTGGGAACTTTGACAGCTCTCTGAAACTCAAACATTATTTAAAATGAGTTATGTAGGGCATGCATGATCTTTCCATTGCCTGATGTGGAAGGAAAAAAACAGATGACTTCTTAACATTGAACCTCCACATTTCCCTGATGACAGTGAATTTAAAAAATAATACTGTTGCATTATACATGATTAGACATTTATGCTGAATGCAAGAGTAAAAGTCATTGAACAGTATTTTAGGATTGTTCTCTGGGACACAGACCCTGAAAATCTGATAAATACCACTTTCTACCTTCCCAGAAAAATTTCCATTATTGTCACCTAATTGCTTCTTAGTCAGTTTAATGAAAGGTTGATAGACACCCCCTTAAAACCCGTGTGAAGAGCCCTGAGTATTGTTTTACACAGAGAATTCTAAAATATATGAACCATCTTTTTATAACAGCAGGGACTGCTAAACAATTAGCCCCTGGTTATATAGATTTTTAGTGTTAGCACTACTGTGGGTTCTTCAGCATTCTGGCTGCCAAAAAGATGACATAGATTATAACCAATTGGATAAATTTTTATGGACATGCAAGTCATACCTCACTTTTTTTTTCCTGTCTCTTAAAAAGATGTTCATCTTCTGCCTGTTTATGAAAGAAGCTATACTGATAGTGTTTTCCAGCACTACCTTTCTGGAATAACATAAAGGAAGCTGCGGTCACATTAATTTTTTTTCCTACTTTGGGTTAAGCCTATTGAGCATAGAGGTGACTGCTTGGATAAGATCATGTTTCAAACACATATAATTAAGAAATAAGTTAGGGATGGGACTGGGGCTGGGTGATGGTGTACCTGGTTGGGTGCACATGTTAGAGTGCACAAGGATCTGGGTTCAAGCCCCTGCCTGAGTGGTGAAGCAGTGTTGCAGGTGTCTCTCTATCAGCCCCTCCCCTCTCTATTTCTGACTATCTCTACCCAATCAATCAATCAATCAATCAATCAATCAAGATAATAAAAAATTTTATAAAAAGAACTTAAAAAAAAGGAAGAAGGAAGGAAGTTGGGGTCAGGGGCTGTAGCTCAGTGATAAAGTACACGGTTTGTTTGTCAGAGTCCTTGGATTTTATGTTTTATTCCTATAATCCTAGTATATATACACACACACAAAAAAAAAAAAAAGGAAAGAAAGGAAGGAAGAGCAAGAGAGAAGCAAGTCAGAAATAACTGACACACTGATTCTTGAAATATAAACACAGTAACTTCAATATAGATACAATAATTGTAAAAAAGAAAAACCAATAAAACATCTAGAAGAAGATAAAAGCAAAACAGGACTCAGGCTGTTCAGCGTTGGGAAAACTGGTGAAACTTAGGTAGGTGATTCAATAGAGGAGGTAGAAGTAGCATTCAAAGATATACTTGAAGATAGTCTCTTTGAAGTCGAGAAAAAAAGTAAACTTGTAGGTGTAAGGATACTTCATAAGAGGAAAAATTATTATTATGCCTTCATAAAGATCCATAGGTCAGGATGATTTATTTATTTTAAAAAATATTTTATTTATTTTATTTTTGAGAGAGATAAAGAAAGTCACAGAGAGAAACACCAAAACAGTGCTCAGCTCTGGTTTATGATGATGCAAGGGATTGAGTTTGGGACTTTGGAGCCTCAGGCAGGAGAGTCTGTTTGCATAACCATCATGCTATCTTCCCACCCCAGAATGATTTCTTATTATTATGCCTTCATAAAGATCCATAGGTCAGGATGATTTATTTATTTTAAAAAATATTTTATTTATTTTATTTTTGAGAGAGATAAAGAAAGTCACAGAGAGAAACACCAAAACACTGCTCAGCTCTGGTTTATGATGATGCAAGGGATTGAGTTTGGGACTTTGGAGCCTCAGGCAGGAGAGTCTGTTTGCATAACCATCATGCTATCTTCCCACCCCAGAATGATTTCTTAGTTGTCTTGCCACTTGAAAGGCTGAGCTCAAATTCCTCTACAGCAGTTGGCCATACCAACAGACAGTAAAATAAATTCTACCAAGTATCTTGGGAAATAAAGCATTTCCAAAGAATATTGCTCATGGTCCAAATTGTCACACTAGTTTAAAAAACAACTTGCGGATATTCCTCAACAGGAACAACTTAAGGAGTAGAAAACTTTAGAAACCTCCTTGAAAATAGAAAGACAGATGAAGACCAGGTTGACTAGGGCAAAGCACAGAGCTAGATGCCAGCAAAGCAAAGGAAATAAAAGTTAGGATGGAGAATGTGAACCAGATTCAAGAATTCTCAATTACGCCAAGCCATCTCCCGAGAACAAAGGCCAGAAGCCAGCATCTCAGGCAGGCACAAAAAATATAGCACGTTGGAGCTCTTCTTGAAGGAAATTCCCTTTCTGATGAAATCCAGACAGACCAGAGGTGGAGGGGACACACATATGAGCTGTGTAGAGCATTGAGCGCACGTGGTGTGAAGCACAAGGACCGGACTGGTGCAAGGACAGGAGCCCCTGGCTCCCCACCTGCAGGGGAGTCGCTTCACAGGCAGTGAAGCAGGTCTGCAGGTGTCTGCCTTTCTCTTCCCCTCTCTGTCTTCCCCTCCTCTCTCGATTTTTCTCTGTCCTAGCCAACAACAACAGCTTTAACAACTACAACAAGGGCAACAAAATGGGAAAAATGGCCTCCAGGAACAGTGGATTTGTAGTGCAGGCACCGAGCCCCAGCGATAACTCTGGAGGAATACATATCAGGACAAAATGTTTAATAAACAAGAACCAGAAAGTAGGAATAGAGCAGAAGAAATAAGGACCTCAGGGTGGAGAGAAGCTAGGAAGTCTATTTTCAAGTTAAGTTCCTAGGGGCCCGTGATTTTAGTAATTTTTGCTTGATCTTGATTGCATACTGTTTCATTTTGACTCTTGCCATTCTCTTGCCTTTATTTCTTTTTGCTATCCCGGAGCCTCTCAGGGCAGCAATCAGTCATAGTTAAACTTTCCTCAGACACACTGGTTTTCTGTAAGTAGATGTTCCAAAACAGATTTGTCATAGGGAATGACTCTGAGTTTCCCCCACCCCCATTTTCTAACATGCAGTGGGGGTGGGGGTGGGGGAATCCAAGAGGACTCTTCTCCATGCTTGTAGATCTGCTAGGGTCTCATTCCCAAAGAATGATGGAGGAGACCAGAGTTTCAGGAAATCTTAAACTTTTATGGAGAAGTAATAGCACATGTGCATGTTAACTTGCAGACAGAGACAGAGAGACAGAGAGAGAAAAAATGGTGACCCTGGGGAGTCGGGCGGTAGCGCAGTGGGTTAAGCGCAGGTGGCGCAAAGCGCAAGGACCCGAAATAAGGATCCCGGTTCGAGCCCCCGGCTCCCCACCTGCAGGGGAGTCGCTTCCCAGGTAGTGAAGCAGGTCTGCAGGTGTCTGTCTTTCTCTCCCCCTCTCTGTCTCTCCCTCCCCTCTCCATTTCTCTCTGTCCTAACAACAACGACATCAATAACAACAACAATAATAACTACAACAACAATAAACAAGGACAACAAAAGGGAAGATAAATAAATAAATATTTTTAAAAAATGGTGACCCTGGTGGTTCTTTTATAAACATCCAAGACCCACCTTCACTTCCTTTCTAAATCACACCTATACCTGTTACAACTTCCAGGTGTCCTTCCTTCTTCCCCTTCTCTCTCAGGTAAAGGAAACAACACCTGACTGCCTCAGGTTTTTCCAGAATTCTTTTCCTTCTCTGTGAGGGAACCAAAGAAAAGATCCTGGTCACAAAATCTCCAGGCCCTGGTGGAACTCTCTGGTCCTTGCCTTTCCCTAGCAGTGTGATGTGCCAGAAGATGTCTTAAGTGGCTTGCAGGCACAAGTAAAAGGTGATTGAAGCATGTGTCTTCCCTGTTGATCAAGACTGACAAGGGTACCTTCTGCCCAGTATCCTTAAAATCCCCACCTGCTGGGGAAAAACTTTGTAAATTGTGAATCAGGACGGCAGGTCTCTCTCTCTCTCTCTCTCTCTCTCTCTCTCTTTCTCTCTCTCTCTCTCTCTTTCTCTCTCTCTTTCTCTCTCTCTCTCTTTCTCTCTCTCTCTCTTTCTCTCTCTCTCTCTCTTTCTCTCTCTCTCTCTCTTTCTCTCTCTCTCTCTTTCTCTCTCTCTCTCTCCCCTCTCGATTTCTGGCTGTCTCTATCCAATAAATTAATTAATGAATGAAAAATTATTAAAAATAATAAAGCCCAATGTTTGGTTCTCCTACACAGCCTTAGTCTTAATGAGAGAGACATTTGTTCTTTTTTAAAAATATATTTATTTATTCCCTTTTGTTACCCTTGTTGTTATTATTGTTGTTGTTATTGCTGCTGTTGGATAGGACAGAGAGAAATGGAGAGAGGAGGGAGATAGAGAAGGGAGAGAAAGACAGACACCTGTAGATCTGCTTCACTGCCTGTGAGGTGACCCCCCCTGCAGGTGGGGAGCCGGGGGCTCCAACCGGGATCCTTATGCCGGTCCTTGCGCTTTGTGCCACCTGCACTTAACCCGCCGTGCTACCGCCCGACTCCGGTTGTTCTAAGGCAGCTTGACAACAACACTAGCTATAGATCTTTCTTCTTACTGGTGGTACTGTTGTGATATTATCTCCTAAGCGGGAAACAAACAACATTCCAGTTGTCATTCCTGGTGAAGGGTCATCTTCTTATATCAAGCATATTCTTTCAAACGTCATGGATTCTGGATAAATGCCACCTCTTTGGATGTGTAAAGGGTTCCGTGCACTGAGCACAACAAGTATTTCTGTATCACAGAGGCACCCTCGTTCAACGCAAAGACATATGGCCTCTGTTCACTTCCTTTTAAGTGTTTGGTCATTTGGGTTTCTGTGGTTTTATGGCATCACGTGTTTAGAGAAGTTTGCACAGAACTGATTAAACAACTCTTGCTTGCTTTACTTGGCATTTCCCCTTTTCCTCTCTGAAGTCAGTAAGAATCCAGGGGTTAATATAAGTAATGCATCTCGTGCCATAAATTTTCCTTGAACATATTGCCTTATTTATGAACTTATATTCAAAGGAGTCAAAGTGCCTAGAAGAATTTCTTCCCCATCGTCTTTGTGGAAGGTGCAAAGTCATAAATTAGCAGTGAGCATACTCTAGGGACATACTCTAATCGTGCAGGGGATTTCCATGTTATATTATCTGTCCTTCCTTGGCCAGCTCTTGTAAAAATTTGTCTCCGTGAGAAAGATTAATGGATGTATTTGAACGAACCCTCCTTTTGGAGTAGTATGGGATTAGGACCAGTTCTTTCATTTAGAATGCTCTGTGTGACATTTTCTTTCTCTCTCTGGGAAGTGAAATAACTTAAACTGAGCTCATACTCACAGTGATTCATGGTCCTCTTCTAAGGTTACAGAGGTCAGGGGGAGCTGTGAATTGTTGAGAAGGTTGAAAAGACGGGGCTGAAAATTGTGAATGCGGTCAGCAGTTCACATTCTCAGAAAGGAGGAGTCTGATTTAAGATGTTCTTACCACTCAAAAGCCTTGGTGAATTTCAGAATTTAATGGCACTTTCTTGAGTCTCTTTTTCCTGATTACATTTTCACCGAATCCTCCAGTGTCAGTATTGGAAATGGAAAGTTGAATTGAAATATTTATGTGTTCCCCACCATCAAGCTGATTTTCAAGGATACAGTGTGAAATATGTAAAAACAGGTCTCCTATGGCTGTTGTTCTCTGCCTGCTAAAACAGGCCGCTATTCTTGTCTTCCTTAACTGCTCCCAAGTGACACAGTGGTCACATTTCTGTCACACAACATGTCCCTGGACCCAGTTCTAAAAAGTTCACTGGTTTCCTGCCCAAACTCTGCTCTTAAGCCTCCACTGGACACCACAGACACCTCTAAATCATAGGACAAATAATAATTTTCAAAACCTCATCTCTTTGAATGTGTATTAAGCAAGTGTTGGGACATGAGTATTGGAAGCCTTAGTGAGTGTGCCTGCAGTTGGACTCTTTTCCTGCTCTACTTCTTAGCTTCTCTCAAGCAAGAATGTTGGAACCGTCAAGCAGAAAGGAAAAATAAAACCCAAAAACTTTAACTTACCAAACTTTTGGCTTTGTATTAAAAAACACACACACTCGGATTGACATTGATATATTTTACCAAAACAAAAATACTCTTCTCTCTGGGAAGAGAGGTGAGGTAGGAAGCTGGTGGGAGGAGGGGGGGGGGTTGAGTTCTCTCCCAGTGCATGATGGGGGAAAAGGACCTAGGTTGGAGGTGAGAGTGTTTTGCGCACACCTATCATGGTGAGATGAAAAAAATTTACCCACATGTTCATAACTGTACTGTAAATGACTAGTCCTTCAGTAAAATGATATTAAAAAAAACTTTAGTTGTACAAGTCCTTGGGGTCAATAAGTCCAATATAATCTAAAATAAAAAACTCCTTATTCTTGTTTAGTGTAATCTGTAAATTTACATTTATTTAAATTAGCCCAATACCTTTGATGTGTAATTTTTTTTCCCTTTTGTTGCCCTTGTTGTTTTATCGTTGTTGTGGTTATTATTGTTGTTGTTGATGTCATTGTTGTTGGATAGGACAGAGAGAAATTGAGAGAGGATAGGAAGACAAGAGGACAGAAAGATAGACACCTGTAGACCTGCTTCACCACTTGTGAGGTGACCCTCCTGCAGGTGGGGAGCCAGGGGGCTCAAACCGGGATCCTTATACCAGTCTTTGCGCCATGTGCACTTAACCCACTGCGCTATTGCCCTACCCCCCCCATGTGTCTTTTTTAAAATATAATTTAAGAAAGTTGTGGTCTATATATACAATAGAATACTACTCTGTTAAAAATAGTGAATTCACCTTTTTCACTTCATCTTGGTTGGAACTTGAAGGAATCATGTGCAGTGAGATGAAACAGAAAGAGAACGATGCATATAGGATGATCTCACTCATGGACAAAAGTGGAGAAATAAGAACAGAAGGGGAAACACAGAAGAGAACGTGGACTGGGTTTGGGGTATTGCACCAAAGTAAAGGGCTCTGGGGTAGGGGTGAGGGTGGGGGTAGGGGGCATTCAGGTCCTGGTGCCTGATGGTGGAGGAGGACCTAGGTTGGAGGGGAGAGTGTTTTGCAAAACACTAAGAAATTTTACACATGGACTGACAACTGTATTTACTCTAAACCATTAATCTCCTAAAATAAAAAATAAAAATGATGGACTTATTCTACCTAAAGATACTTGGGGAGGTACAAAGGAAGGCCTTGGTTTCAAGCCTATAGGAGGACTACATTTCACATACGGTGGGACTGTGCTGTGTTGTGTTCACCTTTCTTTGTCTCCCTCTCCCTCTCTCTCTCTCTCTCTTTCTCTCTCTCTCTCTCTCATGCATACATAGTCTAAAATAAAAAGAATGACAAAATCAGCCCAGAGCCTCCGGAGCCAGGAAAACAAGAAGTATATTATAAATTTAAAGCTGAATGCAAAGTCCTGAAAACAGAGAATGGAGTTGAACCACAAGTGACCTCAAGGAGAATGTCTAGTTCCTTCATTTCTCATCCTCCCTCAGCTCTCTGAGCCTGACAAAGCAACAAGTGCCCTTGCTCTGCCCTTCTGCCCCCTTCCGTCTCTGTGTGTAAGTGGAAATCAGGAAGGGAGGTTGGAAGGAGACGACACACCATTTCAGCCTTTGCCTGGAACTTTCCGTCACCCCTGCCAAGAAGCTCATTCCTGCTAAGGAGTCAGTCATTCCCATACGATTTTCAGATATCTGGAAAAGAGGTTTTAGATTCAGCCAGTGATTAAACACTGATGGCACTTGCAGGAAACAGTATATGTCTGCGAGTATCTGTCAGCTGGGTGACAAGGTTGTTGGGGGGAAATAACTGGACAGTAGACTCAGTCAAACAGCTGAATGAAAGGAACTTTAATAACTTTCAGATATGCCCTGCTTCAGATGAAGAGCATGTGGGAGGCACCATCTTGTTTTCTAGAGTGACTGGTGCTACCTGCAGCATCTTGTCTTGTACTGAACGATGTCAACGTGGCATCATGCAGGGCAGTGACACAACTGGGCAGGGTATTTTGGAATATGCTATCACAAGTTGTCCTAGCGACAAAGAAGCAAACGAAAGACTTGAGTCTTTAATATTCTGACAAATACTTCCAAAGGCTAACTAGGTACGCCTTAAATGTAAAGCATTCTACAGAAGGAGAACCATTTGTGTGAGAAGTAAACAATAAGATAGTCCTGCTGATTGAAGGAAGTTAGGACCAGATCAGGAATGTACACTCTTCTGTTCCCATTGCTAGTCAGACAAGAGAAGTGCTTATGGTAAAAATAAAGAAATACATAAAATAAAAGATTATCTGGTTCTCTTGCCACGATCATTGCCAGTACTGATATATGTATTGCATTGGGCATTTATTCTCTGATAGTGTGTGTGAAAAATGGGGGGGGGGGGCAGGTGGTGCTGCACCTGGTTGAGCACACAGGTTTCAGTGCACAAAGATTTAGGTTGGAGCTCCCACATCCACCTGTCAGGAAAGTTGTACAAGTGGTGAAACAATGTTGCAGGTATCTAGCTGTCTCTCTTACTCCCCCTTACCCATGATTTCTGGCTGTCTCTATCAAATACAGTTAATACAAAAAAAAAGTAAAAGAATTTCTCAGGGTAATTGTACATGAAATGCTAACAAGTATGAGGAAACCTCTGAAGGGAAGGATGTAGACCCCAGACCTTTCATGGACTCAAACAACAACAACTTGTCGTGTGTGAATGGCGTTTCCTTGTAAAACAACCACTTGGCCTGTGTGTTCCCTGCTTCATTAAATATGTAGAAAGAACTGTTGTAAATAAAATTAAAAGACTTTGGCTGTGGCACGTAATAAATTCAGCTGTGGGGCAGATGGGAGCAGGTTTAAACAGATCCAGGATTTATTAGGGCAGTACAGAGGTATGGGACATATATTTTAGGTACTGAAAAATAAGCAATTATCAGCAGGGGTTAAGAATATGCTAGGTCACCCCCAAACCTATGGGCAGCTAATCTTTGATAAGGGGGCCCAAAGTAATTAAATGAAGGAAGGAGGGTCTTTTCAATAAATGGTGCTGGGAAAACTGGGTCAAAACATACAGAAGAATAAAACCGTAACTTACCAGAAACAAAAATCAACTCCAAATGGATCAAGGACCTGGATGTTAGACCAGAAACTATCAAATACTTAGAGGAAGACATTGGTGGAACACTTTCCCACCTAAACCTCAAGGGCATCTTTGATGAAAGAAACCCAATCGCAAGGAAGACTAAAGCAGAAACAAACCAATGGGACTCCATCAAATTGAAAAGTTTCTGCACAGCCAAAGAAACTAGCACACAAACAAAGAGACCCCTCACATAATGGGAGAAGATCTTCACATGCCAAACATCAGACAAGAGACTAATCACCAAAATATACAGAGAACTCAGCAAACTTAGCACCAAAAAAGCAAATGACCCCATCCAAAAATGGGCAGAGGATATGAACAGAACATTCACTACAGAAGAGATCCAAAAGGCTAACAAACATATGAATAATTGCTCCAGGTCGCTGATTGTCAGAGAAATGCAAATAAAGACAACACTGAGATACCACCTCACCCTTGTGAGAATGGCATACATCAAAAAAGACAGCAGCAACAAATGCTGGAGAGGCTGTGGGGACAGAGGAACCCTTCTGCACTGCTGGTAAGAATGTAAATTGGTCCAATCTCTGTGGAGAGCAGTCTGGAGAACTCTCACAAGGCTAGACATAGACCTTCCATATGATCCAGTAATTCCTCTCTTGAGGATATACCCCAAGGACTCCGTAACACCCAACCAAAAAGATATTTGTACACCTATGTTCATAGCAGCACAATTCGTAATAGCTAAAACCTGGAAGCATCCCAGGTGCCCAACAACAGATGAGTGGCTGAGAAAGCTGTGATATATATATATATATATTATATATATATATATATATATATATATATATATATATATATACAATGGAATACTATGCAGCTATTAAGAACAATGAACCCAGCTTCTCTGAACCATCTTGGACAGAGCTAGAAGGAATTATATTAAGTGAGCTAAGTCAGAAAGATAAAAATGAGTATGGGGTTATCCCACTCATCAACAGAAGCTGAGAAAGAAGAACAGAAAAGGAAACTAAAAGCAGGATTTGACTAAATCTGGAGTAGGGCACCAAAGTAAAAACCTGGGGTGAGGGTGAGGGTGAATATTCAGCTTCCTGGGGCGTCGGGCGTGGGTGGGTAGGATGGGACACAGTCTTTTGGTGGTGGGAATGGTGTTTATGTACAGTCCTATTAATTTGTAGTCTTATAAATCACTGGTTAATTAATATGAGAGGGAAAAAATTGATTGTATGATGAGTCAATATTGGAACAGCTTGGAATGTTCCTACTCATGACCACAGAATGTGAGCTCAGATCTACAGGGATACAGAGGTCACATAGGCTCCTAAGCTGAATATGGGCCCCAGACCAAATCAAATCAATGGGGTTTATAGTCAACAATATTTATACCCCCTTCCCCATATTAGGGAGCTACTCTCTCTTCCCTGATCCAGCTTTCTATCCCTTTTCCAGCCATGACATCACCTCCTCAGACAATACCTTGGAACCACCTGCATATCAGATTTTAGGCTCAGAGAGGAAAAAAAGGCTAGTATAGTTACAGGCCATTTGAAACATAGCTAAAATATGCCTAGTAGCTATCTACAAAATGGAGGACTCCCAACACTTCATCTGCACTATTCCAGCATTTAAGTTCATGATTGTTCTATGATTTGTTTGGCTTTGTATGTTAACTCTCTTTTCAGCTACCCGGTTCTAGATGCCAGCATGATGCCGACCAGACTTCCCTGGACAGACAACCCCACCAATGTGTCCTGGAGCTCCGCTTCCCCAGAGACCCACCCTATTAGGGAAAGAGAGAGGCAGACTGGGAGTATGGACCGACCAGTCAACGCCCATGTTCAGCGGGGAAGCAATTATAGAAGCCAGACCTTCCACCTTCTGCATCCCACAATGACCCTGGGTCCATACTCCCAGAAGGTTAAAGAATAGGAAAGCTATCAGGGGAGGGAGGGGATGGGATATGGAGTTCTGGTGGTGGGAATTGTGTGGAGTTGTACCCCTCTTATCCTATGATTTTGTTAATGTCTCCACTTTTAAATAAATAAATAATAATAATAAAGAATATGCTAGGTCCATAAAGTCTATGGCTAGTTATCAAAAGCTCAGTCTCACGAGATAAACAATTAACAGCACAGGCGTAGGTTACTCATGGCTGTAGAGGAGTCTTAGGGTTTACCGGCTAGCTGAATCACATGTGTTCCCAGGAATGGCAGCCATGGCAGGCTCCTCAAACTGCCTCAGCCGAGATCCCTCTAACCGGGAGAAGCAGCTGCCATAGAGAGACTAGACTTCTGGATGGCTGTGCTTTTAAGTCTGTTCAGTCCACCTACAATGCTTTGTGCATTTGCACAGACCAGATCCACGCACTGTCCATTGTATGCTGTCGCCAGGTTTGACATCAGCTGAGCACTGTGTCCGACTTCCTACGGTCAGCCGGTATATTGCATCACAGCACCAACTGTTACAGTATTGTTTATTATTCCCATTTCTCAGTTAGGATAACTGAAACCAATAGATTCTGTTATTTCTCAAGGCCAATCTTCCCGCACGGTGTTGGTGCTGTGGAGAGTGATCTCTGTGCTGCATTGCAGAAGGAGAGTAATGCTGGAAGGGGCAGTATCACATCTATGCAGTAATCAGTTTCTCTAAACTGATGCACAGATTAATTTCCCTCTCAATGAATAGGTTGTTTCCAATAGGTTGTTTGGAGAGATATTGCCAAGGTGGTTCTAAAGTTTTTGTTGAGAGGCAAAAGATTAAAGAAAGAGAAGAGAAGACAAAGGAGAAGGAGAAGAAGAAGGAGGAGGCGTAGGAGGCAGAAGAGGAGGAGGAGGAGGAGGAAGAGGAGGAGGAGGAGTAGAAGAAGGAGGAGAAGAAGAACTGAAATTGTGAATTGCTAGATAGGAAGTTTTGTTGTAAAATGCAACAGTTTAGACAGTTTGACATTAGGACAAAAATATAATAAGAGGGGAGTCGGGCGGTAGTGCAGTGGGTTAAGCGCAAGTGGCGTGAAGCACAAGGACCGGTGTAAAGATCCCGGTTCAAGCTCCCGGCTCCCCACCTGCAGGGGAGTCACTTCACAGGCGGTGAAGCAGGTCTGCAGGTGTCTGTCTTTCTCTCCCCCTGTCTGTCTCCCCTCCTCTCTCCATTTCTCTCTGTCCTATCTAACAACAATGACATCAGTAACAACAACAACAACAATAACTACAACAACAATATAAAAACAGCAAGGGCAACAAAAGGGAAAATAAATAAATACTAAAAAAAAAAAAAAAGAAAAAGAGTTTTTTAAAAAAATATATAATAAGAAGCAGATGGGCTGGACAGTGGTGTACCTGGTTAAGCACACATAATACCATGAGCAAGGACCTGGGTTTGAACCCCCACTCTCCACCTGCAGGGGGGATGCTTTACGAGTGGTGGAGCAGGTGTGCACTTGTCTCTCTGTCTTTCTTCCTCTCTACCCCCCTCCCCTCTCAAATTCTGCCTATTATGTGAAATAAAAATAGAAAGGAAAAAAAAAAAGAGAAATGGAGCAAAGCATAGAAAAACATATATCCAAAGGACTGTGACCCATGGTGTTTATGTACACTCCTAGCAAAATGTAGACATATAAGTCAGTAGTTAATTAATATGAGAGGGGGAAATCAATTGTATGTCTCAAAGTTTCTCAAAAGGCAAACTGAATCTTTTTAATATATAGGCTATGTATTTGATATGCGGACTCTCTCAAAAGCCTAGACCAAGTAGATTAGAAGCATCCAATAGCACAGCTATATACAAGATACTGGATACTGTACAGCAAACCATAACAAAGGGACTTTTCAAAGTTAACCCAATTAACAAATAATGTGATGATAATATTAACTATCGATTGTCTTTTTGAACCCTAAGACAGCAGGAACCTCACATCTCCACTATAGAGCCCCTACTTCCCCCAGTCCTGGAAACCTTGGATAGGGCCCACTTTCCCGTATGCCTCTCCCAATCCATATCAAATAATATTGCATCCGCCGATCACAACCTAACCAACGCAACGATTGCCACCTCAACATGCTTCACCTCAGACTGTATCCAGAGACTTCACGTGTGGAATGACAACCCTTCAGCTTCATTACTCGGGTGAGACCTTTCCTTTTATAGTACACTCTAATTTCATCTCAGGTAGTTCACTTTCTAACAAAGTCCCATAACTTAGATATACACACCAGTTTCTGTGAGAGAGAGCTTATGTGCACACGTATCCATAAACTACTGCAAAATATATACCTGAAAGCAGAAGTACACTAGAGTTTGCAGTGAGTACCTCCCTAACACTTCCTCTCCACTATTCCAAGCTTGGGATCCATGATTGCTCAACAAATTGTTTGGCTTCATATGTTAACTCTCTTTTCAATCACCAGGTTCCAGATGCCACCAGGATGCTGGCCAGGCTTCCCTGGATTGAAGACCCCACCAATGTGTCCTGGAGCTCAGCTTCCCCAGAGACACACCTTACTAGGGAAAGAGAGAGGCAGACTGGAAGTATGGACCGACCGACCAGTCAACGCCCATGTTCAGCGGGGAAGCAATTACAGAAGCCAGACCTTCTACCTTCTGCAACCCTCAACAACCCTGGATCCATGCTCCCAGAGGGCTAGAGAATGGGAAAGCTATCATGGGAGGGGGTGGGTTATGGGGATTGGGTGGTGGGAATTGTGTGGAGTTGTACCCCTCCTACCTTATGTTTTTGTTCATTAATCCTTTCTTAAATAAAAAATTTTAAAAAAAGAAAAACATATATCCGATTTGTAACAAAGTAATTTCAGGTTAGAAGACCTTCTCTAAATAAAAGCTGCCAAATTGTGTATACGTAATGAATCTTGATTCTGTGCCTCAAAGCAAGCACCAAATATGAATAAGAGCCAGGGAACACCTCACCTGGTAGAGTGTGCACTTCACTATGTGTGAAGACCTGGATTCAAACCCTGGGACCACATGAGAGCATAAAGCCCCACTCTGGGGAGCTCCGTGGATGGTGGAGTGGAGCTGAGATGTCTCTCTTCTCTCTGCCTTCCTTTCACTCTTTCCCGTCTAAATGGAGACTGGTTCAGACTGGGTTCAGGAGACCACCATTCACTGATGCCATTCTTGTGCCATACAAAAATATGCGAAAGATGAAACAATAGAATGTGTAGAGGCTCATATCAGAGACTCTCATCATGGTGTTAAGTGTGAGGAAGGACTTCCTAAGAAGGAAAGAATGGACATGCTACCAGTATGCACTCATCAGAAAACACCAACAGGAGCACAGCTTTGAGCCATGGATATCCAAAAAAATATATATATATGTAGACACTTTTAACAACAGTCTCATTTATTCAATGTATATAAATACTCCAAATGACTAAAAAGAAAACAGAATTGAAAATGAGTAGAACCGTCTGGAGAGACATCTCATGAGACTGCATGTAAAGTACGTCTGAGGGATGATTGCACTAATCCTTCATAAGGGAGAAGCCAGGTTTCATGACAGAAGGGCAGAGGGCTGGTGGTGCGGCTATTCCCATGTGCAGGCGGGACGCCACACTTCAGATACTGCTCTCCCTCTCAATTTTTATCAAGTGATTCTCTTTCCTTCCCTCTCTCTCTGACTCTCCCTTCCCTCTCAATTTCTTTTTTTTAATTAAAATTTTTTTTTTTTAAATTTTTGAGAGAGATGCAGAGAGAGACACACACAGAGAGAAACACCAGAGCACTGCACAGCTCTGGCTTCTGGTGGAACCTCAGGAGCCTCAGGCAGGAGAGTCTGTTTGCATAACCATTATGCTGTCTCCCCCGCCCCCTCTCAATTTCTTTTTTTTTTTTTAATTTAATAGTAATTTAATACTGATTTACAAAATTCCAACGGGATATAAATCAACTCCATTCCCACAACCAGGGTTCTGGGTCTTCAATCTCCCCACTGGAATCCACCACAGATCCCCCCCTCTTCCCTCTCAATTGCTATCAGGCATTTCCCTTTCCCTCTTTCTCTGTTACTTCTCCTTCCCTCTCAATTCCTATCAGGTGTTTCTCTTTCTCTCTGACTTCCCCTTCCGTTTCAATTTCTATCACGTGTTTCTCTTTCCCCTCTCCCTCTCTGTTTCCCTCTTCCCTCTAATTTCTATTTGCTGCCATACAATGGCTGCCAGGAAAGACAGGTTTGCTGTGTAGGCCCGGAGCCTGTGCGGTAACCCTAGTGGTAATACAAAATATATTTAATTAGATTTAAAAAAAAAACTTTTTTTTAAGTTGGGAATAAATTTCAAGTTTTGACAATAATCTGGAGCATTTGTTAAGAGTTAAGTGTATGGACTGGAGAGACAGCACAGTGATTATGTCAAAGACTTTCACGCCTGAGACTTTGAGATTCTTGATGCATTCTGTACCCAGCACCCCCATAAAACAGATCTGAACCCTGTTCTGGTTTTAAAAAGAAATTCCTGCAAGCGCCTATAAATCAGAACTTTCGGAGATCCTATGACTTATCATTTCTACTTCTAGATTTATAACAGAAATGAATGCCTAATTTTCAAGTACTTCCTTATTCAAAATATCCCCAAACTATAAATGACTCCAATGTCCATTCTTCACACTAGAATAACAGTCTATGGTGAAGTCACATGATGCAATGCAAAACAGCTTGAGAAAATAATTTCTAGATCTACGACAACAGTGACAAATCTCAAAAATTGTGTCCAGCCATCAAGCTCAGGCATTAAAGGTCTTTCTTCTGGTTGTTGGTGATGAGAATGACTAGTGGGGTGAGGTCATGATAGTATTAAATTTTTTTATTAGTGATTTAATAATGATTAACAAGATTATAAGATAATGGGTATAATTCCATACAGTTCCCACCACCAGAGTCCCATGTGCCATCCTCTCCACTGGATGCTTCCTTATTCTTTATCCCTCTCTGGAAGTATGAACCAAAATTCTTTATGGGGCACAGAAGATGGGAGTTCTGTTTTTTGTAATTGCTTCCCCACTGGACATGTGTGTTGGCAGGTGGATCCACACCCCCAGCCTATTTCTATCTTTCCCTAGTGGGGCAGGGCTCTGGGGAGGGGAGGTCCCAGGACACATTGGTGAGGTCGTCTGCCTGGGGAAGTCAGGATGGTGTCATGTTAGCATATGCAACTTTGTGGCTGAAAGGCTATAAGATATAAAGCAGAACATATTGTTTAGTAAACAGGAACCCAAAGGTAGGAGTAGAGCAGATGATATTAGGAAGAAGCTAAAAAGTCTATTTTAGGTCTGTTCCACGTGGCCCAGGACTTTAGTAATTCTTGCCTGAGCCCGATAGCTAATATGCAGGTGGACTGAAAGTATTGATGACAATTACGGACATGATCCTTGTAAAAATTTGTACAGCTGTTCACTTAATATTTGTGCAATTAAGACTTCGAGTATATTCATGCTTCAACAACAACAAAAAAAATTAAGATCTGGAAAGTGTAGTTCTGAGTCTTGCCAAGTAAGTACTTTTGGAAATATATTTTACATTTTTAAAGAAGACGCATGAACTGCTGTTACATATGTAGTTTCTACAAATGAAAGATCCTTTTGTGTGCTGTTCTGGTTCCTTCAGAACTATTTCCAGCAATCACTGGTTATTTAATTGAGAAAATAATTTATTACATAAATACAGCTATTTTCATTTTATAATGGCAAAGTAAATCAGACTCCCCCATTAAAGAAAGTCCTAGAGACGTCTCAAGGGGGGGGGGGGATAGTAAATAGTAAATTGTGGCTTCACTAATTAATGCATTTCTCCTATTTACCTTTTATTGCCAAGGGAAAAATTACTCATCCTGAATTTTTCTTTAAGTCTCCCTAGTGTCACTGAATTGTAATTAAAGGCCCATTGTTTGCTTCAATCCTTCTTAAGACAATTTCTGGAAATAAATCTGCATGAAAAATAGTAGTCAAGTATCATCAGTGCTAGGACTGCCATTCTGATGAGAATCCTTTGTGTACGGGAAAATAAAGATGCTCTCCAGCGAGCACCTTACATTTACATTACAAAAAGGGAGAAGCCGATGCCTCAAATTTAGAATCTAAGAGAAAAATATGAGCTATAAGTTTAGAACAAAATGCTTTCAAACTGCTCACTCTAAATAGGCCTCACGGAGTCCCATCTCCTGATGGAAACAGTCAAAGAACTTTACGCTCTGAGTTACTTAGAACAACCCTGATGTTTGTTTGAATGGGAGCTTCTCTTTACCCTGCTGAAAATCCAATTTCCTCAGAAAAACAATGGCTTAAAACGGAAGGCAAAGAGGAACTAGGAAATATGAACAGGCCAATTGCAGCCAAAGAAATTGAAACAGTTATCAAAAACCTTCCCAGGAATAAAAGTCCTGGACCAGATGGTTTTACAAATGAATTCTAAAAAACCTTCAAGGGAGAGTTAATAATACCTATACTTTTTAAGCTCTTCCAAAGAAACTGAAGACATAGGAATGAATGCTCACTTCCACCTTCTATGAAGCCAACATCACATGCATACCAAGAGCAGAGATACAACAACAACAACAACAACAACAAACAGAATTGGGAGTCGGGTGGTAGCACAGCGGGTTAAGCACAAGTGGTTTGAAGCGCAAGGACAGCATAAGGAACTCTGTTGGAGACCCCGGCTCCCCACCTGCAGGGGAGTTGCTTCACAGGTGGTGAAGCAGGTCTGCAGGTGTCTGTCTTTCTCTCCCCCTCTCTGTCTTCCCCTCCTCTCTCCATTTCTCTCTGTCCTATCCAACAACAACAACATCAATAAAAACAATAATAACTACAACCAGGGCAACAAAAGGGAATAAGTAAATAAATAAATATAAAAAAATTAAAAAACCCAGAATTACAGACCAATGTCTCTAATGAACATAGATGCTAACATGTTGAGCAAATTCTAGCCAACCAACCAGATACAACAGTATATTAAACAAATTGTTTATCATGAGCAAGTGGGATTTATCCCAGGGATGCAAGGCTGGTTCAGTATACGTAAATCAATTAATAAGATCCATCCGGTTACAAGAGGAGCCCACAGACGAGAGACCTTCCCAAAGGCTCCTGCAGTTCACCGCTGCTATGGATTGGCAACTCACTTCTCCAGTCCAAAGGCACTGTACAGTTTACAGCTTTGCTTTGTTTCTTTTTTCTTTCTTCTTCTTTTTTTTGGTCGCTGGCAGCATTTGTTATAACACAATCTGCTCTGAGCTCCTACTCTTGGCTTTATTGCAATAGATGTCTTTTGGATGTGTTTGCAGTTATTTTGCTTCTTAATTTGTTGGGATGCCCCAGGGGACTTGGGGACATGACTGCCTATAAATTAATCTAAAAGCAAACTCCATTTGTATCCTTTGTCATCTGCCAGAATGCCATTTGGAATAGTCTCTTGGACCAGGAGTCTCTCCAATACTCAGCACAGTGGAATTCAGGTGCAAGTAAACACAGCAGTTCCAGTGTCAGCATTCATTTAGTGGGGGTAAGGGGCAGAGGGGAACTTGATGCTTGTTTTATTATTCATTGTGTGGTATAATCTGTTTGAAACTTAGAATAGAGAGGAGGAGCGGTTTAACAATCTGTAATGACCTCACCAATGTGTCCCAGAACATCACCTCTCCAGAGCCCTTTCCACTAGGGAAAGATAGAAACAGGCTGGGGATATGGATCCACCTGTCAACGCCCAGGTCCAGTGGAGAAGCAATTGCAGAGGCCAGAACTCCCACCTTCTGCACCCCTGAAATAATATTGATACATACTCCCACCGGGGAGAAACTTAAGGGGAAGAAGACCAGAGGTCTCTGAACTTCAACTCTGTCAAGACCTGGAGGGAGAAGAGGAAAAAATGCAGGGACGTTTGGATGTAGTAATAGGTGTTATGTGTGAATTGGAAAGGAAGAGAAGATGGAACCATGGGGAAAAAATGGGCAAATATCTACAAATACAGACAGGTAGTTGTACAAATAATAGTTAACCCATATATACAACCTTAAGAGAACTGTTGTAGTTTCCAGTGTTGGGGTTAGGGATTCAAAACTCTGGTGGTGGGAATGGTGCAGAGTTGTACTCCTGTTATCTTGTAATTCTGCAAATCAATATTAAATTACTAATAAAAATAATAACAGTAAGTAGGGAGCTGTAGTCTAAATGATGGAGTAATCACACACATGCAGAGTGCTATCTTCAAGGATGTGAACTCACAGCCCAAGTAAAAAGGAAACCAACTCCAGAGTTACGAGCTCTTTTTTTCTCTTTTCTGACGTGTCAACATCTTGCTCCTGCTGAGTCCCACCTGTACAAACATGGTGAGAAAACGTCTTCCTAATAAATGAAGTGGCTACTTACGAAAGCTAAATGAAACTCAGCTTCCACATAGACAACTGAAAATGACTTTTGCCCCCCTCCCTAGGTGGTGGTACAGAGATGATGGTCCAGTGACCTCTGGGTCTTGGTACAGTCAGTATGCTGAATCTGCCCTGCCTACAAATTGTCTTTGTGAATGTAACAGCATTTGCACATCTGCTGTGCTCACACACATGGTCGAGTTCAAGAAAGAGCTTGTCCTGTCTCTGGGCCCAGATTTCCGATGTGTGCTGTCAGCCAAAAGGAGGCCAAGTTCCAGCTGGCAGTGGTGGGGGGGGGGGGCGGGGGGGGATTGCCAAATGCAGAATTTCATCGAAACTGGGACAAACAAGATCCGAAGGACATTTATGTTGGTGTGGGAGGAGGACTGGAGTCACAACAGATAAATGGAAAGATTATCTGGTGATGGATTATCCAAGACACTGTTTTAAGAAAAAAAAAATGTTTTCTATCACACAAAGGCCAGAGATCACATAACTCCTGTTCAAGACCATTTATCAAGCAGACTTACTTTCACCAAAGTGCTGGGCTGCCAGAGAGAGAGAGAGAGAGAGAGAGAAGGAGTGAAAAGGAGTGTTGGAAGGACTTTGGCATTTGAGATTCTATGTGATATTTCTCATCCTCCAATAACCAAAGATGGCTGCATGCCAGACCCTCAGGCTGAGATCTGTTTTACTACAACAGGTAGAAGACACTGGAGAGAATTGATCCAATTAACCAAACATTTCTCTAATTGGTATATCAGAACAGAAACCTCTTTTATTTTCATTTATTTTATTTTATTTTTTTAAAAAGTCTTTAGTGGGAATCAGGTGGTAGCGCAGTGGGTTAAGCGCACATGGATCAGCATAAGTATCCAGGTTTGAGCCCCCGGTTCCCACCTGCAGGGGAGTCACTTCACAGGTGGTGAAGCAGGTCTGCAGGTGTCTGTCTTTCTCTCCCCGTCTCTGTCTTGCCCTCCTCTCTCTATTTCTCTCTGTCCTATCCAACAATGATGACAACAACAACAGCAATAATAACTACAGCAATAAAAAAAAAACAACAAGGGCAACAAAAGGGAAAATAAATAATAAATATAAAATAAAATAAAAAGCTTTTAAAAAAAGCTTTAGTTATTTATTTTATCTGATAGGACAGAGAGAGATTGGGAGGTGGGGGAGACAGAGAGGAAGAGAGGAAGAAAGACATCTGCAGACCTGCTTCACCATTTGTGAAGCTTCATCCTAGCAGATGGGGACCAGGGGCTTGAACCTGGATCCTTGTGCATGGTAATCCATGTACCTCACCAGGTGTACCACCACTGGCTCCCAAAACCCCTTTTATTTATTTTAATTTTTTTTTTTAAACAGAGCACTTCTCCGCTCTGGCTTTTGGTGGTGCAGGGGGTTGAACCTGGGACCTTGGAGCTTCAGGCATGAGAGTCTCTTTGCATAACCATTATGCTATCTATCCCTGCCCCCTTTTATTTTTAATACACATTTTTTATTAGTAATTTAATATTGATTTGCAAGATTATAAGATAGTAAGGGTCTAATTCCCCACCAGAGGGCCCACTAACAGAGTTCTGTGTCCCCATTCCCTTAACTGGAAACTGTGATAGTTCTCCTAAGGCCACAGATATTAAATTAATTAAAATGAGAAAGAAGGAGGAGGCATATATATTAATTGAAAACTAGAAAACAAGCTATATCACTAAATTGCAGAAATATCCTTATTTTATCTATTTTACTCATCTTAAGGGGTCTCAAACACACGAGAGTTTATATAAGTAGAGACTCAAGCATGGAAAACCAAAGTCATATTCCCTGATAGAGAAGATCATTAGAGTTACAAAATGTTCTTTGATTTGTTTGCTTTTGAATAACAATTTAATATTACCCTGGTTTTGTGGTTAAGATTTGTTTACATTTATGGGAATTTAAGCTATTGCTCTCACTAAATGTCTCCAATCGATCTGTAAAAGAAACTATGATTTTTCTTCCAAAAGGTCCAGTTCTTTTTATGAAATGATTATGATACTCAGAACCAGATTGTCCCCTGGGTCTAACAAAAGCCCTGAGATATTTGTCTCAACAACAGGCAAGGTCTCATTTCTCTTTCCCATCTTCTCATTTCTACCAGTGGAGAGAGGGAGATCCTATTTCAGGTTCTGGAACATTCTGCATGACTCAGCCTGGGGGATTTCAGGCAAGATAAAGTGAATCCAGTATTAATAAATCAGTTCATTTGTGACTTCAGCATCTTAGAGACCTGTTTTGTTTTTTTTTAATTTTTAATACTGTTTCAGAAGTCATTAGAGTTTCACAAATGCCGAACTTCTTCATTTACTTCCTGTAACTTCCACCACATTGTCATTTGTAGACTTTTTAAAAAAAATTTGTTATTGGATAAAGATAGAGAGAAATTGAGAGAGAAGGGGGAGATAGAGAGGAAGAGATACAGAGAGACACCTGCAGACCTGCTTCACCACCTGTGAAGTGACTCTCCTGCAGGTGGGGAGCCAGGAGCTCAAACCCGGATCCTAACTGGTCCTTGAGCTTTGTGCCACGTGCGCTTAACCTGCTGTGCTATCGCCTGACTCCCTTCATTTGTAGACTTAATGGTGTAGGAAACAATTATGCTATGTAGACTGTCACTGGAGTCTAGCTTCAGTCAGTTAATAAATTGCTTATTGGACTGGCAAGAGAGCTGGTCTACTTAGTGTGTCTGCTTTGTCAAGTGGGTGAACCCAGTGTGAGCCTGGCCTCCACTGCATAGGAGGAAGCTTCAGTGCTATGGTGTCTTTTCCCTCTTCTCTGTCTCTCTACTTCTATCTGAAAGTCATCCCAGTGAAGTGAAGCCCTGGTGATAACAACAACATCACCTGCTTGTTATTGGACAGGTCTTTAAGTTTCGTCAAGACTCCATTTTGTCTTATGCTGTAAGAATGTTACTATTTAATTCTTTTTTCATAATTTTTTATTCATGATTTAATAATGATAAACAAGATTGTAAGACAGCAGAGGTATAATTCCATACAGGTCTTACTACCAGAGTTCCATTTGCAGCTTCCCTATTCTTCTTTTTATTTTAAGATTTTATTGTATTTATTAATGAGAAAGATAGATAGGAGGGAGGGAGAGAGAGAGAGAACCAGACATCACTCTGGTACATGTGCTACCAGGGATGGAACTCAGGACCTCATGCTTGAGAGTCTAGTGCCTTAGCCACTGTGCCACCTCCAGGACCATGAAGCTTCCCTATTCTTTATCACTCTGGGAGTATGGACCAAATTTTTTTATAGGGTGCAGAAGGTGGAGTTCTGTTTTCTGTCATTGCTTCTCCACTGGACATGGTTGTTGGCAGGTGGATCCACACCCCCAGCCTGTTTCTATCTTTTCCTAGTGGGGCAGGGCTCTGGAGAGGGGAGGTTCCAGGACACATTGCTGAGGTCCTCTGCTTAGGGAAGTCAGGATGGAATCTTGGTAGCATCTGCAACTTGGTGGCTGAAAGGCAGTAAGATATAAAGCAGGACAAACTGTTTAATCAACAGGTCCCCAAAGGTAGGAAAAGAGTAGATGACATTAGGGGTCTTCAGGTTTCTATAGAATCCTCAGAAATCAACTTCTAGGCAAAGAACTGGTATTATTATTATTATTATTACAACAAATGACCAATAGAACCATGATAAAAATGAAAACAATACACAGCTTTTAGTTTCTTCACATCTATTGTAAGTATTTAATTGATAGATCAAAATAGAATTCCTACATGAGTCTTGAGACTCAGTTTGTTGAGGTCACAAATGACAGGAAATACCTGGGGAACATAGACACTGCTGCACCATGCCAGAACACATGTTCCCCAGGCACACCTGAGTACCAGGGGGAAGGAAATTGCTGTACAGGAAATGGGAGTGGTAACAGGTGTGTGTGTGTGTGTGTGTGTGTGTGTGTGTGTGTGTGTGTGTGTGCGCGCGCCTTAGAAAGGAGGTGAAGGTGGGACTTGGATGTTTCTAAGCTAAAACTCTGGGTGTGGCTGGCTCTGACTCTCTCTGCCTAGGTGAGCCTGCCAGCATGTGAGTAAGGGCTCCAAGTCTCTCTTTCTGCTGCTGCTCACGCCAACAAATGAATGTTCTCAGTTTTCCTGAATAAAGTTTAAAATTCCTGAAAATCATGCTTTCTCAATTCTTTGTTAGAATTATGTGTGATGAATCTTTACATATGTGGGGAAAAAACTCAGTCCATTAATTTCCCCAATACAGGTTCCCTCTTAAGATCTTCCAACTCTTTCTCTCTTCAGGCTACCCTCTTACATTTTCAAACCCTAGGCAGTATTCTCTTTAAAAAAAAATCACGTTTTATTGGGAGCCTAATGATTTACAATACAGCATTTGACACATGAGCACAATTTCTCATCTCCCCAGGACAGGTGTCTGCAAAAGACGACCACCTCCAATTTAGGGCCTTCCTTTTCCATCACTGTGTAAGGCAGTATTCTTTTTTTTTTTTTTTTAATTTTCTATTTAAGAAAGGATTAATGAACAAAAGCATAAGGTAGGAGGGGTACAACTCCACACAATTCCCACCACCCAATCCCCATAACCCACCCCCTCCCATGATAGCTTTCCCATTCTCTAGCCCTCTGGGAGCATGGACCCAGGGTCACTGAGGGTTGCAGAAGGTAGAAGGTCTTAAGTCATCTCTTGAATTAACCCTGTCACCCAAAATGAGAACTGTTGCCTCCCTCCCCTCCTCAGATAACCTAGCCTCTTATAACGAGGGGGTAAATGACGGAACTTCTTGAGAAATCGAGCCAATGCTCTCAGTTGGTGGTCCCCCTACCTCCTAGAGTGACTTTCCAGATTAAAATTGAAGTGAATCACGTGCAGGGGGAATCACAAGTCTGTCTCTTTGACTCTTCAGGCTTGGTGGCTGGATGCTGAGTTCCTAGATCAGGTGAGACACCTACCCGTCTTACTTCTCAACCATCTAATTCTCTCTTGATCTATCAAATCCAGGCAAGTAAGTCTTCCCTTCTGGACCACTTGGTGTTTTGTGGAGAGCTACATTGTAGAAATAAAACCTTCCCATTAGAAGCAAAGGGATGGCATTCTTTTTTAAATTTAACTTCTTTCTTTCTTTCTTTCTTTCTTTCTTTCTTTCTTTCTTTCTTTTTTTTTTTTTTGGTGTTGTGTGGGAGTGCAATCATCCATGGAAAAACAGAATAGGGAAATATAATCCTGAGAGAAGGAAACCGATTCCCCCATCACAGGGACTACCTGCTATGAGACCCCTGCTGCTTCAGGTTCTTGAATTCTCCTAGATGAGAGGGTACATTCCACAGTCCCCTCTTGTCCCCACCTCTTCTCAGCTCATGCTAACAATGAAGTGCTCTGGCTCTTTGGCTCTCAAATACCTCTTGAAAAGAACAAATTTTGAAAAGGCATTCTTGTAACTTTTCCATCCTGTACTTGCAAAACACTATCCTGCTGTGGACCTCTGAGTCCAAAACTCTGTCATCCATTCCCAAAACATCCAGGTGGAATGTCTGCCATCAACTTACACCTGCCTAAACCAACACGTCTAATGGAACACACAAAACAAGAATAATACAGGTGTTTTTTTTTCTTTTTCAAAGTAAGATATCATTATTTTCTGTAATCTAATACCCTACCAGAGGCAATCCATGGTGAGAAAATATGGGCACTTTTACTTCTGTCATTTCAATACTTAGCAAAACCAAAACCAACTGCTGGCTGGGTGACCATTTATCAGTTGGTTAGTCAAAAACTTTAACTTTCTCCTTTTGCATGTGTGAATGAATATAGCTTGTAAATTCCTTTGAACACATTCTAGTTAGCCAAAAAAAAATTGATCTAGAAAAGAAATGTACTTGCTCTGCTTTGGAACATTATAGAAGCTTATGAAATGCTACATGAGAATATCACATCTGATATTGGAGGTCATGGTTATATTGTGCTGAATAAATCACTCAAAACTTCATCCAAAATTTTGGCATCAGGAACCTATAAAGAGGAAAAGACCCCACCCTCTCCCTATTATCTTCCAAGTTCTTCCGTCTTCTGTGCTCAGACCTGGCCCCTTAGGCAATGGACAGGCCATGAGAAACTCTTCAGCTGCTTTTTAATACCATTACCCATAGTAAACTTGTTTATGTAGTTTTTAAATACACACATGATGAGTCTCCAATATTTCCTTTCTTTTTCAACTCACCTCCACCATTTTCATCCACTGTTTACCTTGCTTTTCAGGTAGTTGAAGGAGGGACAGTGACTACTTCTTCCTAATGCTTGGGAATCTTTTTTTTAAATGTGTAGTCCATATTAGTATTGTCTTGGGGGCTATGAAAGAAAACATTCTCACTTCTAGACATTAATGCCATAAATCCATAAGCTGTTTCAGACTTTGAGCGTTGGAAATGAAATGGTGTCTGAGGAAACTGAAATATGTTCTGTGTAAGATATATATATATGGGGGGGATTAATGATCTACAGTGTATTTATTTCTTGATCTGGTTAAGGTTTGTCTTGTTTCAATAGATGCATGGCAGCTATCAACACAGAAGGAAGGAATTGTGTGGAATCAGGATGAGAGTCTGTATTTAACAATACCAACTCTTTCTGAAAGCTTCTGACATTTAAGGAAACCTAGTGTGTTAATACACTGAGTAGCCATCCATGAATTACGATAATTGATTCTGACTGAAGTGATTTTGTTTATATTTTAAGAACCTCAGGTATTGTCATTTGAGGCCTAAAGGTTTCTAGTTTTTCACTACTTCTACGCCATTCAGACACGACTTAGGACTGTGAACTACTAACCAACCAAACCAAGTGAAGAATTCCTGGGTTTCTAGGAAGGTGACATTGAACAGTTAGGACCTGCCTTTGTCTGGTCCTAACTGGGGCTGTACTTTTACAAATTCTTCTCAGAATCTGCCTATTTATGAAACTCACATTGTAGAGACAGCCGATGACTTTTAATCACTTCCTTTTCTAAGGCATAGCTATCATTCCTTGAAAGCAATTTACTTGGTGCATTTGCTCTGTTTCTATTTTGAGGGATCACATAAAATGTAGCAGATTGTCAAGAACTCAAAAAAGGACGTGTTCTCTTTCCATTCACAGCTTAGGGCAGAATTGGATGAAATCTGATCTCCTTCATTTGACCTTCATGTAACCCTGACCCTGGAGATACAGCAGGTCTCTAGGGGTGGATGATAATTTAATTTCCATGCATGTCAAGTCCTCATTTCTTCTGTGTGGAAGCTGCAGAGAAGTGTCAAATTCTGCAGAATCAGGTGTTCTACATTGGAGAATGGAATCCATTCTCCAGGGGTTAGAGTCGAGACCACCAAGTAGACTTCATTTTAAGGAGTTCAGGGAGCCCTGAAACCATAGACTGTAAAGATGGAAAATATTTCTTTACCCTGTAAACTATTCATCTTACATTTCACTTTTAATATGTGTGCTCATGATAGCATCAACCAAGAAAGTTCCAAAGGCCATGTGTAGAACATCCAAGTTTATTATTTTATACTTTTCCAGCTGAAAACAATGGTTGAAAACACCAGTGTGTTGAACAAGCGGAATTTGAGTTTCTAACCTGTTCCCTTTGGGTTATTTTTTTTAATCCCCCAAATAATTATATCATGTTGCTTATTAAGATTAAGTGTAAGAAACTTCCATATCTACAAGATAAGGCTAATTTCACTCAGCTACTTGAATTTCCTTCTTTCCCCATGGAGTTCTGGCTTATGGAATCATTTGTTATCCTCCTGTAGCAATGAACATTTTCAACTAGACCATGGTTAGGGGCCGACCGTGAGTGAACACCTCTGTGATTCTGAAATCATAGTTCTGTAGTTGACTATCAGGTGATCTCATTTCTGTTTCCTACTGCTAGCCTCTCTGTAGAATCCAAGGTCATTATCCTACTGTAGAAACTTCTCCCCTTCTTGCAAGCGATTTATAGTAGCCAAGGGGGAACCAATTTAGAATGGTCATTGAATGATTCACAAGTGGGATCAAGAATGACTCCAGCTGAGAGGCACTTTGTGAAGCCCCTACTGCCATGACGTAGGTAGACTCTCTGCAGGAGTTCTTTTGGTTTGATGCCTCCTCAGTCAAAGAGAAGAGAAGAGAAGACACGAATGAAGACTTGATGGTCTCTAATCAGGGCTAACAGCCAGAAGTCTAGAAGACAAAGTGTAGATATGTGCATAAGGGAGAGGTTGGGCAAGTTTATGCCAACCTCTATCCCAGTTGGCGTTTAGTTGCAAAGGAGAGGCTATCAGAAGTAGGATCTTTTTCCTGTTGAAGTGAAAAATCCCTTTCTATTTTTCTATGAGAAAAGAAAGAAAAAGCCTCTGGATGGAGTCCTTGTGCAGATAAAGAGCCCCAGTGAGTATCCTGATGGCAAAAGCAAACAAGCATACACAGCAAAACAAAATACAGGCTTAGAGAAGCTGCACATATCAGGAAACAACTTACCCCTCCACAGTCAGCCCATCTAAGACTGAAGGAAGGACAATCACAAGGTCAAAGTGAAAGGCTGGAAAACAATCATATAGGGAATTGGGAACCTACAGGAAAAAGGGACAGCTATACTTATTCCATATATAACAGAGTTTAAGTTAGGGAAAAGTAATAAAAGATAGGGATAGAGATTATATAATGGTCACTGATTGGATCTATCAACCGGGAGGACTTAATAAACACCAACATGTATGTACCAGGGCCAGGAGGATAGCTCAGTCTAGCAATAACTGGTATGTTGAAGGTCTCAGAGGTCACAGTTTCAATCCGGATCACCAGTTCCTGCCAAAACTGAGCATTTTCTCACTCATAATAACTAAATACATCTTAAAAATATTCTGGCACTGGGAGCCGGCCTGAGCACACCCAGCTGAGAGCATATCTGGTGAAGTGCAGGGACCCGTGTAAGTATGTGGCTAGAGCTCCTGGCTCCCCACCTGCAGGGGAAGTGCTTCATGGGTGTTATATCAAAAAAAAATAATAATAACAATAAATATAAAGGAAGAAAGAGAAAGGGAGAGGGAAGGAGAGAAGAAGCGAGCACACTGCTGGAAGTGTTGGTGGACTCACTTCTGCACTCCAGTATCCTGAGTGGAAGCCTCGGTGGGCTCTCATTGTTGCCAATCTGTTCTCACCTTTTGCTATATTTAGCACCTTGGCAATCTCTTGTTTTTTTTTTTAAGTTTTTTTTTTTTTTATTTTTTAACCAGAGCACTGTTCAGCTCTGGCTTGTGGTGTGTGTGTGTGTGTGTGTGTGGGGGGGGGGGGGGTTAATCCTGGGACTTTGGAGCCTCAGGCAAGAGAGTCTGTTTGCATAACCATTATGCCATCTACCCTCCACCCTGGTAGTCCCTTTTTGTAACCAATCAGCTTGGGATGCACCCAGCTTGAAGAAAAGATAAAAGGCTGGGTGCTGAGGTAGAAAGGAAGAGTCCACCTTCTTCTTCTTCTAGCGTTTGCCCTTCTTCCGTAGCCAGTCAACAGCATCAGGTTGAGCCTGATGTCAAGTTTCGAGACCTCCTTTGAATCTGGAGAGGTGGCCGTCGTTGACTATGTGGGTCATAGTCTGTCTGGAGCCGCAGGGGCAGTTCGGGTCGTCTCTGGCTCCCCAGCGACGGAACATAGCGGCGCACCGGCCATGGCCTGTTCGATAGCGATTGAGGAGGGCCCGATCATAACGTGCTAGGTCAAAGCCGGGTGGACGCTCGCAGGGGTCTGTGATGAGGTGTTTGTTCTTGACCTCAGCTGACTGCCAACTCTGTTTCCAAGAGTCTGGAACAGAGAAGTTCAGTGTGGGCGTAGGGGACCAGATTGGATGACGAGACGTCAAGCGTTGGACAGGGTGGGCGAAGATATCCGCGTATATTGGCAGGTCCGGTCGAGCGTAGACGTGGGAAATGAACTTAGATGATGCCGCATCCTGACGAATATCTGGCGGGGCGATGTTGCTAAGGACTGGCAGCCATGGAACCGGGGTGGAACGGATGGTTCCAGAAATGATCCTCATGGAGGAGTATAATTTGGAATCGACCAAGTGGACATGGGGGCTACGGAACCATACTGGGGCACAGTATTCTGCAGTGGAATAGCATAATGCCAGAGAGGATGATCTTAGTGTGGAAGCACTCGCGCCCCATGAGGAGCTGGCCAGTCTTGCAATGATGTGATTCCTCGCTCCCACCTTTGCTGCAGTTTTTATGAGATGTTCATGGAATGACACCTGAAATCCATTAATAAGAAATAAACTTAACCCCCTGCCCTCCAGGCATCCTCAGTCTCCTTCTTCGGCTACATTTGAGCTGTAGCACCAGAGCTGCAACACAGATTTTTTGTTTTCTTCTTTCCCCGTAACACTGTGGGTGTGGTTGACTGAGGAGATAAATGGAAGATGTGTGTATATTCTATTTCCCACCCAAACTGTGGTGGTAATATAGCTTTTTTTTTTTTCTGCTAAGGCTGACCATTTGGGGGTGACAGATTATATCTCCCCCAAACTTCACTATAGCATTCCTTTCAAATCACAGCAAGTTTTATTTGTTTGTTTGTTTGGTTGGTTGGTTCTTTTTGGTCAGATTCCTGACCTTCTTCTTCCTTGTGTAGTACCTTGTGAAAAGTTGAAAAAAAAAATCTATCCTTTGTTTGGTTCACTTAACCTTTCTAATACCTGTGAGATACTGACATCTAAGTCCCAGATGTAGAGGTGGATGGGAATTAAGTTCTGTGCTCACCATGGCTTGATGTGGCCAGGAGCACTTAACCGGGGGCAGCACTTCCAGGTCTCTGAATCCCACCATGTTTAAATGTCATTAAATATGTTCAAGAGAATAATGTTTTGGTAAAAAAAAAAAGTCCTATTATTTCTAGTCGTGGTAAAAATGAAAGCTACTCTGATACCCAGAGGAGAGACAGTATGCCCAGGAAGCTTGGGTGATGAAAACCATGAACTTTCTTAGTAGTTATTCTGCTTCCTCCTCCTCCTCCTTCTCCCTATCCCTCTACTTTCTCTTCTTCTCCCTCTCATTCTCTTTTTCCTCCCACTCCCTCTCCTCTCCTCCTTCTTCCTTTCTTACTTCTCCTTTTACCTTTCCCTCTCCTGTTTCCTTTCCCTGTCCCTCCTCCTCACCCTCTCCTCCTTCTCCCTCTCCTCGAGATCACTCACTCTCCCTATCCCTGCCCTTCTCTCTCTCCTCCTTCTCCACCCTCCTCCTTCTCCCTCTCCCTACCCCTCTCCTTCTCCTTCTTTTCCTCCTTTTTCTAATTTTTTTTGATTGGGAGGTTAATGGTTTACAGGACTTCTGTTGGCACACGGGTAGGGTTGCTCATCTCACCATGATAGGTGACATTGCTTGCTTGCACACCTTATCTCTGAGTTCACCTCCTGACCCCCTTCTGGCAAGAGGAGACATTCCACCCCAGTTTTGGGGCCTTCATCATAAGGCAGATGCCCTTGTAAAAGGCCTGTGAGCCCCCCACTTCCTGTTGTGGGAAGGACTCCTCCAGACCTGTGAGACGTTCCTCCACACATTAATGGTTTTACAGGCACCTTGGAGGGCCCAGAAGTGCAGGCTGACGTGCCCTGGTGAATCCCCTGGCCTCCGCCCAAATGCAGTACCTGTTTCACATTATCTGGGGGGTGGACATGAAGGGCCTGCTGTCTCTGTGCTGCTGATTAGACCTGAACTCCCTGCAGCCCTCCAGAAAGGCTGTCCGTGGCTTCTGGAGATGGCCGGCACTGAAATCAAGCATGCCAAAGTGAATCACCGCATTATCTAAAGCTGCAGGAAAAAGCCATTGTGTGCCTCTGACCTGTGAACTTGAGGTATTCCCTTATTCTTTTATTGGGCCATTGCTGGTTGTGAGGGGTCATCCTCTAGGTCTTTCCTAAACTGCATTTTTTTTTTTCGGATAACTTACAGGGAAGATGTGAGGCTTGGTTTCAGACTGTAGCATAGAATGGACTTTAACTTGACTTGGCTAAGAAGAAGTGAAGGCTATTGAGTTCTAAAAAATTTTGTTTTCATGCATGTATGTGCATATGTATGTTGGATAGAGATAGAGAGAAATCAAGGGGAAGGGAGAGGGAGAGAGAGAGAGAGAGAGAGAGGGAGACGGAGAGGGAGAGAGGGAGAGGGAGAGGGAGAGGGAGAGAGAAAGAGTACCAGCAGTACTGTTTCACTACTCATGAAGCTTCCCCAAAGTTCTCAGTCCTCATTGTATATATTCTGGTACATGTCTGTTTCCCACTATGTCTTGTGAAAAGGCTGAAGCTCTTGAATCCTTGGATGGAGCAAAAACACTTCCCAGCACAGTGGGGTGTGTATAAGGGAAGGCTGCTCAGAGCCAAGAGAGGTCAGAAGGGAGCTCACAGCACCCACTCTGCTCCGCGTAGGGACAGCCTTCAGGACAAGGGTTTCTTCAGGAAAGGAGGAAGTTCTCCTTGTTTGAGTCCTGTTTATGAAACTTGTCACCAGAGTGAGAAGACTGGTAAAGAACTAAGTCAAGGGGCCAGGCAGCGGCGCACCTGGTTAATCGCACATTATTACAGTTCACAAGGAGGACCTGGGTTCAAACCCTGGTCCCCACCTACAGGGTGAAAGTTTCATGAGTGGTGAAGCAGAGCTGCTGGTGTGTCTCTCTGTCTCTTTCCCTCTGTATCTACCCCTCTGCTGTCAATTTCTCTCTGTCTCTATCTAATAATTAACAAATAAAATTAAAAAGATTAGAAAAAAACAAGTAGGGGGCCGGACAGTAGCACAGCGGGTTAAGTACACGTGGCTCAAAGTGCAAGGACCTGCTTAAGGATCCCTGTTTGAGTTTGAGCCCGCGGCTCCCCACCTGCAGGGAAGTTGCTTCACAGGCGGTAAAGCAGGTCTGCAGGTATTTATTTTTCTCTCCCCCTCTCTGTCTTCCCCTTCTCTCTCAATTTCTCTCTGTCATATCCAACAACAATGACAACAATAATATTAACAACAACAATGATAGACAACAAGGGCAACAAAAGGGAAAAAATGGCCTCCAGAAGCAGTGGATTCATAGTGCAGGCCCCCCAATAACCCTGGAGGCAAATAAAAACAACCAACCAAGTCAAGACACTGTTTTTGTTGTTGTTCTTTGAAAGACTGATGAACTGCAGGTTGGTTGACGTATTTCATCACCTCAGCCAGGCAGGTACCAGTCATTCAAACTCATGGTCATCATTCCACTTAACTGTGTACAGACCGGGTAGTTGAGAAAAGAGCAGCATTTATAGTGGCACACATCCGTGGCCAAGACTGAAATCCTAGTTGACCCGGACTGTTATAGATTGTGCCAGTTGGAGTTCTTTGACTAATGGAAATTAATCACGGAGGCATAGGAGATAGACTTTGGAACTTTAGAAGAGGAACAGGTAGGCCTTAAGAAAGAAAGAATCCTACTCAGTTGTTAAAAATGGTGATTTCACCTTCTTCACCTCATCTTGGATGGAGCTTGAAGGAATCATGTTAAGTGAGATCAGCCAGAAACAGAAGGATGAAGATGGGATGATCTTACTCATAGGCAGGAGTTAAAAACCAAGATCAGAATGGAAAACACACAGCAGAACTTGGACTGGAGTTGGTGTATTGCACCAAATTAAAAGACTCTGGGGTGTGTGTGTGTGGGGGGGGGGGGTTTCAAGTCCTGGAACGTGATGGCAGAGGAGGACCTTGTCGGGGTTGAACTGTTATGTGGTTATGATATGCATGTACAAACTATTGTATTTTATTATAGACTGTAAACCATTAATACCCCAATAAAGAAATAATAATAAAAAGACAGCAAGAACCCAGGTCTCTCTTGGGTCAGAAATGAAAAAAAAAAAAAGACAGTAGAGATATCCTTTATTATTTTACCAAAGTCATTGGAACTGGAGGATGCTTTACCAAAGATGAGTCAGGTTCTATTTCAACCAGAAACAAAGTGTTGCTAGGCAGGCAGAAAGAAAACATATTGGATCTACTTATTCCAGTGAACACAGATGACTTTTCAGTCTTTGCTCATGAGACCTGTTCCAATGTTATTTAAGCTACCATGTGGTACTTTAAAAAAAAAAAAGTACAGTTAATAACTAGATCTTCCAAAACTGTTTTCTCAGGGAACAAGAACTTAGCTGGGAAATTCAGTGTCATCCTCAGAACACGTTCAGGTATCGCACTGGCTTCACTTGAGATCTTGGTAATTGCTTACACAGACAAACAATGTGAATTTGCCAAGTCACTGTAGATGTCATGATAACTGATTGGCCTGGTGTTATGGTTTTATGTAAAAGGATCCATTTGCACCAACTATTAAAGTTCCATGAAGAAGGGCTCTGGAGATGCATTCCCGTATTCCAGACTGCTCTCTCCACTTGGTTGTTGTTATTGTTGAAAAAACAAGATCAGAAGAGAAAAAACCAAGCAGAACTTGGACTGGAGTTGGTGTATTGCACCAAAGTGAAAGACTCTGGGGTGGGTGGGTACCGGGGAGAGGGGGATAGTTCAGGAACATGATGGCAGAGGACCTAGTGGGGATTGTAGTGTGTGGAAAACTGTTACGCATGTATAAACTATTGTATTTCCAGTCAATTGCAAAACATTAGTCCCCCAATAAAGAAAAAAAACTAAAGAGAGAGAAAGAGAGAGAGAGAGAGAGAGAGAGAGGGAGAAGGATGAATATACGATGATTTCACTTATAGACAGGAGTTGAGAAATAAGAACAGAAGGGGAAACACAAAGCAGAAGTTGGACTGGGTTTGGTGTATTGCACCAAAATAAAGGTCTCTGGGGAGAGGGAGTTCAGGTCCTGCTGCATGATGGTAGTGGTACCCTCACATTCCTAAATATGTAAAGCACACCTAATTTCTTCTCTTCTTTTCTTTTCTTTCTTTCTTTCTTTCTTTCTTCCTTCCTTCCTTTCTTTATTTCTTTCTTTATTTCTTCCTTCCTTCCTCCCTTCCTTCCTTTCTTTCTTTTTCTTTTCTTCCTTACTTTTTTTTTTTATTTTTTATCCTTACCAGGGTTATTGCTGGGGTTTGGTGCTGGCACTACAAACCCACCTCTCCTGGTGGTCTTTTTTGTTTGTTTGTTTGTTTCTATTTTATTTGATAGCAAAGAAAGAAATTGAGAGGGGACTGAGAGAGAGGAGGAGAGAAAAAGCTAGATATCTTCAGACCTGCTTTACAACTTGTGAAGCCTCCTTGCTGCTGGTGGGGAGCTGGGGCTTGAACTTGGCTCCTTGCATGGGTTCTTGCACTTAGCATCCTCTGCACTTATCACTTACACCTAATTTTCTTTCAGATGGAAAATCTCAGAAAAAATTGACCTTGTTTAACTTTGTCCTCCACAGCCAACTGCCAATGATGTGACTGTACAGCCCCACAGACTATTCTCTTCTTGAAATGCTAACCTCCTCCACTTGGGAAACTCTGCTGTTTCTGGGGTTTTTCATTTTATTTTGGAGATCCTGTGCTTAGTGATAGCATTCTTGACCCTACACTCTATCACATGGAAATGGATCATTGGATCAACACAACTTGAACTCACAATAACCCCCTTTCCACAATCTCAGAAATCCTGACACCATTTGATACAAGCAAACAACAGAAGAGCAAGGAGAAGCCACCCTAACTCCTGATATCATCATCCCATGCTTCTAGGTCACTCTATGAACAGTTAATCCTATTCATAATCATTTAGTAAAGCCCTTTACCCTTGTGATAGACAATTTCATGTCACTACTTTTATACTAAAGGATTACAAATCAACAATTCTAGTTTTGCATACCAAAGAGTATTCATCTATGAGCACTCCTTAAAATAAACAGATGTAAGTTTGTGCTTCTTGAGAAAACCATGCTCCAAGCCAAGCCACACGAGACTTTGGAGAACAACCAAGCATATCCTCATCACGTTTTTGAAGACACCTTTGCGGCTACCCTGTGCGCCATGCCATCACAGCTAGAAATGGGCGAATGGTAGGTGGTGCTTCTTTCTGAGCAGCAGAGCTGCCCTGCCTGAGCACCAGGACTGTGACTGTCATGGTCACTTTGGATGCACCTGTTCCCCATTACTTGACAGGACAACAGCTGAAGGGCCTTTTAAGACTCAAGTTTGCACACAATGACTGCGTTGGTTGGGAATGACTGAAATTATGTTAAGGATTCAATTTATGCTCTTTGCAAGAATGTTGACCTTGGACTGATCATTTGAAAACTGACCTATAACTATTTCCTGTGGCATGCTCCTGGCATTACTTCAATCCACTTATCCCCGAGATGGCAGTGGCTTTTGATCTGCTTAGAAACCGATGAAACCCTTGGTCAGAGGTGATGGAGGGATATGTATTCGCTTAGCTCTTGCATATTCCAGCGGCCTCTCTCCTTTGTTCTGGGTCTCCAAAAACCCTTGCCAAATAACTGGGGAATTGTTTCTGCCCTGTTGTAGAAGACCAGAAGATAAAAGACACAAAGAAGAACAAATTCATGTCTAAAACCTAGAGATACAATGTGGCTCTCTTGACTTTCCCCAGAGCTGTATGGTACCAATCCCCCGCTCTGCTGTGTGAAGAAATGAATCTGTGTTTTGGATCTTTTCAGATCATTCCCAGCCTCAGAGTCAGGGAGGGTTCTTCTCTGAGAGTAGGGTGGGGGAATTTGGCCTTATGCCACTGCTGGCATTGGGGCCAAGCGAGTGGGGGCAGATGGCATGTCTGATCTGAGTCTCAGTCCCTGGCTTCTACTGATAGGGTCTCTTCAGAATGTCTTCCCACAGCCATCTTTTCCCGGGGGGGGGGGGAATTAATGATTTACAGTCAACAGTAAATATAGTTGTTGATATGTGTATGATGTGTCTCAGTTTTCTGCAAAACACTCTCTCCGCACTCCCAAGCTAGGTCCTCCTCCAACATCAGGCACCAGGACCTGAAAGCTCTCCCTTCCCCTATCTCCCCAGAATCCTTTACATTGGTGCAAGACACCAAATCCAGTCCAAGTTCTGCTTTGCGTCTCCCCTTCTGTTCTTATTCCTCAACTTCTGTCTAATAGTTAACTGTATCGTGTTTACTATCACATTCAAGAGTATCATCCCGTATTCAAACTCTGTGATCCAGAACCCAGTTTAGCATAGCAGGAAGTCAAGAAACCCATGATCGGGACGGCCTCACTAAGCCAAGGCAATGGATGTGTTCACCGGCCTCGGTGAACATAGTGCTGACAGAGGGCATGGTCCTCTCTGGAAAATGTGACCAGGATGCATAAGTCACTTATCAGTAGACCATACAGGCTTTATATTACCCTCAGCTGCATCCTATTAATTGTGTTTGACATTTCTAAACCCCAGGGCTCTTTCAGTTGTAAGAGATTGGAACCCAGTGTAAACTCACTTAAGCAAAGAATAATATTTATTGGCGGGTGTAACTGGCAGGGCAAGCGATGGAATTTGGGCCAAAGCAATGATTTCTTGAATCAGGTCCTCTCTTTGTATTGGGTGGGTTTCTCACTGTGTGCTAGCCTCTTTCTTCTGTGTGGAAAGACTTAGAAGAGTACAGTAAAATTAATTAATGGGCTTTTTATGACATCAGAGGGAAAGAGAGACTAGAGCACTGTTCAGCTCTAGCACATGGTGGTATCTGTCTCTGAGGCCATAGGCAAGCAGATGGGTCCTTAAATAGGCCAACCTAACTTCCTGCCTCAAGCAGCAGAGGAGTCATCCCAGCTCTGCTTAGATCCTGATCTAAATAGAAGCATTTTCAGGACACAGACTGTTGGTGATAGGAGAGGTAAAAAAAAAAAAAAGTTAATTACAAAAAGAAAAAATTAAAAAAAAAATTAAGAGGGAAGGGAAGATAGAGAGGGAGAGAGTCCCTGACTCCCCACCGGCAGGGGGGTGGGTCACTTCACAAGCGGTGAAGCAGGTCCGTAGGTGTCTGTCTTTCTTTTTCCCTCTCTGTCTCCTCCTCTCTCCATTTGTCTCTGTCCAATCCAATAAAATGGAAAAAATAGCTGCCAGGATGGTGGACTTGTAGTGCCGGCACTATCAGTGATAACCCTGGAGGGGGAAAAAAAAAGGAGAAGAAGAAGGAGAGAGAAAGATAGGCATCTGCAGACCTGCCTCACTGCTTGTGAAGCATCCATCCACGCTGCAGGTGAGGAGTGCAGGCTCAAACCCGGGTCCTTGCACAAGTCCCTGTGCATGGTATTGTATGCGCTTCACTGGGTGCACCACCGCTGGGCCCCCAAGTATAATATTCTTTATGGATTGAGTTATCATTAAAAAAAAAAGTAGAAGAAAGAAAACCAGAACTGGAAGTATTCTCAAATGCTCCTCTAAAATTAAAAACCCTTGTATAGCACCTGGTAAAAAAAACATAATAAATTTAAAAATATAAATGAATAAAAGCATTTTCTGCAACAGTTACAGCTACAGTATCCCCGAGGGGCTTCTGACTGGCTATATATAAGCCCCAGGCATATACTCAACCTATAACTTTGTTGGTCTGATGTGTTATTGTTGCATGAAATCAATCACAGGTTCAGTCTGGAAAAGAGAGGAAAAGGTGGGAGACATGACTGACAGCTCCTCCGGTGAAAAAAAGATCAAGTTATCCACACACCAGCATCTTGTAATGAAAGCAGGAGAAAAAAGACTGTGCGTTTGTAAAAAGCAGAGAACTTTTTTTTTTCTGCCTTTTTGCTTGTTATCAATCTTCTTCATAACTGAGAATGACACTCTGGGATGTCAGATGTCTAATGCCTGTGAATTCCAGGAATCACAACAGGATAAAACAGTACTGTTTAAAATCAAGCTTTTCACACGAAGAGGAAACAGCCAAAAAACCAAAAACAATGAAGTGGAAAATCAATAAGAGTAGAGAGTAGAAATCAGATAGTTGAGAAAAGTTTGTGTGTGTGTGTGTGGGTGTGTGGGTGTGTGCTGGGGGTGTGTCTGTGGGGGGGGAGTTGAGTCACAGTTCCTTCCAGTTTGAGGAAATAATCTCCTGACTTTGGTAGCAAAGCGTTCCTGGTCCTTCCTACTTGACGCAGGCAGTGACAGCCATGTCCCAGACTGAGAAAGCTATGCAAAGGGTGAGCTTGAATTTGCATTACATTTCTTCAAAGGCCTTATTAATGTAGACTGAGGAGTTGAGAAACAGTTGCAGATTTCTGACCCGTGTTTACTTGTCTGCGGCAGAAGGGATGCACAAACTCTGTTATAACTTGAGTCAGGACAGAGCTGAATCCTAGGACAACTAACTGAGAATTTATTCCATCAATCGCACCAGGTTTTGTTTTGCTTTGTTTTTATATCACAGACGGAGCCACCCTCCTCCCCATTCTCTTTTAATATTTAGTCATGTTATTGGGAGGGCTAATGGTTTACAGGCCAGTTGCTGACACCTGGGTACAATTTCTCATCTCCCCGTGAAAGGAGTCTGCAGACCACTCTCTCACCCAACTTGGGTCCTTTCCCACCACCATGTCTGAGGACCTCCCCTCCCCTTCTCCTCTCCCCTTCCTGTCCTCCCTTTTACTGTGAAGCCTTATGGAGGGGCTTATTTGGTTACATCTTTCCTCCCCTAACCCCTGAATTCCTTCTCTGACTCTTCAAGGTAGTTGCTAGTATTAGTGTTGCCAGGGTTTAGAGATGGGAGTGGAGGGGCAGGCTAGGTTCCCTTGTCCTCAAGTAACTGCAAATACAACACACATTTTGAGCCCCCTGCTCCCACTCCCATACATTTCTTTTCTTTTTCCTTTCTTTCTTTCTTTCTTTCTTTCTTTCTTTCTTTCTTTCTTTCTTTCTGTCTTCCTGTCTGTCTTTCTGTCTTTCTTTCTTTCTTTTTCCTACCAAAGCATCCCGGAAGATGGCAAGTCCAGAGAGAAAAAAGCAAGTTGCTGTGGTCTGGGAGTGTTACAGTGAATAGAAAAAGCACAGGACTCTCAAGAATGAGGTCCTGAGTTCAATCCCTGGCAGCACATGTGCCAGAGTGATGTTTGGTTCTTACTTCCTCTCTCTCTGCCTATCTTTGTCATGAATAAATAAATATTTACAAAAAGAGAGATGTGCACCTGGTTAAGCACACACAGTATTAAGCACAAGGACCCACCAAAGGATTCTGGGTTTGAGCCTCCAGTTCCCCACCTGCAGGGGGGGGGGGGTGTTTTACAAGTGGTGAAGCAGGTCTGCAGGTATCTATCTTTCTTTCTCCTATTTCCCCCTCCTCTCTCAATCTCTGTCCTGCCCAATAAAATGGAAAAAAAAAAGTGGCTGCCAGGAGCAGTGGATTCGTAGTGCCGGCACCAAGCCCCAGTGATAGCCCTGGAGGCAGAGAGAGAGAGAGACAGACAGAGAGACAGAGAGAGACAGAGAGAGAGAGAGATGGAGATGATATGAGCACTGTTTTGTTGTGGTGACTCTCTAGACATCTTTAAACCAAGATCTTGTTTGTGGGGGTGCTTGGGTTGTGTCTCTCCTAGTCATTTATATGCCAAAAACAAAACAAAACAAAACAAAGTCAAGTATTATATCCTTGTAAAAGGAGCGAACTGTAGATCCAAGAGCACGAGCAGCTCATGCACTAGATTCCAAAGGGATTCTTTGCAGATGTTATTACACTCTTTTATGACACAATGTCTTTCCAGTCAGATAACTGGAAGTGGTCTATGAGGGGATGGGAGGGTGGTGTGTGTGTGTCGGGGGGAGTGGGAGGAGGCCTCTGTGTGTATGATTTCATGGAAGAGCAACTGAAGCATCGCCGATTTCAGGGTCACAGCCAAGCGACGTTCAGTGGGCAAAGCCCCCTGCTCCTCCCCCCTCTGCCTCTGCCGGGAGAAGCTGAGATGTGACCAGTTCACGGGGATGAAGGCACTTCTTCCCCTTGAAATCACATTCAAAGCTGGGCCTGCGAGATCCATCAAGGTCATGTTTTTGGTGACTTCGTTTCTCTGAGCAAGTTTTATAAGCAGTTCCTCAGCATTTTTACGAGCTATAGGAAAAGTTGTTGTTGTTGGGGGTGGGGAGAAGGTTACCACAGAAAGCTCACGAGGAAACAGAGAAGAGCTGGAAGCTGCTTTCTAACACTCTCTGCAGCCCCCTGCAATAAATTACAGGTGTTTAGGTGGTGACTTTGCCCTTCATATTTGTGATTTGCTCTCTTTCTTTTATATTATTTTTTAAATTTTTGCCTCCATTGTTATCGCTGGGGCTCGGTGCCTGCACTACGAATCCACTGCTCCTGTGGCCATTTATTTATTTTATTTTTCTTGCATAGGACAGAGAGAAATTGAGAGGGGTGGAGGAGGAGATAGAGATGGAGAGAGACAGAGAGACACCTGCAGACCTGCTTCACCACTTGTGAAGGGACCTCCCTTCAGGTGGGGAGCCTGGGGCTCCAACCGGGATCCTTGCGCTTTGTACTGTGTGCGCTTAACCCGGCATGTTGTGATCTATTTTCTGTTCTGTTGTATCGTTTTGGTTTGGAAGTTTTCCTTGTTATTAAGAACTTTGTGTGTCTTTCCTTTTTTTTGTCAAGGTATATATTCAAGATTCCAATGCGTTGGTCAAAGAAGGTGCAGTCCCTATGGGAAGCTCATCTCAGTGAACCTCACGAAGGTGCCAGGGGATGTACCCGGATTTGGATGGTAAAAGGCAATTGAAGGAATTGTGACTTAAAGAAAATCCAGTGTTCCCATCTGCAGGGGGTGTGTGGGGGGGAGTTGGACAATCAGTGAAGCAGATCTATAGGCTTCTCTCTCACCCTCTCTATCTCTCTCCCTCTCAATTTCTTTTCTCTGTCCTATCATAAATAAGAAAAATAATAAATTTTTGTTTTCTTTCTTCTTTATTGGGGGAATTAATATAGTTGACAGTAATTGGTCCATGTGCAACATTGCTCAGTTTTCTACATAACACTCTAGCCTGCCCCCTCCAGGTCCTCCTCTTCCATCATGTTCCAGGACCTGAATACCACCCCCACCCCCAGAGACCTTTACTTTGGTGCAATACACCACTTTTAGAAAGGTTTTTTTTTTTTTTCTTCTGCTTTGCTTTTAAAGAAAATTGAGTATTTGGAATTCTAATGTAAAACTCCTGTACTTGATGCTTTGTAGAATCCAGGGATCCCAGGAAGAAACACTCTGATCTAAGAGACTTTTTGAAGTTGTACAGACCTTAGAGATAAGCTGCCCAGCCCTCAGATTCACCCAAGACAAGTGAGCTGCCTGGGAAGTTGAGAGATTGACTTAAGCTTTGCCGCCCACAGATGTTTTGAGATATGACTAATCTTTTAAATTCACTTTGAAAATGATTAAAGACTGTATATATCTTCCCTCTCTAATCCTCTCCTTTTTAAGTTTTCTTTCTTTCTTTTTTTTTTATAAAATTTTCTATTAGTGATTTAATAATGATTAACAAGCTTGTAAGATAACAAGGGTACAATTCCATACAGTTCCCACCACTAGAGTTCTGTGTCCCATCCCCTCCACTGGAAGCTTTCCTATTCTTTATCCTTCTAGGCATAAGGACTAAACTTATGGAGTATAGAAGGTGGGAGTTCTTGCTTCTGTAATTGCTTCTACACTGGACATGGGCGTTGGCAGCTGGATCTACACCTCCAGTCTGTTTCTATCTTTCCCTTGTGGGGCAGGGATCTGGGGAGGTTCAGAACACATTTGTGAGATTGCCTTTCCAGGGAGGTCAGGATGGAATCATAAATTCTGCAACTTGGTGGGTGAAAGACAGTAAGATATAAAACAATGGTGTATTGCACCAAAGTAAAAGACTCTGGGCTGTGGGGAGTGTTCAGGTCCTGGAATATGATGGTAGAGGAGGAACTGGGGGTGGGAGGGGGAGTAGATTGTTATATGGAAAACTGAGAAATGTTACACATGTACCAACTACTGTATTTCACTGTCGACTGTAAATCATTAATCCCCCTCAAGAAAGAAAAAAAATGAAGTATGCTTAAAATATATAAAAATAAAGACTTGCAATCCCGCCCCCAAAATGATACAGAGCAAAGTGTTCAATACGCTTCTTTAAGTCAGCCCTTAGAGGAGAAAGAGCTTTGGAAAATAGAGCCTTAGCACTTTGATAGCTCTCAGAGTTTTAGGCGATGAGATCAAGCTTGCAGCTCTGCTGTGAGAGAAAGTGAAGGTGGGTGAACTCAGCGAGCACCACTGCTTGGGCAGAGTAGCACAAGGCTGGTCTACAATTGAGGGCTCAGCCTTAGTTTTAGAAAGGAAATGTGCTCTCATTTATCTCTTTTTACTAGGTCTGTTGTTCCAAAGAGCTGTTCAAGAGATAGATAATAAGAAAACTGTGTGTGAGTGAGAGAGAGAGAGAGAGAGAGAGAGTGTGTGTGTGTGTGTGTGTGTGTGTGTGTGTGTGTGTACCTTGTAAGAGATTAGGCAGTAAGACAGTGGGATAAGCACTCCTGGCACAAATCCTAAGGACCGACATAAGGATCCCGGTTCAAGCCCCTTGCTTCCCACCTGCAAAAGGGTAGCTTCATAAGCAGTGAAGCAGGTCTGCAGGTGTCTATCTTTCTCTCTCCCTCTCTGTCTTCCCCTCCTCTCTTGATTTCTCTCTGTCCTGTCTAACAGCAACAATAACAATAACAATAACAACAGTAATAATGAGATAAACAACAAGGGCAGAAAAGGGGGGGAAAAAACCAGCCTCCAAGAGCAGTGGATTCATAGTGCAGGCACCAAGCCCCTGAAGGCAAAAAAAAAAAAGAATCCAATTGAACTCTTTTTAAAAACATATTTTTATTGCACCAAAGTAGAAGAGTATGGGGGTGGGTGGGTGGAGAGAATACAGATTTGAGAAGGATGACAGAGGACCTAGTGGGGGTTTTATTGTTATATGGAAAACTGGGAAATGTTATGCATGTACAAACTATTATATTTACTGTCGAATGTAAAACATTAATTCCTCAATAAAGAAATAAAAAGCCTTATTTTTTATTTATTGATAGAGACAGAGAGAAACTGGGAGGGCAAGAGAAAGATATATAGAAAGGAAAACAGAGAGACACCTGCAGCCCTGCTTCACCACTCATGAAGTTTCTTTCCTACACGTAGGGACCAGGGGCTTGAACTCACGTGCTTCATCAGGTGCATCAGTGCCAAGCCCCCTTCTAATTAAACTCTTAAAAGCGACATAGTGTGATGTCAACAAATATTTCACAAGAAACAACTAAAGAAAACATCAGCACTGGAGATGAAGTCTCTCTATGAGCACCTCATGCTGAAAAGCTCCAGGTGAACATTACAAAGAGGACTCTTTGGGGGCCAGGTGGTGGCACAGCTGGTTAAGCGCACACATTACAGAGCACAAAGATCCAAGTTCAAGCCCCTGGTCCCCACCTGCAGAGAGAAAGCTTCACAAGTGGTGAAGTAAGGCTGCAGGTGTCTCTCTTCCTCTCTATCTATCCCTTCCCTCTCAATTTCTCTGTCTCTATCCAATAATAAATAAATGAGAGGGGGTCGGGCGGTGGCGCAGCGGGTTAAGCGCATGTGGCGCAAAGCACAAAGACCGGCGTAAGGATCCCGGTTCCAGCCCCCGGGTCCCACCTGCAGGGGAGTCGCTTCACGGGCGGTGAAGCAGGTCTGCAGGTGTCTGTCTTTCTCTCCCCCTCTCTGTCTTCCCCTCCTCTCTCCATGTCTCTCTGTCCTATCCAACAACGAACAACATCAACAATGGCAATTATAATAACTACAACGAGGCTACAACAACAAGGGCAACAAAAGGGGGAAAAAATGGCTTCCAGGAGCGGTGGATTCATGGTGCAGGCACCGAGCCCAGCAATAACCCTGGAGGAAAAATAAATAAATAAATAAGACAAAAAATAAATAAAAAACAAAGAGGACTCTGACCAGTGGCCACAAAAGGAAGACCTAGTTTATTTATTTATTTATTTTAAATTGCCACTATAGGGTTATCGCTGGCTCCAGCACTATGAATCTATCACTCCTGCTGGCCATTTTTTTCCTTTTTATTTTTTCCCTTTCTTTTTTTTTTTTTCCTCCAGGGTTATTGCTGGGCTCGGTGCCTGCACCATGAATCCACTGCTCCTGGAGGCCATTTTGCCCCCTTTTTGTTGCCCTTGTTGTTGCAGCCTCGTTGCGGTTATTATTATTGCCATTGTTGACGTTGCTTTGTTGTTGGATAGGACAGAGAGAAATGGAGAGAGGAGGGGAAGACAGAGAGAGAGGGGGAGAGAAAGACAGACAACTGCAGACCTGCTTCACCGCCCGTGAAGTGACTCCCCTGCAGGTGAGGAGCCGGGGGCTCGAACCGGGATCCTTACGCCGGTCCCTGCACTTTGCGCCACGTGCGCTTAACCCACTGCGCCACCGTCCGACTCCCTATTTTTTCCCTTTCTATCAGATAGTTCAGAGAGAAATAGAGTGGTAAGGGGGAGATAGAGAGGCAGAGGGATACACCTGCAGACCTGATTCACCACTCAAGAAGCTTCTCCCTTGCAAGTGGGGACCAGGGGCTCAAACTCCAGTCCTTTCACGTGGTAATGTGCACTCAACCAGGTGCACCACCGTCCAGCCCCCAGGAAGACCTGTTCTAGCCAGTGACTCAAGGTGCACACGCTAGGTTTGCTTATTCACTATTTATTGATAGGATGTGGTTTGTTATTCAAAGAGAGACAGATAGAGAGGGAGGGAGAAGCAGAGCATTGCTCTGACATGCACTAATGGGTCCCAAGCTTGGGGAACTCCCCCTGCCCCATGGCCAGCATTCTACCCTCAGAGTCATGTGGGGGCTGTTCACCATGACTTTAAAATGAATCCAAGGGAGGGGACAGGTGCGACAATCCTAGGCTGTCATCAGCAACTGGAGTTTAATCTACAGGCCACTCTGTTCTGTTCATGGAAGAAGGAAACCCCAAGCCTAAGAGATGGACAGGGAACGAGGACTGGGACCTGTGAATTCTGGTTCTGTTATGAACTTTACAAATGGCTGATGGTGCTCATGATATGAAAGAGTTTAAACTTATTTTTTATTTAAAGTCCTGTATAGCCGTTTTTCAGGCAAGAAACTTCAAAAAAAATGCAAATTGAAATCTGGCTGACATTCCTGCCACCCTCCACTCCCCCCCTTCTACCAACATCAAAATCATACTTTCTGGAATATAGAGACAAGCTGACCCTCTGTGAAAGGAAAAAGGGATGGACATACATGGATTACTGATGGGATGAAAAGGGCTTCCGTGGAGGGGACACACGGTTAAGGACGTGTGGTGCACCTGGTTAAGGACCCACATCACAGTGCACAAGGATGTGAGGTCAAGCCCCCGATCCCCACCTGCAGTGTTAAAAGTTCCTGAGCGGTGAAGCAGGGCTGCAGGTGTCTCTCTGTCTCTCTCCCTCTCTATCTTCCCCCTCCCTTCTCAATGTCTTTCTGTCTCTACCCAATAATAAATAAATAAAAATATCTTTTATAAATGAAGAGGACATCAGACGTTTTTGGAAATGGATGCCATGCTACTAATATTTTCTTGACAGAAATCTTACAGAGTTAGAGAAAGAAGAAAACTTCTAAGACATTCCTGATTCTAACCCACACTGGCCCTGTCAAGTCATCATAATCAATTGCATGGATTCTGAGAAGGGGGTATCCATTTTCAGCAATCTCTGAGCTCACCCCCCTTGCATTAAAAATATCAAAACTTGTACTTGGGCATGAACACAGTAAGTCACAATATTTGTATATTACTGTATTAAATGTACTCTCACATCATGAGATGTGAAAAAATACAACATCAGCTGCCAGGGCCTCAATCAGCTGGTCAGCTTTCCTTTATCTGTTTTGATATGCCAGACCTGGGTTACTGTGTAAGGACACTGTAGTTAATAAGATACTCCATGTATCTGTGGCCACAAAGTCTAATCATCTGGGAATGAGTTTTATGTGTTTCTGGACATGTGTGAACAAAAGAGTTGAGGTGGATGGCAGAACATACCTTCCAGTGCTGGGTCTCTGAATCTTAAAGTATCTGTCTAAATTTCTTCTGTTAACATTGTAGGAGGCTACCATCTATTGTTTGCATACTTTACTATCTTCCTTTTAAAATAACTAATTATCGGATAGAGACAGAGAGAAATTGAGAGGGGAGGGGGAGATAGTAGATAGATAGATAGATAGATAGATAGATAGATAGATAGACAGATAGATAGATAGATAGATATGTGCTTAACCTGGTGTGCCACTGCCTGGCCACTCCAAATTTTTCTTTTCCAAAGAGCATTGAGAGTGATGGAGAGACTTTAATTAAAAAAAAAAAAAAAGGTGAACACTTCTCTTCAGGCAGGGGGAAAAAAAAGATTCCAGGGAGAAAGAAAATCAAAGAGAAAAGGAGGAAGAGATTCTAAACCATAGGATTTTGCAACCCGTGTTTTCAATTTGGGAAGCATTGAAAATCAGGAACCTGGTCCGTGGTGTAGCCCTTCATACTACCTTCAAGTGGTACTAATCCCACGGTCTGTTTGCATAACTGCGCTCTTAATTATTACGTGAGAAGCACATGAATAATCACCAGCATTTCCTGAGGGCCAGGCGCTGCTCAGTTGTTACCTGCATTAGTTCCACAACCACCATCAGAAGTAAATGCCATTATTGGTTTCATTTTCCAAGGAGATTCAAAGATAAACAACTGGTCTCAGAATCCGAATGCTAATGTCTGGGCTGATTCCCTTCTAGGGCTTTGTTCATCCATTACCTCATTCAGCGGTTACCTCTAGTGCTTTAGGAACTGCTCCTTACCACTTATTAGAAAATGTGACTACCCAAAACTCCTTATATTAGATTTTTTCATCACCACACTCATCACATGAAAGAAAAAAGGTGATCAAACTTGATCTGAGTTTTCTAGAGCTGTTGCAACAAATTATCCCTTTCCAATTTGAATGGTCAAGTCAAAGTGTTGGCTAGTTTTGTTTTGTTTTGTTTTCTGGGTCCTTTGTGGCATCAATTCTTATTTCCGGTGACTGTCTGGAATCTTTGCTATTCCATTTTTTGATAGATGTATTACTTCTCTCTTTGCCTGAGAGCTATGGGTCTTAAACTTACCTCTTGTAGGTCTTACCAGATTTAGGGCTCACTTAAACTCTAGAAGCTCAGGCCAAGCTTCTTAATTACAACTCTAAAGACGCCTATTTCCAAAGAAGGTAACACTCATAGGTCCTAGGACTTAGGATCTGGTTGTGTGAATGTGGTTGTGTGAATGTGGTGGTGGTGGTTGGGGAGAGGGGTAACTCCATCGAGCCTATTTCAGTTGAATGAAGAAGGTATTTTCTTCATGCTATCAATCAAACGTCATTCTACCGAGCTCATTAACCCAACAAATAAGCATGGAAAATCTCAGATACTTACAGTACATAAGCTGATAAGAAGACACAGTTCCTATGTTCTTATAGATGGTGTTGTGGGCTAGAAGGAGGAGGGCATGGGAGACATAGGAGAAAAAAAAAGTAACTAATAGAGAAACAAGACTGTTTCAGATCATGAAATATGATCCAAACAAAATTAAACAGGACTCTAGATTCTGTTTGGTCTTAAATATCCGTTTACCTGTCAATTATAATTTTTAACCCTGCCAATAACTGATTTATTTTTTTGATCAAATTATATTTTGAGTTTTATTTCCATTGCATAAGATCCTTCTTGGTAGGACAGAGTAGTCAAAAGAAACTATGGAAAAAAATAAAGGAAACTATGGACTTCTTTGTCATTACTGACTGATCATGTCAAAAATGTATTCATTCATGAAAAGAATAGCACGCTAGATTCTCTGATTTCCACAAGGAGTTGAGGAAATTGAATTGGGGAAAGAAATAACGGAAGCATCAATTTTGCCAATTCCCAAGGAGTACAATATTGTAAAAATACTACTAAAGATCTCCTTGGGGGATCTTTCTCTATAGGAATGGAAAAATTCTGAAAAAAATTCAACCTGCAATATAACTTCCATATTTTACTCAACAATGATTTCAATATTTTCCACAAATGACTTGGAAGTTATTATGTAGGAAGTAATTCATTGGGCCTAGCATACCTTCCTATAAATTAGTTTGAATTCAAATTTGTACTCTCTACCTGAGCTCAGCCTTATCCCACAGTGATAGAATTGTTGGTTGCAAGCAAAATCTTTGATGATGTTTTGCAAACTTCCCAGAAGTTGTTCAGGCAAACATTTTGGATCTGGTGCTGTTATTATCTATAGTAATTAAAAAAATTTTTTTTTAATTTGGTGCGGGCTTTGTTGTGGGGCTTAAACAAATCAGAGGTTTATTAAATTGCAGGTTACTTAAGTACAGCAAAATAGGCAAAGGAGAAAAGGTCAGGTAGTCATGAAGGCAGGAGCCACGAGTCTTTAAGATGAGTTACCAATAATGCTCTGCTATACCTGGTGGGCTCTGGGGAGAAGGAGAGTGAGAATCTGGAGCAGGAACCGCAGAAACTAAGACAGCTCAGGAGCCAAGAGTAGTAACAGAGAGTAGTTACCAACACTCAGCTCCACACGTTCGGGTTCCAAGGAAAGAGGCATGGCGATCTGTCCTGGGAGAAAGAGAGCAAGAACAGAGAGTTATTTCCGGTAGGCAGACACTCGCTTAAATAACTTACAACATACTACAATCCCTAGTGGGTTTGCCTAAGCCCTTTTTATGCTCATCAGGCTGACGTCAGCCATATGCTAATTACACTCATGTCCCCACAGCTGTCTATTTTATTTATCTTCAAAGTATGTTTCTTCTTGTTCTAGTGCTAGTGATTGGGCATCAGCAGATGCAGTCATTTTACTTCTGCTCTTGACCCCTTTGATAATGTTAGAAATTAAATAGGCGCCAGCCTCCATTCTAACCTGTAAACAAATTCAAATAAAGTTCTAGTTGACTCTGACAAAACAGAGTTGACTGTGCTTAAGACCCAACCAAATAGTTGTTTCAGCAAATACTTCAACTCCACACCTTGCTGGCGTTTTGGAGAATTCATGTACTCATTGTCTGTGCAGGAAAGAAAAAAAGTTGTGATCTGTCCTTTCAGGAAGAGTTTAGACAGCCCTCCGCCCCTTCAGTAGCTAGGAAATACTCTTTGAAGAAGTTGTTTTGTAATTTCTCTCACAAAAAGATATCATGTAAGTAACTACACACCCACTTTATCGCCTGCATTTACAAAGGAGGCTCAAAGAAACAATGAGTACAAATAATGGAATACAAAAAAAGAGAGTGCAAATGACCATATTTAATTAACTTGTGTTGCTTTTCTTTTGTTCACTAATAAGGTTGGATGCCTAGAAAACTATGGTGCCGGTGGAATACCCCTCAGCTATGAAAAATGGCGAATTCAATTCTTCAGCTCATCTTGGATGAAGCTTGAAGGAATCATGTGAAGTGAGATCAGCCAGAAATAGAAGGATGAAGATGGGATGATCTCACTCGTGGGCACAAGTTGGAGAAATAAGAACAGAGGGAAAAACACAAAGCAGAACTTGGTCAGGACTTGGTGTATTCCATTAAGTAAAGGACTCTGGGGTTGGGGGGCTCGGGAGTGTTCAGGTCCTTGAACAGGATGGTGGAGGAGAATCAAGGTGGGGGGGTTAAAGTGTACTGTGGAAAATTGATATATGTTATGTATGTACAAACCACTGCATTTTACTGCCAACTCTGAACCATTAATCCCCCAATTAAAAATGTGATATATATATATGCTGTGGTATTGGCAGATTTGTCTCAATCGACATTTTTTTTTTGCCTCCAGGGTTATTGCTGGGGTTCAGTGCCTGCACCATGAATCCACTATACCTGGAGGCCATTTTTTCCCCTTTTGTTGCCCTCATTGTTGTAGCCTTGTTGTAGTTATTATTTTTGTTGTTGATGTCGTTCGTTGTTGGATAGGATAGAGAGAAATGGAGAGAGGAGGGGAAGACAGAGAGGGGGAGAGGAAGATAGACACCCGCAGACCTGCTTCACCGCCTGTGAAGCGACTCCCCTGTAGGTAGGGAGCCAGGGGCTCAAACCAGGATCCTTACACCGTCCTTGAGCTTTGCTCCATGTGAGCTTAACCCGCCGCATTACCGCCCGACCTCAGTCTACATCTTACAGAGAATGTGTCCCTACTCATCTGACCTACAGAGATTAGCTGAGCCTGCTTTGTTCTGGGTGTGGCAATATGAACTGGATGTTTGAAGATGAGCCAGAGCATATGATCTCACTGCTCACGGGGTTGGGTGGAAGACTTCAAGTCAGAATATCCATGAAGAAGTAAACACATTCTTTCCCATCCTGATAAATGCTATAAAACAAGAAATGGACTGAAATGTTGGAATTTAGATGGAGGAGACCCACTAGATAAGGTTATCTGAAGGAATGCTTTCCTGCAAAGGAGCCATTTAAACTTAGTAAGTGTCAGCTCAGTGTATACCTTAGAAAGTCAACTAAGAGGATCAGGTGGTGGTGCACCTGGTTGAGCACACACTATAGTGAGCAAGGACCCGGGTTCAAACCCCTAGTCCCCACCTGCAGAGAAGGCTTCACAAATGGTGAAGCAGGGCTGCAAGTGTCTCTCTGTCTCTCTCCCTCTCTATATTCCATTCCCCTCTCCATTTCTGTCTGTCTCTGTCCAATAAATAAATAAAAATACAAAAAAAGGAATATTATTTTTAAAAAGTCAATTAAATTTCCTTTTATTTTTCATAGATTATCTTAGTTTAATAATAAGAAAAATTTAAATTTCTTTAACACTGGCTTGAAATATATCAATGTCTTAGGAGTCTAGTGTTTTCACAACTCTGTATATGTGTGTATGTTTCTCACCACACTCACCTGAATTTTCATGTAACTAATCATGGCTGGTGATACTAACCTGTGACCTCAGAATGAAAAAAAAAGAGGGTAAATTGCTCCTCTACAGCGGGATTCAAGGCCATGTTTTTTTCCCCCCCGCTGTGTGTGTGTGTGCATGTCACCATCATCATTCACTTAGACCGTTTTATGAAATGGATCATAATGTCTTTCCAGCTGGGTTCACTCAAATTTTTTTTTCTTTTTTTTTTTTTTTTTTGATCTTTGATCCACTCCCCTTTGCCTCCCTGATCAGAGGGATTCTAACGGGACAGGAAACCTAGCGCTTTTTAAACACTAAGAGTCAATCTATTGATCAGTATGTTCTATCACAGCCCTTGGACCCATTCTTTTGTGTGGGGGAATTTTCAAGAGTGTTGAAAGCACTGGTGGATGTAATTTTCGGCTTTGAGGTGTTCTCTCTGAAGTCTTTCATTGTGCTCAGCCATCTCTCCGCTTGTCCCTTGATTGGATCTGCATCATGGGCCTGACAAGATGGTGTGCTTGATAGTAATCTATGAACCGTTAGCTGCATTCCTAAGAACTCTTGAGTTGATATAAAGCAGCTATAAAGCAGTTTTTCAATGCTAAGGGTGGGGGTGGCAGTTAGTACTGGAGTTTCAGCCTACAGTTGTGTGGATTTCTAGTAGTACCTTTCTAAGTATTAATACTCAGCTAAAAATCAGAACAAGTAAGAACAAAGCCGCCTGTGGCTTCTCCTTTCTGCCCTCCCCTCCTCAACGCTTTATTAGCACCTTATAGACCTAGCTTGTTAACACAAATGGCATTTTTTTTTTCCAAAGGAATGTCTTCTGGTTTTCTTCCTGCTTCCTCATGCTCTTTACTTATTCATTTAAAATTTTTTAAAATTTATTTTCCCTTTTGTTGCCTTTGTTGTTTTTTATTGTTGTAGTTATTACTGATGTTGTTGTTGTTGGATAGAACAGAGAGAAATGGAGAGAGGAGGGGAAGACAGAGACAGGGAGAGAAAGAGAGACACCTGCAGACCTGCTTCACCGCTTGTGAAGCGACCACCCCTGCAGGTGGAGAGCCAGGGGCTCGATCTGGGATCCTTAGGCCGGTCCTTATGCTTCACACCACATGTGCTTAATATTCATTTTTTTAACAGATGAATTTTTCTTAAAGATTTATTTAGTTTGGGTAGAGACAGAAATTGAGACGGGAAGGGGAGCTAGAAGAGTAGAGAAAGAGAGAGAGAGAGAGACCGAGACCTATAGCACTGTTTCACCATTTGTGAAGCTTTCCCCTTGCAAGTGGGGACTGGGTGGGGGCCTTGAACCTGGGCCCTTGTGCATGGCTCTGTGTGTGCTCAATCTGAATCTCCTCTTTACACATGCAAATTACCTGCACCTTCTTTGTTAAGCATCCACTCTGTGGTAGGCATTCTCTTTTTCTCAGCCCTTTTTCAGAGTGACCCCATGAGGTGGGTGTTTCTGTTACCACCACCCTCAGATATGGGCACAGAGGCATAGGGTCCTGGCCTAGTCCACAAACACAGCAAGTGTGACCACAGTGCAGGAGCCTGACATCTCTGGTCTGCACTTGCTGTGTTTGCTCTGCTTCCTGACTAGGGTGTGAAGGAAAACAGTGAGGCTGTAACACCAGCAGCCCCCATCATTCGGAATCTGTCTGCTTTATGAGAAGGGAACTGGAAGACATCCCTGTGAACAAAGGAATCTGTCTGTAATAACAAGATAGGTCTATACGGGGCTAATATACCTGTCCACAGAGCTTGAGGAAAATACCAATTGATTCTCTTTCTATTTAAATCTATTTAAAGACCTGGCCTTTCTAACCAAGCTGGGTGGTGTGGGTGGGACCCTGGCTTGTGCGATTGTGGTGAAGAGCATCTGTAGACAGGTCAGAAGAGGCTGACCTCGCTCTTTGCTCAAATAAATCCTCTAACCCTCCAGTTATTGACTCCTTAAGTGAATCATTACCGACGATACTGGAAGTCAAGGTGTGATCACCCTGAAACAAGAACAGTACAGAATCCTGTGCACTCAGGTGGTGGCTGGCTTCCTGGCAGTGTAGTTCTGCAATTCTTCCCTTTTTCAAGATCATTGATGGAAGGAGATGTCTATACAGTGTGGAAGCTGTGCCCTTCGGAGTCCGGGCAACATGGCTTGCATTAGCTGTGTCTCTGTGCATAAACGTTTGTCTCAAGATCAGAAGCCGTTTTAACACATGGGGGTTTCCCAAATGCCCCACCCACAAGCTCCCTGAAAAATTAGGTTCTGGGGAGTCAGGCGGTAGTGCAGCGAGTTAAGCCCAGGTGGCACAAAGCACAAGGACTGGCCTAAGGATCCTGGTTCGAGCCCCCAGCTTCACAGGTGGTGAAGCAGGTCTGCAGGTGTCTATCTTTCTCTCCCCCTCTCTGTCTTCCCCTCCCCTCTCCATTTCTCTCTGTCCTATCCAACAACAACGACATCATCAACAACAATGACATCAATAACAACAATTTTAAAAAAAAGAGCAACAAAAGGGAATACATAAATTAAGAAAAATAATTAGGTTCTGCTGTGTCAGTGTGGCTAAGTCAACCCCACGCTGCTTCTCTTGATGGAATTCCCAGGATAAACATGAGGGGTGATGAAAGGTAACCTGAACTGAGCTTCTCCTGAGCTTGAAGGAGGTCGAGCAACCACTCTGCAAATCCTCTCTGATTTGAGAATTCATTGCAGTTACTGCCACTAGCATGATCCATCCATGTGTGAAGTGAGAAGGAAAGGTATGGTTAAAAACAACCAGTCTATAAAGGAATTTGAAGAAGATAAACAGTTGGAGAGCCCATTGGTGAAACCAGGAGAAACATCACAAGGTGATTTGTGTCGGTGACGTTGGTTTTTGAAAACTTCATGAGCAGGGGCCGGGTGGTGGCACACCTGGTTGAGTGCACATATTGCAATTCACAAGGACCCGGGTTCAAGCTCCCAGTCCCCACCTGCAAGGGGAAAGCTTTGCAAGTGGTGAAGCAGTGCTGCAGGTGTCTGTCTCTATCTTTCTCTTCCCTCTCAATTTCTGGCTGTCTCCATCCAATAAATAAATAAATAAAGCTAATTTTTTTAAAAAAGAAAATATCATGAGCAGAAGCTCTCCCACCAGAGAAATATTCATCACTTGAAGAGCCCAGGTTCAGTCTGAATAATGCCAAAGGGACCATCACAGCTACAATGTCTCCACACGGCAAAATAAATGACAGGGAGTATTATCAATAGCTTTACGCCACGAAATGTAACATCAGAAATGGCACAGACAACAGGAAACAGAGATTCTCAGCAACTCCAAGTGTCCCAAAGAAGTTGAATTCAGTTAAAAACATAACAAACAAACAAAAACTTCCCACAAAGATAACTCCAGGTTTGATGGCTTCACTCACAGATTCTAAACAAACATTTAAGGACTAAGTCAAATAAATTCTTTCTTTTTTTTTCTTCCTGTTACTGATTCAACTTTTCTTTTCTTTTATCTTTTTCTTTTTTTTAAATTTCTTTACTGGGGAATTAATGTTTTACATTTGACAATAAATATAATTGTTCGTATATGCATAACCATTTCCCAGTTTTCCATATAACAATACAACCTCCACTAGGTCCTCTGTCATCCTTTTTGGACCTGTATTCTCCCCCTGACCCAACCCAAGAGTATTTTACTTTGGTGCAATACACCAATTCCAGAATAAAACCAATTCTATGTATATATTTCCAGAAAATTGAATAGGACAAACATTTCCCAGTTCATGAGAGGAGATCATCACTAGCCTAGAAGCCAAAATAGATGAAGATACCACAATACAATTATAGAAAAACATTTCTTTTAAAAATATTTTTATTTTTATAAAATGGAAATATTGACAAGACTATAGGATAAGAGAGGGTATATTTCCACACAGTGCCCACCCCCAGAGCTCTGTATCCAATCCCCTCTGCTGACAGCTTCCCTATTCTTTATCCCTCTGGGGGGATGGACGTCCACCTGCATATTAGAAAAACATTTCTCATTATCTCACGGTGGTGGTTGGGGAGGGGGACTCAGATTGTGGATAAGAGGCATGAAGGTTCCACTTTGAAAGCCAAGAAGTAATAGAAGCCTCCCAAACGCCCACAGGGCTTATTGGAAGGTCAAAGGGCAGCCTCCCCCTGCCAAAGGTGACTAAGAGGATCACTGGGGAGGAGGTTGGGGGGGGGGGAGAAAATCAACAGTCTTGTTGGATGTGTGAGTTGGAGGGTGATGCAAGCCCTTATGTCTCAGAAAAAGATTTTTTTACTCTGGTGCATTTGGCTAAAATAACCTCTTTTCATCAGACTTTTTTTTTTTTTTTTAATTTTCCCTTTTGCTGCCCCTTTATTTTATTGTTGCTGTAGTTATTATTTTTGTTGTTATTGATGTCGTTGTTGTTGGATAGGACAGAGAGAAATGTAGAGAGGAGGGGAAGACAGAGAGGGGGAGAGAAAGTTAGACACCTGCAGACCTGCTTCACCGCCTGGGAAGCGACTCCCTGAAGCCTGAAGGTAGGGAGCTGGGGCTTGAACCGGGATCCTTACGTCGGTTCTTGTGCTTTACGCCACGTGCTTTTAACTTGCTGCGCTTCAGCCCGACTCCCTCATTAGGCTTCTATGCCTGAGGTTCCTGGTTTGAACCCTAAACCAAATGTACCACAATAATATTCTGGCTTCTCCCCTTCTCTCTGCCTTATTAGAATCTCTCTGAAGGAGGAGGAGGAGAAGGAGAGGGACAGATGGAGGTAGTAAAGGTGTCATGAGTGGCTTGGAGGGGAAGAGAGGATTGGATCAGGAAGAAAATGGACTCAATTATGTATAAATGTGGACAGGTAGTTGTGGAGATGATGGTTGGCCCATGTCTACCACCTTAGGGGAACTGTGGTGGCTTGCAGGGGGGAGACTGAAGATTCAGAACCCTGGTGGTGGGAATGGAGTGGATTTATGCCCCTGTTGACATGCCATTTTGTAACTCAATATTAAGTCACTAATACAATTTAAATAAAGAAACTAAGGTATGGGGGCTTGGAATTGCACAGGTGTGATATGAACAAAATGAAGATTTTTTTATGAAAAAAACTCTCTCCCCCCTTTTCTCTGCCTTATCAGAAACTTTCTTTATCCTTTTCTCTGCCTTATTAGAATCTCTCTCTCTCTCTCTCCTTCTCTCTGTCTTATTAGAATCTTTTTCTCCCCTTCTCTCTGCCTTACTAGGAACTCTCTCCCTCCCTCTCTCTCATATGTAATACATAAAATAAGTACTTACAAAACAGTTTCTTTTCATAGTTGTTCCTTTATGAAATATTAAAAAGAGGTGATAGATGAGTAATAAAAACACTGGCCTATGTACAGCCAATCTGTAATAGATAGTGTTGTCACATGCTTATCTATTGTCATGCAATGAAAACCCTAAGTACAACTTAGTTCTCAGCTTCAGAGTGAAGAAGTTTGATAAATTGGAAGATAGTATTTCAGTCTTCACATGCTCATTAAAGCTGTCTTTGTGTCCCAACGTCTGGCCAGTCTTGAGAATGTCCCCTGGGCACTTGAGAAGAAAGTTCAGTTCTTGATTTGGGGGTAGGATACCCTGTATATCAGTTAATTTTATTTCTTTTACAGCTCCATTTCAGGTCACAGTTTCACTGTGTAACTGAGCAAGTGGGAGTTCCTGGTTGGCTACTTTTCCTCCATGCAGACTCTTTCCAATGTGTTTGTTTGTTCTGTTTGGCACCTGGCATCTAGTCTTGCCCTGGACAAGACTGGATCAGATTCCTAGCTAGCCAGAAGAGGGAGACAGGGAGGATTACATGTGTGAGGGTTTTACATGCATATTAAAGAAGATTTCTGAGCAGGGCTGCAATCCTCTCTCTCTCTCTCTCTCTCTCTCTCTCTCTCTCTCTCACTTCCACCAGGGTTATTGCTGAGAGAAATTGAGCATAAATGGGGAGATAGGGATGGAGAGAGAAATATAGGCACCGGCAGACCTGCTTTACCATTCATGAAACTTCCCCTCTGCAGTTAGGGAGTGGGAGGCTCAAACCTGGCTCTTTGTGCATGGTGATAAATACGTTTAACTGAGTGTGTTACCGCCTGGCCCCTCTCTCTTTTCCTTTCTATATCCCCCTTCCTTTTCAACTTCTCTCTGTCTCTATCCAAAAAAAAAAATGAGTAAGTAAAATAAAAATGAATTTCAAAAAGTAATTTGAAAACATAAAGGCATATGTAGGGGGGAAGCCTTCCTAGCTCTCTGGAATCAGTAGCTGAAGAGAGAGGTAAGCAGAGAGGGAGGGAGGTCTTTGAATCCAGTAGTGAATTTCTGAAAGAGAAAAGCTGCAGATTTCCTTAGATGTTGCAAGCCAAGAGTCATCATCATCATCCAGAGTCCCAGGAGATAACTAAAAGATCGATTAAAAGAGAAAAAAAAATTCCACACAGTAGGAATAGACACCTGATATTTAAGTTCTATGTGCATTGAGAGGACTCAACCTAGTGATTTTTCCAGATAGCCTCTTGGCTAAGTGCTACAATCTCAATTTTTTGGATGAGAATCTGTTCCAATGTGTTACACATTTAAGAAAAAAATTTTTTAAAGCTTGCAATTATCTCATAGACGGTAGAATAGTCTCTGTGAGAGTTACAAAAAGTCTCTCTTTTGTGGTCATTAGGAATCTGAATCAGGAAAGAACTGGAGAATTAAGTACTTGTCCTGACAGATTGGAGAACGAATAATCCTAGTAAATGCAGGCAGATATAACAGAGGCTCCCCCTTTTCTGAGTCTTATGTCAAACATTTCATCACATGTAAACTTGCAAGTGCCTTTCTGGTTAAACTCCTGCAGGAACCAATTAGATGGACTTTTAGGATATTTTACAAGAAGAGTAATTAGGAAGACAGGACTTTAAACTTTGCCTAATTTGCCCTGCATCCGGAAGGCGTAACGAAAACTTCTTTATATAAGAGAATGGGGGAAATTGAAAACAGGGCCCACGCAATATTGATGTTGCCAAACGCCAGTAGAAATCTCTCTGGCATTTTCTTTTGCCTAATGAATTGTGTCAGGAATTCTGAAGCAATTAGGCACCTAACAGGGCAGAAAGGGGAACAAAAGACACCTTTCCCAGTGTTCTAAGCACTTGCAGGCTGGGCTGCTTATGACTCCAACGTTTTCAAAGGGTCCGCTGCTCCAGGTATTTCTCAGGAATAACAACACCTCCTACTTGCTTGTCATTGTAACACGAAGCATGTCAGAATGCAGGAACAGCAGGAGTCCTGCCAAGGTCACCGCCAACACACGGGAGTCCAGAGGTGGCTTGTCTCTGTTCCCTGTGGCAGTGACCTTTCTTCTCCTCCCTGCTTGTTCTGAGTCTCTTCTCTCTGTTTTTCTCATTTGGCTGTGCAGTTCATGTCTTTTGAGTCTGTGACCTTCGCTGGCAGCAATGGGGAATTTTTCATCTTGTTTTGGCTTAGAGTTCCCCCCCACACACACACACTCACTTATCACTATATCTTTAGTAACCATCTAGCTTTCTCTTCTCAGGGAGAGGCTATGAGAAGAGACAGGCAAAAGGTCTCCTCAAGGAAAATGGCAGCATTGCGAAACACAGGGAGGACAGTGAAGGCAGTGGGCAAAACTCACTTTCAGATATTATTAGTGATTGGGATTCGGGTGGTAGCACAGCGGGTTAAGGATCCCAGTTCAAGACCCGGCTCCCCACTTGCAGGGGAGTCGCTTCACAGACGGTGAAGCAGGTCTGCAGGTCTTTCTCTCTCCCTCTCTGTCTTCCCCTCCTCTCTCCATTTCTCTCTGTCCTATCCAACAACAATGACATCAATAACAACAATAATAACTACAACAATAAACCAACAAGGACAACAAAAAGGAATAAATAAATAAACAGAAAAAATAATTAGTGATTTAGTAAATTATGAGATCACAGGGGTCTAATTCCACATTGTGCCCACCACCAGAGTTCTGTGTCCCCATTCCCTCCAGTGGAAACTGCAGTGGTTCTCCCAAGGTCACAGATGTGAGTTGACTATTATTTCTATAACTATATCTATTTATATATATTTGTCCTTTTTTTCCCTGTGGTCTTGCCTTCACTTCCTTTCTAAGTCACACCTACACCTATTACTACTTCCAAATGTCCTTCTTTTTTCGCCTCTTCTCTGGGTTCTGAGGGAATTGGGGTTCAGGGCCTTCAGATCATCTTCCTCTAACATTCCACCCCTCTGAGAGTATGGATCAAAATTATTTAATTTTATTTATTCATTTATTTATTTAGAGAAAGGGAGAGAGAGAGACAGGGAGAGGGAGAGAGGGAGAAGAGAGAGAGACAGGGAGAGGGAGAGAGGGAGGGAGGGAGGGAGAGAGAGAGTGGAGAGAGAGAGAGAGAGAGAGAACAAAGCACTGATTAGCTATGGCTGATGGTAGTGCTGGGGGTTGAACCCAAGACCTTGGAGTCTCAGGCATGAAAATCTTTTGCGGAGCCAGTATGCTGTCTAAATAGCCCTGTACTAAAATTCTTTAAAGAAGGTGGAAGGGTCTGGCTTCTGTAATTGCTTCTCTGCTAGACATGGACAGGATGGATCCCTACTCCCAGCCTGTTTCTGTCTTTCCCTAGTGGGGCAGGTCTCTGGGGAGGGGAGGCTCCAGGACACATTGGGGGTCAGCTGCCCAGGGAGGTCAGGATGGAAACATTGTAGCATCAGCAACTTAGTGGCTGAAGGGTGGGAAGATATAAAATGGGACAAAAAGGTTAATGAACAGAAACCAATAAGTAGAAACTTTCAAGGACTGTGAGTTCCCTTATGAAAACAGTCTCTTTATCTTCAGGGCTCATGCCTCAAGTTTCCAGACCCCCCAGCATCCCATGTGCCAAAGTGGTGCTCTGTCTTGCCTATCTCCTTCACGCCATCTCTCACATGGAATGAATAGAATGTCTTATTATTATTTTTATTATTTGAAGCTTTTATTTATTAATGAGAAAGATAGAAGGAGAGAGAGAATTAACTAGACATCACTATGGTACATGTGCTGCCTGGGATTGAACTCAAGACCTCGTGCTTGAGAGTCTAATGTTTTATCCACTGTGCCACCTTCTGGAGCACAATAGAAGAAGTCTTGAAAAGCAGCCTCATTCCATCGGTGTTCCCGCCAGCCCAGACCTGCAGCTAAGTGCCCATTTCATTGACAGTAGATCAGCATGCAACCAGGCCATCTGTTACAGACTGATTGCTTGGGCCTCAACAGTTTTCACTCACGAATCCGTTTTTTTTAAACACATCTCATGAAGGAACACATAGGAAAAGAGGCTGCTTTTCATGATTTATTATAAGGGCTGGGGAGCTAGCATAACGATTTGGCAAAAAGACTTTCAGGTCTGAGATACCGAACGTCCCAAGTTCAATCCCCAGCATCACCATAAGCCAGAGTGAGCAGGGCTCTGGCAAAAAAAAAAAAAAAAAAAAAAAAAATTCTATTACATATGTGCTACTGGGTGTGCCACCACATGGTCCCTAAAGTAGTGACTTTTTCTTATTAGGTTTTCAAGACATATTTATTTATTTTATCTTATATAACAAAAAAAAATGAGAGGGGAGAGGGAGGGAGATAGGAAGAAAGGAAGGAAGGAAGGGAGGAAGGAAGAATGAATGCAAGCAAGCAAGCAGGGCCAGGTGGTGGCGCATCTGGTTAAGCACACACACTACAGTACTCAGAGACCCAGGTTCAAGCCCCTAGTCCCCACCTGCAGGGCAAAAGCTTCACAAGTGGTAAAAGCAGAGCTGCAGGTGTCTCTGTCTCTTTCCCCCTCTGCCTCCCCCCCTTCTCAATTTCTCTGTCTCTATCCAATAATAAAAATGTAAAAATTTAAACGAGAAAAATTTAAAAATAGAATGAAAGGAAGGAAGGAAGAAAGGACCTGCAATATTGCTTCACTACTCAGGAGGCAGCCTCACCCCCACCCCCACCCGTAGGTGGGAGCTGGAGGCTTGGATCCGGGTCCTTGTACATGGTAATGTGTGCTCTCAATCCAGTGCCCAGTCACAGAAGTACTCTTTTTTTTTCTTTTAAAACAAAGTCCTTGCTTAGGGTTAATATCTACATGATTAATATTTCGCACTAACTTGCCTTTAGATGATTATGTTTTTGTAAAGTAGGTTCCAAGTGACAGGATATTACTGACATTAAGCTCTCCTTTGGACTATGATCCATTTGCATTTAATGTAAGCGTCAATTTGGCTGGGTTAAAATGGGCCATCTTGCTGTTTTTCTTTTCTTTTATCCCATCTGTTTTGTTTTTTTACTACTATGATTTTCTTCTTACAATTTATTTGAGGTTTTTAACTCCAGCACTTATTTGCTATTTACTGGTCGCACTTGTTTTAACATTCTTATCATTTAAAAAAAAAATGACCCAACTCTTGAATTTGGGAGAACAACTATGGTGGGGATTGAATCATAAAACTTTGGTCGAAGGTAGTGATGGGGAACTAACCCCCTGTAACCTTGTAAACTGAATTAAATGACTAATACAGGTGAGAAAAATGCTGTCATTTCCTTATTATATTCAACCTACAAAATAGATGATTTTTATAACAGAATACTTCTACTAGGTCTCCCATTTTAGATGTTCTTATTGTCACATATTTTGTTACTTTACTGGGTAATCTGTCTCCTGGCCCTGGAATAGTATCGTGCTCACCAAGAAATAGATATAACAACTACAGTGCTAAAACAGTGAAACCAAATGCCCTGTATCTATATTAAACATTCTTTCTTGAACCAGAAGAGTGTGTTGTCCTATGACTATGCTGTCTAGAACATGGAGAAAAAGAAGGGAAACAGTACTAGCATTGTTAAGTCATGTGTACACTTAGCAGAAGAGTCAAATGAGTATTCTTTTCATATCAAGAGATATCAACAAATGGAGGAGAAAGATGGAGAAGTTGCACTGAGATGCAGTCACTGGCCTGTGTGCTACATATACTAACTTGTTGCATAGTTGTAATTCCTGATTTTACTTTTAAAAAATTTAACTAATGTATTGTTTATTGGCTATAAATAGAGAGAAACTGAAATCAAGAGGGAAGAGGGAGACAAGGAGGGAGAAAGAGACACCTGCAGCACTGCTTCCCTACTCATGAAGCTTCTTCCCTCCCCTGAAGGTGGGGAGCAGAGGCTTGAGGACTCAAGAAAGCATCCTTGCACATTGGAACATGTACGCTCAACCAAGTGTGCCAACACCTGGCCCCTAGAATGCCTGATTTTAAAAGGAAAGTCTTGTCCGTGAATTGTGTTCAGAGAACTTGATAGCTGCATACAAAAGAATGAAATCAGGCCACTATCTTATACCATATACAAAAATTAAGAATGAAATAAAGTATTTGACTGTAAAAACTGAACCATAATACAGAAAGAAAAAAAGTTATGAGGTAATAAACTTTTGTTGGCCTCCAGGGTTATTGCTGGGGCTTGGTGCCTGCACTATGAATCCACTGCTCCTGGAGGCCACTTTTGCTTTCCATTTTCTTGGATAGGACAGAGAGAAATTGAGAGCGGAGGGAGAGACACAGAGGGAGTGAGATACCCGCAGACCTGCTTCACCACTTGTGAAGCTTCCTCCCTGCAGGTGGGGAGCTGGGGGCTGCAATCCGGAACCTTGCGCCAGGCTGTGCACTTAGTACACTATGTGTGCTTGACCTGGTGCACCTCCAGCCTGTTGTATGCTTTACATTGGGTTCTAGTTCTCCCCCGCCAAGAGAATTAGATCAGGCCTGCTAATTTCGCGGGCCCGCTTGGCCCCGCCCCAAGGAACCCCGCCAGAGTTCCAGAGTGACAAAGTTGAAGAGTACCAGAGTTAGAGAGAGAGTTCGGAGGGTTCCTGAGTTCGAGAGTTAGAGAGAGAGTTGGAGAGGGTTCCTGAGTTCGAGAGTAAGAGAGAGTGCTTGCGCCGCCGCAAAGAGGCAGCAGAGTTCTGTTTGGTGATTAGTTTGTCTTAGTTTATGAATCGTTGTTCCTGAATAAAGAAATACAGCTTCCCTGCCCAGCCGTTGTCTCCGCGTCTCTGTTACCCGCCAGTGAAGCTAACCCGCCCAGCTAGAGCCAACGAATTTTAACAACACCAGCCCACCCCCACCAGGTAATAAACTCGTCAAAGTTAACCCCCAAGATATCTTTACAGATCCTAATTCAACAGGAGGGACCACAACAGCAAAACAAGCAAGAAAACAAATAATAAACAGATAAGACTATCTCACACTCAAGTGTCTGTGGCTAGTGAAAGGAGGCCATTGTCAAGAGAAAAGGGGACAGGTATCCAAGACAAGTGGTGGTGAGGGGGTGTCAAAAAAAAAAAAAAAGATGTGGGCCAGCAAAATAGATCCTTGGACACTGTGCTGCTTTGTCAGGTGTGTGACCCAGGTCTAAGCCTGTCTGCTCAAGCCAGTGTGTGTCTTTTCATGTATATGTTTTTTTGTTTCATCAGGGCCCTTCTTCTGAGCTCTGGTTTATGGTGGTGTGGAGGATTGAACCTGAGACATTCATTGCTTCAGGCATGAAAGTCTTTTTGCATAATTATTATGCTATCTCCTCAGCCCTCTCCCCCCACCTCACCCCCGCCCCACATTGACGGAAACTTGGGTGCTGCGGTCTATTCCGTTCCACCTGCCTGCCTGCTCTGTAGATCTCTGTCTAGAGCTACCCAGAGTCCTTTACTTTGGTACAATCCGACCAGACCCAGTCCAAGTTCTGTTTTGTGTTTATTGTTCAACTTTACCTACCTCCCCCTTTTTTTTGTATTTGGGTTTGTTTCATTGAAGGAGTCTTTAAAATTTAGATGTGAAAGAGTTCTGTCAGTATTTTCCTCAAAGTATTTGATAGTTTCCACGCACCCCGTGAGAAGCCATTTAAATAAAGCAAACATCAACTGAAAGGGCTACAGTAATATGTTAACAACAACACAGTCATAGTAGGGGATTTCAACACCCCTCGGATGTGAGACCAGAAACTATAATGTGCTATTTCTAACAACATGGCCAGACCTAGAGGGTGTTATATAAAGTGGAATAAGTTAGGCAGAGTAAGAAAACTGTCATATGATTTCACTCATGTGGAAGATTGTGAAACAAAACAAACAACAACAACAACAACAACAAAAACAGTTCTTTGATTGCCTAACTGTGGTTTCTACATGGGAAAGAGAGAAAGAGACAGAGCAGTAAATTGGGTATAGGAATCCATGTATGGTGGTACATAAACATGAGATTTGGGGTGACAAAGTATGTTATATACTGATTTTTTAATTGTGTTGTGATACCTTCAAAACTTACATGCTGTTTTTTTTTAAACTTTTTAAAAAATTTTTTAATTTATTTTATTTATTTATTCCCTTTTGTTGCCCTTGTTGTTTTATTGTTGTAGTTATTATTGTTGTTGTCGTTGTTGGATAGGACAGAGAGAAATGGAGAGAGGAGGGGAAGACAGAGAGGAGGAGAGAAAGATAAACACCTGCAGACCTGCTTCACCGCCTGTGAAGTGACTCCCCTGCAGGTGGGGAGCCGGGGGCTCCAACCGGGATCCTTATGCCGGTCCTTGCGCTTTGTGCCATGTGCGCTTAACCCGCTGTGCTACAGCCCGACTCCCAGCTTACATGCTGTTTTAAACCAATATTACTTCAATAAAAAAAAATCAAAGAGACTATTTTAAATAACCCTATATTGCGGGTACTAGTTCTGTTCTCATTTCATTGTTCAGCAAACTGAGTCGTAGAAACATTCTACCGCTCGCTCAGAGTTGATAATGGGAATGGCTGTTAGCACTCACAGGAATTCTTTTCCTTCCTTCACCCAGAGAAATAGTACCCTGAAGATATTTTCTTTTTTTAATAAATAATTTTCTGTCTATACTTTATTTATTAGAGACAGAAACTGAGGGGAAGAGGAGACAGACATGGAGAGAGACACAGAGAGACACCTGCAGCCCTGCTTCACCACTTGTGAAGCCTTCCCCCTGTAGGTGGGGATCAGGGACTTGAACCTGGGTCCTTGTGCCCTGTAATGTGTGCGCTCAGCCAGGTGCACCACCGCCTGGCACCCTCCTCCTCCCCCCCCCCCCCCCCGTAAATATTTTCTGTACTAAGAAATGTTTCAGCTTCAGTCTCAAGCAGTTTTCAAGCTGGACCATAATGAAATGGTAGAATATTGGGGCAAACATAATGTCTCCTTTGGAATATTGACAGTGGCCTTCTTTGTGAGCCAGATGTGGTTATGGTCTGGAGAAGATTGCACAACATCTGTCAGACAAAGGCTTTATTTGAGAGAATGGAACTGGAGCATGGATATAGACTAATAACCAGATATCCGGCTTCCCAAAGAATTAGACTTCATTGCACAGGAAAAAACAAGCAGCTGGGTTTTGCGTTGTGCAATGTGCTTATACTGTACTCCAAAACAACCACAAAGACCACAGCATTAGATTGTGACAGTTTTTGAAATTTAACTGTCTTTACCAATAAACATCTTTTTTTTTGGTAACAACCAATATAGATTTTCTTTTAAAGAGGGGTTAGTACCAAACAAGTGTGAACATCAATATATGTAGAGTGTAAACTTAACAGGATACATACAATCCAGCCAAGGAATGGATGTTTCTGAGATTCATTCTACAAACTGAGCAGTGTTGTAGCAAGGAGGGAAAAGGGGTTATTTAAAAAGTGAGAACGTCCTAATAGGTGTGGTCAAGATCTGAGTCTGTGTGGTCATTTGGGGTTTCTGTTTTTGCTGTCTCCTGTATTTGCCCATTTCCCCATTTAGTGTGGCTTTTGTCATGCCAGCAGGAGGCGCTGCGGCTAAGGTGTTTTTTTTTAATCGATTTATTTTTTTTTAATTGGGGAATGTTTTACATTCAACAGTAAGTACAATAGTTTGTACACGCATAACATTCCCCAGTTTCCCATATAACAATACAACCCCCACTAGGTCCTCTGAATCCTTCTTGGACCTGTATTCTCCCCACCCACCCACCCCAGAGTCCTTTACTTTGGTGCGATACGCCAATTCCATTTCAGGTTCTACTTGTGTTTTCTTTTCTGATCTTGTTTTTCAACTTCGGCCTGAGAGTGAGATTATCCCATATTCATCCTTCTGTTTCTGACTTATTTCATTCAACATGATTTTTTCTAGGTCCATCCAAGATCGGCTGAAAACGGTGAAGTCACCATTTTTACAGCTGAGTCGTATTCCATTGTGTATATAGACCACAACTTGCTCAGCCACTCACCTGTTGTTGGACACCTGGGTTGCTTCCAGGTTTTGGCTATTACACATTGTGCCGCCAAGAACTTTTTTTTCTTTTTTTTGCTTATCTTGATGGGGGAGGGGAGATTTTTTCCTGAGTCACCAGGCTGGTTCTCTGACCTTGATGTCAATGTAGGGTCTCCCTGCTGCTGTTCTAGCCTCTGAGGGAGCAACAGCTTTGGAAACTCAAGAAGTCACAGTTGTGAATTGGTGAGGTTTTTTTTTTTGTTTGTTTTAACTGTCTTTTTGTTGCTAAAACTTAGAGCCAGCAGTGATGTGTCTCAGCCACTGATTTAATTTGGTGCCTGTTATCTCTGAGCCCCAGTTTTTAGTCCTGAGAATCACTCACTCACCCCCTTTCAGTCGACAGGCCACATGGGTCTGATGTCACCCATAGCAACATTTCTTTTTTTTCCCTTTTATTTGTAAATAGAAAGTATCCACAAGACCATAGAATAAGAGGGGTGAAATTCCACACATTTCCCACCACCAGAGTTCCATACCCCACTCCCTCCATCAGAAGCTCTCATATTTTTTCTATCTCTGGGAACATGGACCCTCCCCTCCCCTCTCCCCTCCCCTCCTCTCCTCCCCTCTCCCCTCCCCTCCTCCCCTTCCCTCTCTCCTCCCCTCCTCCCTTTCCCTCTCTCCTCCCCTCCTCCCTTTCTCTCTCCCATCCCCTCCCCTTTCCCCCTCCTCCCCCTCCCTCCTCCCCCTCCCCCCCTCCCCCTCCCCCTCTCTCCTCCCCCTCCTCCCCCCTACCCTTCCTCCCCTCCCCCTCCCCTCCCCTTCATTATGGGTCATTATGGGGCGCAGAAGGTGGGAGTTCTGGCTTCTGTAATTGCTTCTCCGATGGACATGGGCATTGACAGGTTGATCCATACCCCCAGCCTGTCTCTATCTTTCATTACTGGGGCAGGGCTCTGGAGAGGTGGGGTTCCAGGGTACACTGATGAAGTTGTTTTGTCTGGGCGAGTCAGGTTAACATCACGGTAGCATCTGCAACTTGATATTTGGAACATGTATTTCTTTGCTTCCTCCTTTCTTGTGGGACTCGGTTCAGTCGTTCTTGTAAGGTGGGGTTGATTGTGGCAAATTCCTTTAGTTCTTGAATATTTGAGAAAACCTTTTTTTCTCCTTCATATTTGAAGGATATTTTTAAAATTTTATTTATTTATTTATTTTCCCTTGTTGTTTTTATTGTTGTTGTTGATGTCACTGTTGGATAGGACAGAGAGAAATGGAGAGAGGAGGGGAAGACAGAGGGGGAGAGAAAGATAGACACTTACAGACCGGCTTCACCGCCTGTGAAGCAACTCCCCTGTAGGTGGGGAGCCGGGGGCTCAAACCGGGATCCTTCTGCTGGTCCCTGCCGCTTAACCCACTGTGCTACCCTCGACTCCCAGCATTTTTTTTTAAAAGAACTATTAGCATTTCACCAAGAAAGATACTGGAAACACAAATCTGAATCCCCACCCAAGACCACAGACTGTGGCTAATCCATTCTGCAGTTAAGATGATCTGCTTTTCTCTAACGTAAGTTTTCTCTGTCTTATTTTTTTGTTTGTTTTAAACAATCAGGGAGCCGAAGGAAAAAAAGTATTGGGAGTGGTGTAGCTCAGCGGGTTAAGCACACATGGTGCAAAACACAAGGACCAGCATAAGGATGCATGCGGGTTTGAGCCCCCCGCTCCTTTACTTGCAGGGGGGGTCTCTTCACAAGTGGTGAAGTAATTCTTTTTTAAATTTCTTTATTGGGGAATTAATGTTTTACATTCAACAGTAAATACAATAGTTTGTCCATGCATAACACTTCCCAGTTTTCCATATAACAATACAACCCCCACTAAGTCCTCTCTCATCCTTCTAGGTGTCTGTCTTTCTCTCCTCCTCTCTGTCTTCCCCTCCTCTCTCGACTTCTCTCTGTCCTATCCAACAACAATGCCAGCGATAATAATAATAATAATAACAACAACAACAACGATAAATAAGGGCAACAAAAGGGGGAAAAATGGCCTCCAGGAGCAGTGGATTCGTAGTGCAGGCACTGATCCCCAGCAATAACCCTGGAGGAAAAAAAACCAACCAAATAAACAAACATGTTAGTCAAGCACATTGATTCTGGGAAAAGAATATCATGGTTCAAGTCCCTATTCTTCCAACTTATTATAAAGAAATCACTTAACTTGTATGTGCCTCAGTTTTCTCATTTCTAGATGGAATTATGGTTATACTTATCTCCTACATTTGTTATTAAATTGAACAGATTATTTTATATTAAAGTACTAGAAAAATTTATAGTAAATAGAAAAGGTAGTCAGTGTCAGCTATTAAAATGTAAGGCTTGCAGGGGCCAGGCGGCGGTGCACCTCGTTAAGTGTATACATTACATGTGCAAAGACATGGGTTCAAGGCCCTGGTCCCCCCACCTGCAGAGTGTAAGCTCATGACTAGTGAAGCAGGGCTCTCTATTTCCCTCTTTATCTCTCCCTTCCCTTCGCAATTCTTCTCTGTCTCTATCCAGTAATAAAATAAAGATTAAATAATAATAATGAGGATGATGATGATGATATCTTCCTAAAAAAAAAAAATTTAATGCTGCCAGAGGAACCCATGTTTGAAGAAGACAATTCTGGAAAATGGTCCAGAAGATAAGGGATTTTCTGCATTTCCACTTAATTTCTTTTTTTAAAATATTTACTTATTCCCTTTTGTTGCTCCATTGTTGTAGTTATTGATGTCATTGTTGGATAGGACAGACAGAAATGGAGAGGAGATGGAAAGACAGACACCTGCAGACCTGCTTCACCGCCTGTGAAGCGACTCCCCTGCAGGTGGGGAGCCGGGGGCTCCAACTGGGGTCATTACGCCGGTCCCTGCGCTTTGCGCCACCTGCGATTCACCCGCTGTGCTACCGCCAGACTCACTCCATTTAATTTCTAATCACCCAGGTGACTATTATATTTTGAACAAAGACATTTTAGAATAGGCATTCCCAGTTAGAATAGAAGTTAGAATAGAAGTTGCAACAGGGATAAGAAGCAAGGAAGTGGAGAGATATGGACAGGAAGGGAAGAGCTTTTTGGAGATGCATCCCCCCCCAAGGGGTAAACAAGCCTAATATATATTGCCTGAAGTGTGCAGGGGTTACGTTCTCTTTGCATTATGTAGTCATAGTATCTTGAAGCTAGAAAAATCTGTACAGGTTGCTTGTCTGTCTTTAAAATAATGAAAGCAATATTGCCTCTGAACTATCTGAAGCTGTACCCAAAGAACATCATTTCATTTATTTATTTATTTTGAAAGCTCCAGAAATTATTCTGTCACGGGACATTTGGAAAAGCAAGACCTTGAGGATTTGGCAGTTGACTTTTCAGCAGTACCTCTTAGCCATTTTGTTTTTCAAAAAAACTGAAGATTTCCTGCTTTGGAGCATAATTCCACCCCCAAAGTATAAATATCTTATGCTTCTTCAACATCAATGTTTCTTTCTCATTTCTTTACAGGAAGAACAATTGGTTTAAGAGCCTTGCCAATAAAAAATAATTCAGTTGTTATGTTTTGCCTTAGTTTTTATAGTCAATCTTCAGTTCCAGTTTTTTCAAGCCTTTCATATATTTGCCAAATTACCTTGGACTGGTCCCCGCCCCCACCCCATCAATACAACCACAGTTTATGGTATTTTTTTTTATTATAGCAGTGGTTTTTGACAACCATGGGTCATGGAGTTCTGAGACATCCTGAATTAATTATTAATGCCTGAGTTTGATTTTAGTCATCTTTGCATGTGAATGGAGACTAATTCTTCTGTCTTTGGTACAGATGTTTTCTTTGGCTGTTAAAGTGGACTGTTGCTTTGCTATTGCATTATTATAGTTTTATATTTGTTTAAAAGACAAGTCACTCACAAGTGGGTAAAACAAGAATGTGAGCTGATAGGCATGAAAGAAAACAAAGGTCTCATTCATTTTATAGCTAAGAGTACCTGCTGGAACATTAAGGGAGGTCAAGTCAATGAAGAGTCCAACCAACACAAGAGCCTTCCACTCAGGGATGAGGTGCCTCAGAAGATGATTTATATCTTTCTGCTTTGTAATTGTTATGAATTATTTAACACCATTTTCAGGGAAAATTTCTAGCTATTTTCAAATGGGCACATACTTACTGAGTTTGAATGAAGTCATGGAGGAAGGGGAATATGCCTGAGTCATTGTAATCTTTTCAAGTAGTGTATCATCAGTATTAAAATATTCAGAGATAGATCAGGACCCAGAGAGAGAAGAGAAAAAAAAATCACACACACACACACACACACACACACACACACACACACACACATATACCAAAAAAAAAAAAAAAAAAACCCAAAAACAAGGGAATGGCACTGAGGAGTAGCAGGTGTGACTTAAAAAGGAAGAGAACTTAGGACCATAGAAAAAATGAGCAAATATATATATATATGTAGATAGATAGATATAGATATAGATACAGATATATAGATAAATAGTTCTAGAAATAATAGTCAACTCATATCTGTGAGCTTGGGAGAACCACTGCAGTTTCCAGTGAAGGGAATGGGGACACAGGACTCTGGTGGTGGGAACGGTGTAGAATTAGACCCCAGTTATTTCATAATTTGGAGATAGCATCCCAAACACCCCAGGACAGAAACTGTTTCCTGCGATATGTCTTCTGGGAGGTTGTTTTAAATCCTGCCTGACCTTTGTGCTGCTGTCCGGACACAGAGCCTGCTATACTGTACGCTGTCAGAAAAGGGAAAACAAAAGGATGGAGGTGGCTGTGGGACCGGCATGGAGTCATACTCCTGTTATCTTACAATCTTGTCACTCACGATTAAATCACTAATAAAAAGTTTTTAAAAAGAATCACAAAAGAAGCATGAGTGGTATATGAATATACTACGAAGACTGTGATAATTCCCTCATTCTAAGTGTCAAAATGGCCAATTCTGTCTAAAAACTATGGACTGGTATTTAAGATAAACAGTTAATTTAGCAGTTTGAGAACCACCTATCTTGTTTCTCAGTATTTCATCAGCTGGAATGAATACAGCACATATGTACACAGTGGGGCAGGGCTATGGACAGGTGACGTTCTGGGACACATTGGTAAGGTCATCTGCTCAGGGAGGTCAGAACGGAATCACAAACAGGAAAAAAAAAAAGATTAAGAACAGGAACCCAAAAGTCAGAATAGAGCAGATGAGGGGATCTTAGGGTGGAAAGAAGTGAAGACGTCCATTTTAGATGTGTTCTTAGGGGCCCACGCCTTTTGTAGTTTTTGCTTAAGTTTGATAGCTAACATGGGAGGTGGACAAAAATATTGTCTGGGAAGATGGTGTCAGAGTGAAGGACAGGGCTAGAAAGCTGGGTTAGGTCAGAGAGTAGTTCCCAAACTTAAAGCAAATCTATGAATAAAATTGTTTATCCCATCCACTTGACCCAAGGCCTATATCTATTCATATTTGGCACAGGAGCCCATGTAACCTCCAAGTCCCTGTAGCTTGAGCTCACGGCTTATGGTCACAGCTGCAAACATTCTAGGATTTACTCATTTCATGACCAATAAGATGACCGGGCCTTACATTGGAGAGTGGGTCAGCCCCTACCATTGCTACTTTATAGGGGCGACAAGTTCCTGGAGTGGCTCACAAGAGGGTTTGTGATGACGTTCCTGATGAACGTGCCTTTATCCTGTGACTTTACTTTTTTTCTGTTGGGGGTGGGAGTAGACTTTGTAAATTTTAGCCACACTAATTTATCTTTTTTTTTTTTTTTAAACTTTCATTTTTCCTGTGGTATGGGAGCTTCATGCATATGCAATTCTATTTCTTCCAGGTTGACCCTTTCACTTCAGAGAGGGAGAGAGACGAAGACAGAGAGGGCTACAGAGAAACACTACAGCACTGGAGTTTCCTCTGGGGCCATTGTGTTCACGTGATTCTGGGATTGAAACCCAAGTTCCACACATGGCCAAGCACGTGCCACCCTACAGAATGAATTATCTTCTAGCCACTATTTTACTTTCTCATTGATGTTTTATGTGAACTTATTTCTGAAAACTTTGCCTACCCTGACAGTTGTTGTTTTTCTAAAATGCCTGTAGTTTCGGATCTCATAGCAGGTCTATGATAGGTTTCAAAATACTTTTTATCTGTGAGATAAAACCAGAATTTTATTTTTTCAATTTCTATATACATTTTTTTTTTAGGATCAGCTTGTCCCTTTATTCAAAAAGGCTGGTAGAATTTTATTAGAATTACACTGATTCTACAGTTTGATTAGGGTAAGTCTTCCAACTAAATAATACTGACTCTTCCAATTTTTGAATGTGCTTCTTTAAAATCTATTTTTTAAACATCACTTTTAAAATATTTATTTATTTATTTTCCATTTTGTTGCCCTTGTTGTGGTTATTGATGGCGTTGTTGTTGGATAGGACATAGAGAAATGGAGAGAGGAGGGGAAGACAGAGAGAGGGAATGAAAGACAAGACACCTGCAGACCTGTTTCACTGCTTATGAAGCGACTCCCCCGAAGGTAGGGAGCCCAGGGCTCGAACCGGGATCTTTATGCTGGCCCATGCACTTTGCGCCACGTGCGTTTAACCCGCTGTGCTACCGCCCTGACTCCCTTCTTTAAAATCTATTATCATTGCTTGTTACTTTACATTCTACAGTCCTAGTTCTATTTAATTCATTACATATAACTGTCTTATGAAAATGGAATGCATTTTAAAATGTATGTTAATTACAGAAGTACATTGTATTTTACACATTAACCACATACTTGCACTTTCTTTTTTTTTTAAATTTACTTATTTATTTTTTTTTAACTTTATTTATTTATTTGTTATTGGATAGAGACAGAGAAATGGAGAGAGGAGGGGAAGACAGAGAGGGGGAGACAAAGACAGACACCTGCAGACCTGCTCCACTGCCTGTGAAGCGACTCCCCTGCAAGTGGGGATCCGGGGGCTCGAACCGGTATCCTGACCGGTCCTTGTGCTTTGCGCCACGTGCGCTTAACCCGCTGCGCTACCGCCCGACTCCCTATACTTGCACTTTCTAAACTCACTTGTAAATATGAATAGTGCTTTGCAGATTTTGTTCTTTATCCTGTTGTCTGCAAATAAAAACTTTATTTCAAGCAGCAAACATTTAAATTAAACATGCAGTTTTGCTGTCTTCTAACTTGATAAATTAACAAAGTTGTTTTGATTATTCATATCTCTGCTTATATGTGATGTATCTTTTTCTTCCCTACTAGCAGCTCTGAAGATTTTTTTTTTTCCTGCTGGTTTCCAGTAATTGGATTGTGATGTTTGTTTGGACTTTATTTGCATCCTTCATGGAGTTCGTTGAATATCTTAGTTATCTATGTTTATAATGGTCTTACCAATTTTGGGGAAAAAAATGAATACATTTTCAGTATTCACCCAGTCACGGGGTTCAATATTTTGATAGCCTTTCTTCCTTCATTTGCTTCTTTCTGGTTTGGTTGCTTAACTTCAGTTAAGCGCCAGGTTCACTCAGCATTTCTCCTGCTGTGCCTAATCTACTTTCACTGCTTATCAAGTCAAACTGCCACTTGAGGTTGCATGTCTTACCCTTAGAATTCCCAGTGTGTTCAATTTTATAGCTTTTATGTCTCTCATCATCTTCTGTTTTCTCCACACCCTCGAGTGAGCATAATAAATCATTACTTTGAAATGTGTCTACGCTAGTTGTGCAATTTGTGTTTGATTTTATTGACTGAGTTTTCTCCTGGTTCATATTTATTTGCTTCCTGGCATACTTTGAATTTTTGATTGTACAGTAGACATTAATTCTTCGTAACATTGGGTTATTTCATCCTATAAGTTTTTACAGATACCTGTATATAACTCTGTTTACCACCAAAATCTCAGTCCCTTAACTCCCACATAGTTGACCCCTACCAGACCAGACATTATTATTTTATTTTTAAAATTTCTTTACTGGGAGATTAATGTTCTACATTCGAAAGTCAATACAATAGTTTGTACATGCATAACATTTCTCAGTTTTCCACATAATAACACAACCCCTACTAGGTCCTCTGTCATCCTTTTTGGACCTGTGCCCTCCCCCACTCCAGAGTCTTTACTTTGATGCAATACACCAACTCCAGTCAGACCAGACATTATTGTTACATGCTGATGTATCCAGATCTTAATTTTTTTTTCCCCTCCAGGGTTATTGCTGGGCTCGGTGCCTGCACCATGAATCCACCGCTCCTGGAGGCCATTTTTCCCTCCTTTTGTTGCCCTTGTTGTAGCTTCGTTGTGGTTATTATTATTGCCCTTGTTGACGCAATTCGTTGTTGGATAGGACAGAGAGAAATGGAGAGAGGAGGGGAAGACAGAGAAGGGGAGAGAAAGATAGACACCTGCAGACCTGCTTCACAGCCTGTGAAGCGACTCCCCTGCAGGTGGGGAGCCGGGGGCTCGAACCGGGATCCTTACGCCGGTCCCTGCGCTTTGCGCCACGTGCGCTTAACCCGCTGCGCCACTGCCCGACCCCCCAGATCTTAATTTAAAGAATGTTGAGAGACAGGGCTATACATCGTAATTAAGCATGCTTGAGACTCAGAGATCTCAGGTTAAAAAAAAAATGTTAGGCTTTGCACTAGCAAACTGTGAAACTGCTGGCAAATTATATTGATCACTTTGCGAGCAACTCTTTGCCCTAATCCTGCTTTCTTTTTCCATCCTCAACTCTGACAATTATTTCTAGTCCACCTCTCTATTAGCTTCCCAGACAATATTTCTAGTCCATCCCCATATTAGCTATCAAGCTCAAGCAAAGATATTATTAAGATATAGGCTACTAGGAACATATTATTATTATTTTAATATTTTATTTATTTTGTTTTTAACAGCAATGCAGAGAGAGAGAGAGAGAGAGAACACCAGAGCACTGCTCAGCTCTGGCTTATTGTGGTGCAGGGGAATTGAACCTGGGACTTAGGAGCCTCAGACATGAGAGTCTGTTTGCATAATGATTATGCTGTCTCCCCACCCTAGGAACATATTATTAAGCAAAGATATTATTAAGATATAGGCTACTAGGAACATTCCTAAAATAGAATTCCAAGCTTCCTTCCACCCCTATTTTCATCTACTTTAATCCTACTTTCTGCCTCCTGTATATTAAACATTTTGTCCTACTTTCCCTCTTACTGCATTTCAGCCACCCAAACTGCAGATAATACTGTGATGCCATCCTGACCTCCCTGGGCAGACGACCTCACCCATGTGTCCTGGAAGCCCACCTCCCCAGAGCCCTGCCCCACTAGGGAAAATTAGAAACAGGCTGGGGGGTGTGGATCCACCTGCCAACGCCCATGTCCAGTGGAGAAGCAATGACAGAAGCCAGAACTCCCATCTCCTGCACCCCCCCCAAAAGAACTGGGGTCCATACTCCCAGAGGGGTAAACAATAGAGAAGTTTCCAATGCAGGGGATAGGATAAAGTGGCGTTTAGCACAAGCACAGGGTAGGCATTTACCATCTCCATGTCTCGGGGTTGGTTCAGTGTTTCCCACGTACCCTCTTTCTTATGCCCGTCCTTGTGCTTCGTGTGACATGGGCTTCCCTCTTCCTAAAAATAGCTTTTCATTTCCTTTCATGGTTCCTTTTTCCAGCTTCCTCCAGACATTTCCACTTAAATTTTTAGCTGCCCTTATCAAACTTGAAATGACTCCAAATAACCTTGTAAGTACATCTTGGAAAGTGAACAAAGCAATACATAGGCCCTTGGATAAATCTCTTGGCTAAGCAAACCAGCAGGGAAGATATACAGTATAAGTCTGGAGAGGGTGCGTCCAGAGAGATCTCTGGGGAGAGGCTCTCATAAGGCTTCTTCCAAAGCATGGAGAAATGTATCTTGAGGAGACGAATGTTTCCTTAGTTATAACCCATTCTCCATAAGTGGGAAACACCCAGACATCAACATTTCCTGATCCATCTTTCAGAACTTATTGGTTGTCAAAACACAACTGTGCCCTGGTTTATGTGACTACAAGAGCTGCTGAAGGAGGCCCTCTGATGAGGGAATAGACATTCACTCTTTGGTATGCCAAATTATGTTTCTACTTACTTAACTACTATGTGTAAACACTGTATTAAATACTAGTTATGGTATGTAAGCGCATGATGGTTCTGATTTGCTTTGCCTTTTGGCAAAAATAGGCAAAAAGAGTTGATTTCTTTCCTCCCATCTGTAGACTGATTACAGCTCTATGCTCTGCAAGTTTCGTGTTTGGTTTCCATAACTTTCTCTTTACTGAAGTGTCACACTTCATTTTAACTTGAAAACTGATGTTATACTGTGTTTCAAAAAATAAATAATTCCAGCAAAAGGGCAATGGATTTTATTCTGATATTTCTGAGAGAGCTCATAGAAATGGCAATTGTTTTTGCCTTTTGCTATGCTCCATTGGTGATGCATGACAGACCAGTCCAAACAACTATTATCAAGTCATTCCATTTCCATAATGTAATGTGACTGTATGTGCTTGATCATACTTTCCTCGTGTTTGAGAGCTCCTCTTTGTCCTGATCCAGCTCTCTAGGTCTACTCTCAACTCTGAAACCATCTCCCCAGACAATACTTTTAGTCCACCTGCATGTTAGCTATTGGGGTCAGGCATAAGTTACTAAAGTCATGGGTCCATTGGAGTATACCTACAATAGATGTCCTAGCTTCTTCCCACGCGAAGATCCCTAATTTCATCTGCTCTATTCCTACCTTTGGGCTCCTGATTATTAAGCAAGTTGTCCTGCTTTATATCTTACTGCCTTTGAGCCAGCAAGTTGCAGACACTACTATGATGCCCTCCTGACTTCTCTTGGCAGATGACCTCACCAGTGTGTCCCAGAAACTTCCCTCCCCAGAGCCCTGCCCCACTAGAGAAAGATAGAGATAGGCTGAGGGTGTGGATCCAACTGCCAATGCCCATGTCCAATGGAGAAGCAGTTACAGAAGCCAGACCTCCAACCTTCTGCACCCCTAAAGAATTTTGGTCCATAATTCCAGAGGGATAAACAATAGGAAAGCTTCCGATGGAGGGGATGGGATTTGAAACTGTGGTGGTAGGAATTGTATGAAATTGTACTCCTGTTATCTTTCAATCTTCTTAATCATTATTAAATCACAAAAAAGCAACAAAAAAATAGGACCACTTGCTACCACAAAAAGCACTGACACTGCCTTTCAGTTTCTTTTGCAGTGAGCGGTCTTTAGCTTGTCTCTTCTTGCTTTGGGAACCTGACACCATACCACACACTGAACTGGCCCTCCAGAACATTATTTTTGCTGAGGAGAACTTCAGCCTGTAGAAATCATTATAAGCGCTGCTTCGAAGGTTATGTTTCTTTAAGCTCTTCTGGGAGGTCCTGCCCATTTTTCATAAGGCAGAAGCTGGACCTTGGAACACTTGCTAGTTCAGGGCTTTCAGATTCCCCCTTCTTCATCCATCCAGCAATTCTGAGCTGATCTTATCCCAGTGTTATTCTCATAAACCCGCCTTTCCAACTCCTATGCCAAACTCCGGCTCATCTGGATGTATCTGCCAGACTGACTTCATTAAGACATTCCCCTCCCCCTGCTCTGATTATTAAAGCAATGAATATGTATTAAGGGTTATGTCAAAAAGAGATGGAAGCTCTCCTGGATCAACTAGGAATACCAAAGGAGACCACCTGGGACAGAAACAAGACAGGACTAGAACGACTTCAGGAACCCACCAAATCACCGGTGAGTGCAAACACGTGTGGCTCATGGACAGAGAGAAGCCTAGGGAGAGATTAAGTGGCTGGTAACAGTCCAGCAGTTTACTAGTTGAGACACCACATCCAGTCTGTTTCACCAACAAGGGGACAGCTGATGGGATGAGAGGACTCCCCTGAGACTCACCAGATGCAACTGCTATTCTCCATTGCTACTGCCCTCAGAATCTGCAGCAGTGACAGGGAGGCCCTGTGCTGACACCAGAGGACAGAGAACTAACAAGGAAACTCAGGAGAAGATCTATACCTCGGTGGCCTAGTGGTGGGGCTGTGAAAGTCTCTTTGCATAAATACTGGATTATCTCTGCTCCACCCTGATTGATCTCTCGGTCAGGAGTCAGTGATTAAGCTAAGAAACCTACTTATAGTTTAAAAGCCCTCAAGCTCCCATAGCCTACTGGGAAGAAAGAGAACAAAAGAGGTGTTTAAGCCACTGAGCTCCAACTCAGGGATTAAAATACTATTGAAACAACTGTCAATTTCCACAACTGTGAACTCTTTATTTTACTTAGACACAAGTCAGTCCAGGCAAGAGTGATCAGTAATTTGAAAAGTACTGAGAGAGGGACCTCATAACATAGTATATAAAATGGTTAAACCAACAAGAAGAAATACTGGAGAAATGAACCAGGACAAGAGTCCAGCCTAAAGCCCCCCAAAGGTTGAAGCACAAAATAATGAGGTCAACATCCAAACACTAGTTAAGGAAATAATCACAGGAGTGCGTAAAGAGTTTGAAAGAATTGTCATCAGAAATGAAGAAACAACAAATGAGACTCTGGAAGAAAACACTCATTATCTCAAGGTTATTAGAGCACTGAAAGCTGAGATAGCTGAACTAAGAACACAACTAGCTGAACAAGCTAAAACAGTATCAGAACAGGGTAACAACATAAATGAACTCCAGAAAAAGTAGAGGGGAGAGAGAATAGAATAAATGAGGCTGAAGACAGAATTAACAAAATTGAAGACGAATTAGAGACAACTAAAAAGAAGTAAGAGATGTCAAAAAGAGATTAAGAGATTCTATAAACAACAACAGAGACCTATGGGATGACTTCAAAAGAAATAATATATACATTATTGGCTTAACAGAGGAAGAAAGAGAGGGAGGGGAAGAAAGCAGTCTTCAGGCCATAATAGCTGAAAACTTCTCTAGTCTAGACAACATCAAAGACATAAGGGTTCAAGAAGCCCAGAGGGTCACAAACAGAATTAACCTAGACTTAAAGACACCAAGCCACATCCTATTTAGAATGGAAAGGAATAAGGATAAAGAAAAGATCCTGAAGGCTGCAAGAGAAAAACAAAGAGTCACCGACAGAGGAAAACCCACAAGATTAGCAGCAGACTTCTCCACACAAACACTACAGGCCAGAAGGGAATGGCAAGGTGTCTGTCGAGTGTTCAATGAGAAAGGCTTTCAGCCAAGAATACTATATCCTGCTAGACTGTCATTCAGATTAGATGGAGGCATAAAAACCTCAGACAAGCAACAGTTGAAAGAATCAACTATCACCAAGCCTGCCCTGAAAGAATTTCTGAAAGGTCTCCTATAAACAGTCAGACCACCATAAATAGGCCATATATCAGAACACTCTAAAACTCTACAATAATGGCGTTAAAATTCTTCCATCTTTGATATCAATAAATGTCAATGGTCTGAATTCACCTATTAAAAGACACAGAGTAGGACGATGGATCAGAAAACACAACCCAACAATATGCTGTCTACAGGAAACCCACCTAACTCAACAACACAAACACAGACTCAAAGTGAAAGGATGGAAAAATATCATACAAGCCAATGACCCACAAAAAGGGCAGGAACAGCTATTCTCATATCTGACACGATAGACTTTAAAATCAATAAAATTAAAAAAGATAGGGATGGACACTACTTAATGCTCAGAGGATGATCAGTCAATCAAGAGGACTTAACAATTATTAACATCTATGCACCCAATGAGAAGCCATCTAAATACATCAAACATCTACTGAAAGAGCTAAAGCAATATAGTAACAGCAACAGTCATAATAGGGGACTTCAACACCACACTCTCTCAACTTGACATATAATCCAGGCAGAAAATCAATAAAGACATAAGGGAGCTAAATGAGGAGATAGATAATCTAGAACTATTGGAAATTTTCAGAGTCATTCATCCCAAGAAACTGGAATACACATTTTACTTAAGTCCACATGGGTCATTTTCAAGGATAGACCACATGTTAGACCACAAAGACAGCATCATCAAATTCAAGAGCATTGAAATCATCTTGTTGTCATCAAAACTGCTTGGTACTGGAACATGAATAGACAAAGTGGAATAGAATTGAGAGCCCAGAAGTAAGCCCCCACACCTATAGACATCTAATCTTTCACAAAGGTGCCCAGAATATTAAATGGGGAAAGCAGAGTCTCTTCAACAAATGGTGTTGGAAAAAATGGGTTGAAACATGGAGAAGAATGAAACTGAATCACTATATTTCACCAAATACAAAAGTAAATTCCAAGTGGATCAAGGACTTGGATGTTAGACCACAAACTATCAGATACTTAGAGGAAAATATTGGCAGAACACTTTTCCACATAAATTTTTAAGACATCTTCGATGAAACGAATCCAATTACAAAGAAGACTAAAGCAAGTGTAAACCTATGGGACTACATCAAATTAAAAAGCTTCTGCACTACCCAAACCAAGAGACCCCTCACAGAATGGGAGAAGATATTTACATGCCATACATCAGACAAGAGGCTAATAACCAAAATATATGAAGAGCTTGCCAAACTCAACAATAAGAAAACAAATAACCCCATCCAAAAATGGGGAGAAGACATGGACAGAATATTCACCACAGAAGAGATCCAAAGGGCTGAGAAACACATGAAAAAATGCTCCAAGTCTTTGATTGTCAGAGAAATGCAAATCAAGACAATAATGAGATACCACTTCACTCCTGTGAGAATGTCAGGCATCAGAAAAGGTAACAGCAGCAAATGCTGGAGAGGGTGTGGGGTCAAAGGAACCCTCCTGCATTGCTGGTGGGAATGTCAATTGGTCCAACCTCTGTGGAGAACAGTCTGGAGAACTCTCAGAAGGCTAGAAATGGACCTGCCCTATGACCCTGCAATTCCTCTCCTGGAGATATATCCTAAGGAACCCAACACACCCATCCCAAAAGATCTGTGTACACATATGTTCTTGGCAGCACAATTTGTAATAGGCAAAACCTGGAAACAACCCTGGTGTCCAACAACAGATGAGTGGCTGAGCAAGTTGTTGTATATGTACACAATGGAATACTACTCAGCTATAAAAAATGGTGACTTCATCATTTTCAGCCAGTCTTGGACGGACCTTGAAAAATTCATGTTAAGTGAAATAAGTCAGAAACAGAAGGATGAATATGGGATGATCTCACTCTCAGGCAGAAGTTGAAAAACAAGATCAGAAGAGTAAACACAAGTAGAACCTGAACTGGAATTGGCATAGTGCATCAGAGTAAAGACTCTGGGGTGAGGGAGGGAGAATACAGGTCCAAGAAGGATGACAGAGGACCTAGTGGGGGTTGTATTGGTATATGGAAAACTATGAAATGTTATGCATGTACAAACTATTGTATTTACTGTTGAATGTAAAACATTAATTCCTAAATAAATAAATAAATAAGAGATGGAAAAGTCCAGAATTCACTTGGAGAAGAAATAGCACTCAAAATCTCTTTATCCAGAACGCCTCCTGCTAAAGATTTGACCTTGTTCCTTCTCAGTTGAACTTTCTGCTGGATTAATCTGCTGATTGACCACTATTGGGATGTTGTGGGTATAAGTCTTTGAAAGTGTTGAAGGAAGATGAATCATTATCAGACTCAATCAACTTAGAAGTCAGTTAGCTTAAGCCTTGAAATACTCACTTGTTGAGCATCTATGATAAGTACTGAAAATGATGCTTATATCCTTTCTTTCTTTTTTTAAAAAATATTTATTTTATTTATTCCCTTTTGTTGCCCTTGTTGTTTTATTGTTGTAGTTATTATTATTGTCGTAGTTGTTGGATAGGACAGAGAGAAATGGAGAGAGGTGGGGAAGACAGAGGGGGAGAGAAAGACACCTGCAGACCTGCTTCACCGCCTGTGAAGCGACTCCCCTGCAGGTGGGGAGCCGGGGGCTCGAACCGGGATCCTCACGCCGGTCCCTGCGCTTTGTGCCACCTGCACTTAACCTGCTGTGCTACAGCCCGACTCCCGCTTATATCCTTTCTTAAAAAGCCTTTTTATCATCTTCATTTTATTTATTGGATAGAAACAGCCAGAAATCGAGAAGGAAGGGGGAGATAAAGGAGAGAGACAGAGAGATACCTGCAGCCCTGCTTCACCACTTGCAAAGCTTCTTCCCCTGCAGGTGGGGCCTCGGGGCTTGAACCTAAGTCCTGTGCAGTATAACATGTGAGTAATAATTCAGGTTCTCCACTACTTGGCCCCTGCTTACATCCTTACAATGTTTTTAAATTTATTTATTTTGGATAGAGGCAAAGAGAAGTTAAAAGGGGAGGTGGAGATAAAGAGGGAGAGAGGGAAAGACACCTGTAGCCCTGCTTCATTGCTGAGAACCTTCCCTCCCCTACAGGTGGGGACCAGGGGCTTGAACCTGGGTCTTTAATTACTGTAATTGTGTGCTCAACCAGGTGCATCACCACCCAGCCTTGATGCTTCCATTGTAAATGAGTGAATATAGGAGAAAACGTGTTCACGGTGCTGGGATGAAGAGAATCCTTAAAAATACCATTACATTTCTCATCCACAAAATAAAGACTCATGGTGGCATCAGAGAGAGTGAAGTTTGGTGGACAGGAGAAACTATTTGGATATGATGGGCTATTTTAACATGGCCATGACATGTAGCCATGGAAATCAAGAAGAGAGGTGACTCGAGGCCTCCTGGACTACTCTCACCGACTTCCAATGCCGACCTTCTGCATGTTTGCTGACATAGCTCCATAACTCACAAAGCCAATGACTTCCTCTGGAAGGATGAGGAGGAGGAGGAGGAGGAGGAGGAGGAGGAGGGAGGAGGAGGAGGAGGAGGAGGAGGAGGAGGAGGAGGAGGAGGCTACACCAAAGCAAACATGCCTGCATACACCCCCTCCTCCCAAAGAAAAGAGTAGAACAAAACCCAAACAGCTCATACTTTAGTCCTCCCTTGGCCTGCGAATTGTTTCTTTGCCTGCCCAGGACTATACAGTTTTTCTAGATCCTGGTTGTGACTGAAATCTCTGATGATGGGTCCTTGTAAACGTGCGGTGGGGCTGGCTGCTTGAAACTCCTGAAGAGTCCAGAAAGGGATTCTGTCATTCCTGGTAGGGACAGCGACCTTTCCAAGACTGATTTTGCAACTCAGGAAGGGAGCAAGGCAACCTCTAGGTTGTTGGTTTCAGAACCCACGAAGCTCAGTCCCCCTGTGACGTGTTTCTGCAGTGAGTGATGCTTCTGCTCTGCGGGGAGGCATCCCTGATTCTGGTGGATGAAAGGTGGGGTGTGGTGTCTGCTGCAAAACCCAGTGAGCCTGCTGTGTTCAAACATAGAGAGACACAGGCAAACTACACAAGCACGAAAACAGGCAAACTTAACACACACACACACACACACACACACACACACACACACACACACACACACACACACACACTCCTAAAAGAGGAGAAGGAGGGTGGAGGTACATAGCATAATACTTATTCAAACAAACTGTCACGCCTGAGGCTCTGAAGTCCCAGGTTCAATCCCCCTGCACCACCATAAGTCAGAGCTGACCAGTGTTCTGGTTAAAAAAAATTTTTTTTTTTAAAAGGAGGAGGAAGTAGAAAAGGAGGAGGAGGAGGAGGAGAAAAATTAAAACTCAATTATCACAGAGAAGGAATAAATGGACTCGAGGAACAGGTGTACGCTGTCAAAGAGAGATAGACAAACTGGAAACACACAAATAAATCAAGAAGAAAGAAAGAGGAGAAAAGAAAAAAGCAGGTAAGTTTGTGAACACTTGCACTCAGTGGTGGTAGAGGTGAACAAAGGACTAGATTTCTCTTTTTTTTTCTTTAATGGGGGATTAATGGTTTACAGTCGGCAGTAAAATACAGTAATTTGTACATTTCCACAAAATATAACTCCCACTAGGTCCTCCTCTGCCATCATGTTCCAGACCCTGAACCCTGCCCCCCACCTACCCAAGCGTCCTTTACTTTGGTGCAATCCACCAACTCCAGTCCAAGTTCTGCTTAATGTTTTCCCTTCTGATCTTGGTTTTCAACAAGTCTGATTAGATTTTCCGAAATGGGTTTCCCAAACCCTACTTGAGAACTAATTTGTCTCAGGTAAGTCGGTATGTAAATAAGTAACGAAGGCATCAGAAACAAATAAATCACTTGGGACTGGGGAGATAGCATTACGGTGATGCAGAGAACTTCCATGTCTGGAGCACCAGAGTCTGGGATTCAATCCTCAGTACCACCATAAGCTACAGCTGTGCAATGCTCTGGTTTGAAAAAGTAGAAAAGAAAAGAAGAAATAAATCTCTTTTTGAGGATCATTTTCTTCAGAAGCAGAGCTCATGCTCAAGAGAAGGAGGAGGAGGAGGGGGAGGGGCAGGGGAAGGGGAGGGGAGGGCAGAGAATCCTGTCCAGGGGCTGGTTTGCAGCTCTTCAAAATGACACTCAAGCCAACAGTGGAGGAGTGAGTCAGACATCCATAGGCCAGGAGCCGAAGGCAGCTGTATTGAGAAGTCCTGGCACTTCTGCCGGTTGGGGAATCATCTCTCTGCTTCCAAGTGACTTGGAGTTGCAAACTCCTGAGGATGCCTGCCACTAACTCTGTCATTCCAAAGGTTCTTTCTTTTCTCTCTCTCTCTCTCTCTCTGAGTGTCACTCTTTTGTGCTGTCTGCAGAACTTTATGTTCACGTGAATGTTTCCATGTTAGAACTCAAAGCCCACTCACTCATCCCTCCTCCTTGCTGGTGGAAATTAGGGAGAAAAAAAAAAAAGACAGTGAGCTTTTCTTGAGATTCTTGCAAAAATGAGAGAGTGAGGGGGGGAAACATCTGTCTTTGACGGAAGACATTATTGTTCATCTTGCGTTTGAAAACACTATTCAGGTCGCGTAAGGCCATTCTGCATTTGTCCAGAATCTGTACACAGACACACAAATACTGCTGATAACATAAGCAGCTTGCGGTGGTCCAGGGGGTGACACAGTGGGTAAAATGTTGATGCCCAAGCAGGAAATTCTGAGTTCAGTCACTGGTATCTCATGTTGCAATGTTCTGGTTCTCACTGTCTTGTTAATTAGTAAATAAATACAGCTTTAAAGATGTTTTTAAAAAGAAGTAGATTGGGAGTTACTTATGCAGGCATTCAACTTTAAAGGAAGCGATGGTGCTGTTTGGTGTTTAAATGTCGTGTACATTTGTGAAAAGATACATAAAGCTGTGTTTGGGTAACAGACGGCTAAAAGCAAAGTGGACAGTTGCTGAAGACCCCCTGATTTCTTGATGTCTATTATCTGATGCTGGAGACCTATTATCTGATGCTGGAGACCTTATCTGATGTCTATTATCTGATGCTGGAGATTACATTGTCATGCCTGTTACTTATTCTCACAAGTTTGTATTCTTGCTGTTCTATTTCCTTAATTACTGACAGCTCTGTATATATTTATATAACAAAAGGAATGCTGACCACTTGTAGCCACTCATGTTTCTTTCTGGCTACAATTCCTGTTCTCTTTTTTTCCCCCCCTTTCTCTTTTAAATGATAAATCTTTAAAAATATTTTTATTTATTATTTGATAGGCACAGAGAGAAATTTAGGAATATACCTCAAATAGACCTACTAAGTTTTTCCAAAATGGAGACCCCAAATCTCACCTGCTCCATTCTTAACTTTAGGTTCCTGATTACTAAACAATTAATCCTACTTTGTGTCTTAATGTTTTTCAAACACTAAGTTGCAGATGCTACCATGATGCCAACATGACTTCCCAGGGTAGATGACCTCACCAACGTACCCTGGAACCCCATCTCTCCAGAGCCCTGCTCCTCTAGGGAAACACAGAAACAGGCTGGGGGTGTGGATCCACCTGCCAACACCCATGTTTAGCAGAGAAGCAATGACAGAAGCCAGAACTCCCACCTTCTGCTCCCCATCATGATCTTGGGTCCAGACTCCCAGAGATAAGGAGTAGGAAAGCTATCAGGAGAGGAGATGGGATATGGAATCCTGGTGGGGCAAAATGTGTGGAATTTTACTCCTCTTATCCTATGGTTTTGTTGATATTTTCTATTTTATAAATGAAAAAGGTTTTTATTTATTATTTGATAGGCCCAGAAAGAAATTGAGAGGGGAGGAGAAGAGAGAGAAGGAAAGAGATACAGAGACACCCTACAGCCTCTGCTTCACCACCTGTGAAGTGTCCCCTTTGCAACTAGGGAGCAGGGGCTTGAACCCGGGTCCTTGCACACTGTACTGTGTGCACTTACCCAGGTGCACCACCGCCTGACCCCCAATTCCTGTTGTCTCCGAAGGGCATTCGGTGGATGAGGTAAGAGCAGTTGGGCCAATAGGCCCCCCAAGATAAAGAGGCCTAAAAGCTATATATACACTGTGATAAGCACACATGCCCCTCACAGACTATGGGATGTATGGTGTGGACATGATATAAACCTACAGCCCCAGGACGTGAGTGTGCTCTGGTGGTCTAGCATTAGCTGCTACAATTTGTACCCCTCTTCAGAAATGCTTGACTGTTCCTTGTTCCATGCTCTGCTGTACGAACAGCTTTGGTTAATCAATATTGTGGGAGAAGTCCATTCAGGGTCACACTCCACTCCAGACCACTTTGACACTTGTCAGGACATGGCAGAGTTAGTCTTTTTTTTTTTGCCTCCAAGGTTATTGCTGGGGCTTGGGGCCTACACCATGAATCCACTGCTCCTAGAGGCCATTTTTTTCCCCTTTTGTTGCCCTTGTTGTTGTAGCCTTGTTGTGGTGGTTATTATTACTGTTGATGTCGTTCATTGTTGGATAGGACAGAGAGAAATGGAGAGAGGAGGGGGAGACAGAGAGGGGGAGAGAAAGACAGACACCTGCAGACCTGCTTCACCTGCTTATGAAGCGACTCCCCTGCAGGTGGGGAGGCGGGGGATGGAACCGGGATCCTTAGCGGTCCTTGCGCTTTGTGCCACGTGCACTGTGCTGTGCTACCGCCTGATCCCCGTATTCTTTTTCAATCCTGGGACAGTTCAGAACTCAGGGTCCCACAGGACAGCCACATCTACCACAGAAAGTAGCGTGTTCACAGTTGGCTCTCCTGGGGCCTGAAATAAACGCTACCTGGTGTACCATCTGAAGGAAAGGACTGTAAGGTGTTGGGCATTATGCCAGCCCCCCTGCTCCATCGCTGATGCTGTGGTCTATTTACATAATCATTGTTTTGCCTGAGACCCGCCCTGCCTGCAGGGTACTGGCTGATCCCATTGGTTAGAACCTTCGCAACAGCTACTATGGAAGCTTTCTACCTTCACCTTTTCTCCACCCCCTTTCCTAGCCATTTCCTTTTCCATTTGCCACTTCCGCTTTCTAAGATATAAAAGGCATTGTCTCTGATCAATAAAGGTATTGCATGAGTTCCTGGTCTCTCTCCCGTGAAGCTAGCCAGGCAGTAAGGTTCCAAGGTTCCTTGAAATAGCAGATGCTGTGGGGGCTAGAATCTCACTGGAGCCTGAGAGAAGTCTGGGGACAGCCATCAGAAGCCTTCTGCCTTCCTGCCTTTCTTTCCCTGCACAGAGCTCTACCTCCTCCCTCATGAATGTTAAATCCCTGATATAGAAGAATTCCCTCACTCGACTGACCAGTCAATGCCCATGTTCAACGGGGAAGCAATTACAGAAGCCAGACCTTCCACCTTCTGCAACCCACAACGACCCTGGGTCCGTACTCCCAGAAGGATAGAGAATAGGAAAGCTATCAGGGGAGGGGATGGCATATGGAGACCAGGTGGTGGGAATTGTGTGGAGTTGTACCCCTTCTATCCTACGGTTTTGTTACTGTCTCCTTTCTTAAATAAATAAATAAGTATATATATAAAAAAGAATCCCCTCACTCAGGTAGGTGACTGGGGACTCTGTGTGTGGAAGCCTGTCTCCTGCCAGCTGGTGTGCCTATCTTTCTGTCCTTCCCATTTCAACTGAGGGAAGCCATGTCTTCTTGGCTTGTGAGTTTATTCATTTGGGCACTGATTTTTGTGATAACCATCTGCTTCTTGTCCTTCCAGCTAGTTTAAAAAAAAAGTCCTCATTTTTCTTAGGATGGTTACTTCCGGTTTGGTCTAGAACATCATGAGCTTTTCTGGGCAAGAGATGAGAACCCTCCCTGTATCCCCAGAAGCCAGGCCTTGTCTGGTTCCTGCTGCCAGGCAATTAGTGACTGACTGGATGAGCTGCAAAGGGAGGGTCAGCTCTGAGAATAAGTCAGCCACTACACATGTTTCCAGTCAGATGACAGCACTCTCGCCCAATGTAAGCAGGGTTTCTTTAAAAATTTTTATTTATTTATTTATGTATTTATTTATTACTGGATAGAGAAAGAGAGAAATTGAGGGGGGGAAGGGGAGATAGTGAGGGAAAGAGACAGAGAGACACCTGCAGCCCTGTTTCACCACTCATGAAGATTTCTCCCAGAGAAAATTTATTTATTTTAAGCCCCAGGTGGAGACTAAGGGCTTGAACCCGGGTCCTTGTGCCCTATAATGTGAGCACTTCACCAGGTGCACCATCACCTGGCCCCCTAAGGAGGGTTTCTTCATCTGACTTCCTTCATATGCTTACAGGTGACTTTTCACTCGTAGTTCAACATCCACCATTACTTAAACATCACTTGTCAGTGATTCCTAAATGCTATTTATTTATTTATTTATTTTTTATTTGGGGATGCATGATTTAAAGTCAATCGTAGATACAGTTGTTGGTCCATGTGTAACCTTTCTCAGTTTTCTGTAAAACACTCTAACCTCCAGGCTAGGCCCTCCTCCACCATCAGGGACCAGGACTTGAAAGCCTCCTCTGTTGTATGCTTTACATTGGGTTCTAGTTCTCCCTCGCCAAGAGAATTGGATCAGTCCTGCTAATTTTGCGGGCCCACTTGGCCCCGCCCCAAGGAACCCCGAGAGAGGGTTCCTGAGTTCCAGAGAGAGAGTTGGAGAGTTACACAGTTGGAGAGTTGAAGAGTTTCAGAGTTCCAGAGTGGAAGAGTTGCAGAGTTGCAGAGCTCCTGAGTTCCAGAGTAAGAGAGAGTGCTTGCGCCGCCGCAAAGAGACAGCAGAGTTCTGTTTGGTGATTAGTTTGTCTTAGTTTATGAATCGTTGTTCCTGAATAAAGAAATACAGCTTCCCTGCCCAGCCATTGTCTCCGCGTCTCTGTTACCTGCCCGTGAAGCTAGCCCGCCCAACAAGAGCCTTCTAAAATTTTAACAACACTCCTCCTACCCACAGTCCTTTGCTTTGTTGCAGTACACCAAACCCAGTCCAAGTTCTGCTTTGTGTCTCCCCTTCAGTTCTTATTTTTTCAGCTTCTGTCCGTAAGTGAGACCATCCCATATTCATCCTTTGCTCTCTGGCTGATCTCACTTCACAGGATTCCTTCAAGCTCCATCCATCCAAGAGGGAGGGAAGAAGGTGACTTCACCATTCTTGACAGCTGAATAGTGTTCCTTTCTATTATTTGTTTGAAGCTGCTTCTCTCAAGACTTTACTGAGCATATCTCGTCAATTACATAGAATAAGTCTCTAAACAGAGACAAGGAAAACAAGTGGAACTTGAACTGAGAACTCCCCACAGATTTGCTGGGACAATTGAGACACAGTTTTGAAAATGGTGACAGAAATGGGCTACATTAAATGAGTAGTGTTAATACATTTCTAATAATGAATTGTTGTTTGAAATATTAAATCTCCTAAAAGCTCAGACCAGGGAGAACAGAAGCAACCAGGGGCCATTACTTCATAAGATACAGCTATATGTAAATAGCATAAATAAATAAAAAGATATAAATTACGGTGAGGTCTTGTATGATACAGCAAATCCTAACAATGAGATTTTCAAAGTCAACCCAATTGAAAAATAATTTGATTATAGCAATAATTATCTCTCACCTTCTGAAACCCTAAGACAGCAGGAACCTAACCCTAACCCTAACACTTTCTCTCAAAAGCCAGTATTTCTTCCAGTCCTGGAACCTCTAGGGGGGTGCTGCTCACTTTCCTGCATGTTTCTTTCAATTCATACCAACTGATATAGCACCTGCTGATCCCAGCCTAATCAATACAACTAGTACCAATTCAGCATGCTTAATTTCAGACTGCGCCCAGAGACTTCAGGTGTGGAATGTCAACCTGTCAGCTTCATGCCAACCTGACTTCCCTGGGCAGCCATCCCTACCATGTGTCTTAAAACCCTGCCTCCCCAGATCCTTCTCCCACTAGGGAAAGAGAGAGACAGACTGGGGTTATGGATCCACCTACCAATGCCCATGTCCAGTGGAGAAGCAATGACAGAAACCAGACCTCCCACCTTCTGCATCCCACAATGACCCTGGGTCCATACTCCCAGAGGGATAAAGAATAGGAAAGCTATCAGGGGAGGGGATGGGATACGGAGCTCTGGTGGTGGGAACTGTGTGGAGTTGTACCCCTCTTATCCTATGGTCTTGTTAATATTTCCATTTTATAAATAAAAAATACAAAAATTTTAAAAAATGAGTAGTGAATTGGCTGAGTGGTGGTACAAACAAGCTGAGAGTACAAGTCACCATGTGCAAGGAACTGGGTTCCAGTCATGAGGCTCTAGCTGTGGAGGGAGTCTTCACAAGGGGTGAAGCAGTGCTGGAGGTGTCTCTATTTCTTCCCCTCTCTAGCTCTGTGCCCATCTCACTTTCTGCTTCTATAACCTCATAAATAAATAAAGACAATATACAAATATGAAAAAAAAAAGAATAGTGATCATTCCAAATATCGGAGCTCTAATTTCACTAAAAGAATTCAGCCAAGTTCAGAATTAATTTGTCTATGGACCTTCTCAGCCTGTCAGCCAAGTTCAGAATTAATTTGTCTACGGACCTTCTCAGCCTGTCAGTATGAATCATCCAAAGAATAAAATCAAATCTGTTTCTGACAATAATAACCTAATTTTTCCAGTTTCCCTGCAGAGACTCTGAGGCCAGGAGCCCCCCGACTGTTATTTTTTTTAAAAAAAGAGAAATTACTAATTTTTTTCTTTTTAATGTCTCTTTTATTGGCTAGGACAGAAAAAAATGGGGGGTGGGTGGAGAAAGTCACCTGCAGACCTGCTCCATCACTCATAAAGCTTCTCCCATGGAGATAGGGAACTGGAGCCTTGAACCCTGGTCCTTGCACACACAGATGGGATGCCCTCCAGCTGTCCCTAAAGGCAGTGGACAGGGCTGAGCAGAGGCTTTGTTGTTGGGCACTCTGCCGGGCCTACACATGTTCTCCACACTGTCCGGGATAGGTCTGCCCTTTCCCAGGGAAAAGATTCCTTCCTCCCCAGGTTCCTACTGGAAAAAGACACCTCCTTCACCCTAGGCTCTCTCTATCCTAGAGCGGCCAAGCTGAGGCCACTAGGGAAGGCAGAGAGAGAGAATGCTTCTAGTCTCTGGATTCTTTTCTCTTTGTGTCTTCTCCTTCCCTCCCCCTTCCACTCCCAGCCTTGTTTCTCTTGGCTGATCTGCTGGATTCCTGGAATGTTTATGGCCCTCAGGCAGACCCAACTCAGGGTTCAGTCCTCGCCTCTGGTGGACTGATGGGGTCTGTCGGGGCTCCTGAGGGAGGGAGGATCCTGTCTTTCTCAATAACAAGCAGCCAGATGAGAACCAGAGAGATCTGGCTGCCACCTCGGGGTCCGCTATGAGGAGGCTGTGGGGGTCTCATCTCAGATTCCCTTGTTACCTGTCATTGTGTGATGCTCTGCTTTTTATTTTTTATTTTTTCATGATGACAGGGTGAGCAGCCAGCCATAACCAAGAGCTCAGGGTGACTCCTTTTCATTCTACAAAGCTGGCATAACCAACCACATCCTCCAACACCATCCAACTGTCCTTCCGATCACTGTCCCACCTTCCCAACAAAACAAAAGCTTGGGAGTCAGGTGGTAGTGCAGCAGGTTAAGCACACATGGTATGAAGAACAAGGACCAAAGTAAGAATCCCAGTTTGAGCCCCCAGCTCCCCACCTGCAGGGGGTTCCTTCACAAACGGGGAAGCAGGTCTGCAGGTGTCTTTCTCTCCCTCTCTCTGATTTCCCCTCCTCTCTCAATTTCTCTGTCCCACCCAACAACAACAATGACATCAATAACAACAAAAAATAATAACCACAACAATGATAAAACAAGGGCAACAAAACTGACCAAAAAAAAAAAAAAAGCTTCTTCGGGGAGTCCTGAGATTCCCAAACAGACATAATAGGCCTAGACCTCGAATAAATCCCTCTTTCCGTTGCTACAGGTCATCTCTATCAGGAACAACAAAATAGACCCCTTTGTGGGCCTCCATAGGACCTTGCCCTCAACTTGGATCAACAATGGTAGAGAATGTTCCATCCTCCAAAAAGAGGCTGGACAACACACTCTATGCTACACCTGAGGAAGATGGGTCCTGATATTGGGGCAGCTTGGAATGTTCCTACTCATGACCACAGAATGTGAGCTCAGATCTACAGGGATGCAGAGGTCACATAGGCTCCTAAGCTGAATATGGGCCCCAGATCATATCACATCAATGGGGTTTACAGTAAGCAATATTTATACACCATTCCCATATTAGGGAGCTACTCTCTTCCCTGATCCAGCTTTCTGGTCTTTTTTCAGCCATAACATCATCTCCCCAGACAATAACCTGGATCCACCTGCATATCAGATTTCAGGCTCAGAGAAAAAAAACAACTAGTATAGCTACAGGCCCTCTGGAATATAACTAAAGTATGCCTACTAACTATATACAAAATGGAGGACCCCTCAACTCTTCATCTGCACTATTCCAGCCTTTAGGTTCATGATTGGTCAATAATTTGTTTGGCTTTGTATGTTAACTCTCTTTTCAGCTACCAGGTTGCAGATGCCAACATAATGCCAACCAGACTTCCCTGCACAGACAACCCCACCAATGTGTCCTGGAGCTCTGCTTCCCCAGAGCCCTGCCCCACTAGGGAAAGAGAGAGACAGGCTGGGAGTATGGATCCACCTGTCAACACCCATGCTCAGCGGGGAAGCAATGACAGAAGCCAGACCTCCCACCTTCTGCATCCCACAGTGACCTTGGGTCCATACTCCCAAAAGGTTAGAGAATAGGAAAGCTATCAGGGGAGGGGATGGGATGGGAGTTCTGGTGGTGGGAATTGTGTGGAGTTGTACCCCTCTTATCCTATGGTTTTGCCAGTGTTTTTGTTGTTTTTTTTTTATAAATAAAATTTAAAAAGAAAAGCTTCATGGCCTACACTGTGGTTTCAGTCTGCCTCTCTCTCTCTCTCTCTCTCTCTCTCTCTCTCTCTCTCCTCCCTGCCAGGATCTGGATCCCTAGAAACTCCAACTGGGTAAGCAAAGAGGAGAGGCTGAGCCTATCAAAGTTGCTTTATGGTCATGCCTGGTGTGTGTGCACATGTATTTGAAACCACAGCAGAGTATTAGCCCTTACTCCACTCACTGTGTGCACACAGTGAGCTATTCATTCCAAAGCTTCCCTCACTGTTGGTAAAGTGCTGGAGAGATGGATTGTCAAGGGGTTGCTCTCATGCAACTCAAGGTGCTGGGGAAGGACAGAGTCATAGGTTCTATAGAGAATGGGCTGTGCACAAGAAATAGTGGTTTTTGTTTGTTTGTTTGTGGTCACAGGCCCTGAGAGTGCTTCTAAAACCCTTCCAGGTTCTGCTGCAGGGCACAGACATGGGCTGTTATTTCCATAATTACCTATATTTATAATATTTGCCCTTTTTTATGGCCGTATCTTCTCTTCCTTTCTAAGTCACACCTACACCTGTTACTGCTTCCAAATGTCCTTCCTTTTTCTCCTCTTCTCTCTCTGGGTCCTGATGGAGTTGGGGTTCAGAGCCCTCTGGTCACCTTCCCCTAACATTTCTCCCCTTTAGGAGTCTGGGCCAAAATTCTTTACGGGGAGCAGAAGATGGGAATTCTAGCTTCTGTAATTGCTTCTCTGCTGGGCATGGGTGTTGACATGTCAATCTATATCCCCAGCCTGTCTCTGGAGAGGTCAGGCTTCCTGTCTTTCAGCCACCAAGTTGCAGATGCTACTATGAGTCCATCTCGACTTCCCTGGCCAGCAGCTCTTGTTTTTTCTCTCCTCAGTTGAAATTTCTTTCTTTCTTTTTTTTTTTTTTTTTTAACTGTCTCTATCTGCCTGTGGCCCTACTCGGACATGCTAGACACCAAGTGTGGGAATCATCTGACATTTCTCCTGTTCTTCTAGCTAGCCGTTGTGTTTTCTAAGCGTTTCCTTTGAAATCCCCCAGAAGTCCATCTTTCTGTCCTAGTTGTGTTGATTTTACAGCGAGTGTCTTCACTCTCTCCTCTGTGGTATCACATCTTGATGACACCTCTCTCCTGGGGACTCTCCTGCACCGATCTTTTCCTCTGCAATGCCCCTTCCATCCTCTAGTAATCTTTAACTCTCTTTCTCACAGTTGAGTTGAATCAGCCCTACTTCTGATGGACTCTGTTTTGACATCCTAGTTGTATTTACAAGACCCTTGTGAGGAGGCAGCCATTTGTCTCTCTTCTTTCTGAACTGGAAGACAGAAGAATGTGTGGATTCCGAATCGTCTCCACTGTGTGATTCATGGAAGGCTTTTACTGCCTGCCTTGAGTGGTTATGGTGGGAATGTTTGAAAGACTAACATACCCCCCCCGGGGGGGGGGGCTTGTTTAACTTGTTTAACTTGGAATTTGACTGGGCTTTAAAATTTTTCTTCGGTATATATATATATATTTTTTCAAGTGATATTTAACTCCTGGGGATATTAAATCTTAAAATTGTACATTGTTTATGGTGAAAGGTACTCAAATTTCAGAATCCCACTGGGTGAGAATTCATTCACATGGGATTTTGGTGTGTGTATGGATAGAAGTCAGTCTACAGAAGGACAAGACTCCAACTTAGGGGAGTAAGATGCCACCTTTGAAGGATGGTAAACTCTTTGTAGTGCAAGTCAGCCTAACCATTTTCCAAAGGGCTGTGCACTCTGGGCCAGATAACAGGAATATATATATATATATATATATATATATATATATATATATATATTTTGCCACTAGAATTATTGCTGGGACTCAGCGCTGGGAGTCCACCATTCCCAGTACCATTTTTTTTTGTCTTTCTCTCACTTTTTTTTTCTTTTTTCTCCCTTTCTCCTTCCTCCCCTCTCTCTCCCTTCCTCCCTTTCTATTTTTATTTGATAGGACAGAGAGAACATGAGATGGAAGAGGAAGATAATGAGGGAGAGAGAAAGAGAGACACTTGCAGACCTGATTCACATCTCATGAAGTGTCTTCCATGCAGGTGGGGAGTGAGAATCTTGAACTTGTGTCCCCAAGCATGGTAATAGGTTCACTCAACCAAGTGTGCCACCTCCCAGACCCTGAGTAACATTTTTCATAAGGTTGCTCTGACAGCCTCAGGTGGTCTGACCTTTGAAGTATAAGAAAGTCATATTCGAGTGCATGGACATAGAGAAACATCAAAGGTTGTCGGAGTCTGTGTGCTAAGGCTTTAATCATGAAAGCAGGCCTCTAGCAACGGCTCTTAGTCCTACTGAAGCTTGTTTAGTTTAGTCATGCTGATATATATATATATATATTTGCCTCGAGGGCTACCGTTGGGGCTCTGTGCCTACACTACGAATCTACTGCTCCTGGAGTCTATTTTTCCCCTTTTGTTGCCCTTTTTAATTTATTTTTGTTGTTATTGTTGTTATTACTGTCATTGTTGGGTAGAACAGAGAGAAATCGAGAGAGGAGGGGAAGACAGAGAGGGGGAGCGAAAGACAGACACCTGCAGACCTGCTTCACCGCCTGTGAAGCGACAACCCTGCAGGTGGGGAGCCGGGGGCTCGAACTGGGATCCTTACGCTGGTCTTTGGGCTTCGCACCACCTGTGCTTAACCCACTGCGCTACCTACCATCTGACCCCCAGCCCTGCTGCTTTTACAGAACCTTGACTCATGACTGCTTTGTTTAGTCTGAAGTCAAATTAATCCTTTCTACTCCAAGGTAAACCTATTTTTCAGCCATCCATTTCTTTTCTTTTTTTTTTTTTAAATTTAGTTTGTATTAGTGATTTGATATTGATTCACAAAATTGTAAGATAATAGGGATATAAGATAATAGGGATATAATTCCATATGGTTCCCATCACCAGAGTTCTGTGTCCCCATCCCCTACTTTGGAAACTGCAGTAGTTCCTCCAAGGTCACTGACACAGGCTGATTCTGTAATTATCTGTATCTGTATGTATCTATATCTATCTATCTATCTATCTATCTACCTACCTATCTAATCTATCATCTATCTATCTATTTCCATCTTATTCAATGATCCTGCCTTCACTTTCTATGTCACCCCTACTTATTACTGCTTCTGGTGTCTTTTTTTTTTTTTTCCCCTTTTCTCTCTCAGAGAAGGGAAACTGTGCCTGACTTCCTCTGGTGTTTTTCAGATTTTCTTCCCTTTTAGTGATGGTATAACATCAAAATTCCTGCTAACACTTCAGGTCCTGGTGGTACGGGGTCATCTTCCCCTATCATTACCCCTCTCGGAGTATGAACCAAAATTCTTTATGGGGTGCAGAAGGTAAGAATTCTGGTTTCTGTAATTGCTTCTCTGCTGTACATGAGCATTGGCAAATGGGTCCATATGTCTAGCCTATGTCCATCTTGCCCTAGTGGAGTAGGTCAGACCCCCATTTTTCTGAAAGCCAAATAATATCACTTTCACTGGTATAATTCACAATGAGTGAGGGTTTAGGCTACGATTTCATGAAATGACTGGATCAAATAGAAACTCACACAGGATTCAGTCTTCTTAGTGAGCCCTCCACGTCTGAGCTGTTCCCTGTCTCAAACAACAAAACTCATTGCTTTTTTGAGTTCACTCCAGACCAGACAGCATCCAAGTCAGCTTCCAGCTACTGGAAAAGTCATGGGATGGTCACCCAGTATTACTGGGTTTGGGCTGAATTGCCAAGTGTATGCTGCCAAGTGTATGCTGGACCACACTCTGATGCAAAGCCCGGGTGATAACCTGGCTTCTGGTTATCATTGGCTCAAGATCTGTATTTTGCTGGCTCAAAACGCATGTTGCATTTGATCCTTTCTGCACATTTGATATTTTTTTGCATCTAGCACTAATGTATGACACTACACACCTCATGTCATGGTGTGGCTGTACACATCTAAGCTGACAGTATCAGCCCACTTGATAAAAGGCTCTGTTGGAAACAGTAAATGGGCACACTTGTACTTGCTTGCTCCACTCAACTTGGCTTCACTTGCCTTCTTCCAGCTAGCCGTTTCACCTCACTGGACCCCCTATCCTCCACCCCCTTCAGCCAGTTGCCGGGATAGCCTGAGGTTGCGTCTTCCTGAGCAAGTGCTCTCTGGGTTGGAGAGAACTCGACTGGAGCCAACCTAGGCTGCTGCATGGGAGAGGGATCAGGAACTCATGCCGGGCTAGCATTGCAGGAGAGAGACTCAGACTCTCAGAGCGGGAAGGCAATTCCAAGTGTGTTTAATCAGAAGAGCAGCTGTATTTATACTCGCCAAGTAGGGTGGAAACAGGATGTGATGTAGAGAGGGTGGAGTGAAAAGAGAGTGGTGGAAATCTGGGTGTGACTGGGAGAGGGGGCGGAGCAAAAAGACAGTTTGAACCAGTGGGATTAAACCAGTGCCCTGCAGGCAGGGTGGTTCTTAGGTAACAGGTTATGTAAATAGACCGCAGGGTTAAGTAGGGGGAAGCTGGTCTACTGCCCGACAAGCCAGTGAAGGCAGACACTTGACACTGGATTTTATCACATCACTATAAAGTGAAGCTCTTGGAGTTCACTTTCAATCAGCTATGAAGACTCAAAAATCACTACAATTCTGGAATAAGTCATGTAAGCACTGATGGTTGTAACCCTTCAGTCTTTCTCAGAGACCCTAGACAGCCCAGGTTATAGGATGTTACACCGAATCCTTCAGTGGAGACTCCCACAGTCGACACAAACATGCAGTGTAGAGGGTGAAGAATATTAGCCTGTGTGGTTCACCATGCACTCAAAATTCATTGAAAACAAAATAAGGTCTACAGCCATACCACCCTGAACACGCCCGATCTCGTCTGATCTCGGAAAACAAAATAAGAAAAAGAAAAACACCAAAGACAGAAATAAAAGAAACAAAAAAGGAATGAGATGAAGAATGAATGAAGGAAAGGCTGACTGGCTTAGAGTATGCTATAGAGACTATGAATGGAGATTCAATATGGTGGCCACTTGTAAGCAAAGCCTGTCTTCTTGACCACTGAGGGATTGCTCACAGGCAAGATACAGACTCTCATGTGGGCTATGACTCTGGGGACTAGAAGCCTTCTACCAGTGCACAAACAAAACCCAACCACATGTTATGTAATCCCAGATAAAGAATTACATATAGATGCAAGCAAAACTAGCTAATTAAGATTAGCACTCCACTTCTTCTCGTGATCTGTTCCCTCCTCTCCAGTGTTAACTATTTATGTTTTACACAGATCTTTGCTAAAGCCATTTTGAGCAAAACAAACAACAATGGCAAATCCAGTAATGACTTTTAAGGCCATTGTCCTAAAAATATGATCTGAAGCAAAAATTGCCCAGAACTTAGAATAACTGTTTAGTATAAACAAAGGTAAAAGCCATAGGACATTGTAACCAGCTTTCCAACAACACGAGAAAGTTTTAAAATTTTATTTCCAGTTTCTTGTGCTTTATAGATAAGACCCGTCATCATGTATAATCACACTGAACACAAGTCAAGTAAGCAGATGGTCACTTGGATGATGGTCACTTCCTGCTGTGAGCAAGGGCCCTCTCCCTCCTCCTCCTTCTCCCTTCTTTTTATTTTTAATTTTTTACTGAGGAGATTAATGGTTTGTAGTCAGTAGTAAATACAGTTGTTGGTACATATATAAAATTTATCAGTTTTCTGCAAAACACTCTCACACTCAGTCTAGGTCCCCCTCCACCACCATGCACCAGGACCTGAAAGGCCACCTGCCACCCTTGCCCCAGATTCCTTTACTTTGGTGCAATATACCAAACACAGTCCAAGTTCTGCTTTGTCTTTCCCTTTCTTATTTCTTATAAGAAATTCTTCTTTCTTTTTTTTTTTTTATTGTTGCTGTTATTGATGTCTTCGTTGTTAGGACAGAGAGAAATGGAGCGAGGCGGGGAAGACGGAGAGGGGGAGAGAAAGACAGACACCTGCAGACCTGCTTCACTGCCTGTGAAGCGACTCCCCTGCAGGTGGGGAGCCGGGGCTCGAACCGGGATCCTTACTCCGGTCCTTGTGCTTTGCGCCACGTGAGCTTAGCCCGCTGCGCCACCGCCCGACTCCCGAAATTCTTATTTCTCAACTTTTGTTCATGAGTGAGATTATTCCATCTTCATCCTTCTCTTTCTGGCTGATCTCACTTCAGATATCTCCTCCAAGCTCCATCCTAGATGAGGTAAAGAAGATGACTTCACCATTTTTCATAGCTGAGTAGTATTCCATGGTGTATATAGACCACAACTTGCTCAGCCACTCATCTGTTGTTGGACACCTGGGTGGCTTCCAGGTTTTGACTGTTACACATGGTGCTGCTATGAACATCGGTGTACATGGATCTTTTTGGATGGGTGTGTTTGGTTACATAGGATAATATCCCCAGGAGAGGAATTGGAGAGTCATAGAGCAGGTCCACTTCTAGCCTTCTGAGAGTTCTCCAGACTGCTCTCCACAGGGGATGGACCCACTGACATTCCCACCAGCAGTGGATTTGTCCCCACAGCGTCCCCCGCATTTGCTGTTGCATAGACCATTCTTGAAATATCTGTGGCAGGATGGAAAGAGTGAGATCAGCAGCCAGGCTCACTGAGCCCCCTCTCCCATGCAAGTGCAGGCCGCGGGAAGGAAGCAGCTTCTTAGGTGCCTTGCCGTCCCACCTTCCAGAGTTCAGGCCCTAAGCACCCTGCACTGAGGTCTCCCCTGATGGGTAGCCCTTCCCCAGGCCTCAGAGAACTGCCTGGTGCAGGTGCTACTTGGTCTGCTTGATGAAATAAGCTTCAAAATGATTTTCTTCCTTCCGTCCATCTTCCTGTCTTTCCTCTTCTTTCTTTTTTTAATTTATTTTTTATTTTTTTATACAAGAGCATTGCTCAGTTCTGGCTTATGATGGTAAAGGGGATTGAACCTGGGACATTGGAGCCTCAGGCATGAGAATCTCCTTGCATAACCATTATGTTATCTACCTCTGCCCCCCTTTTTTTTTCTTTCTTTCTTCCACCACCAGGGATTGTTAGAGCTCAAGATGAACCCACTGCTCCTAGTAGCCATTTCTTCCCCTCTTGTTTATTGGATAGGACAGAGAGGAATTTAGAGAGGAGAACATATATGGAGAGAGAGACAGAGACAGAGCTCGCATCACCTCTCGACAGAGACAGAGCTCGCATCACCTCTCGCATCACCTCTCGCATCACCTGCAGGTGGAGAGTGATGCTAAAAACTAAGTCCTAGCACATGCATTTTTCATTTCTGATGGCCCCTGTCTTCCTGTGAGCCTCTCACACTCCCTGTGATGTCGGGCTCAAAGATGTCATCTGGCCCCGGGCCTTCCCTAGTGAGCAGCCTGACCAGCGGTCCCTGGGATGAGCACGGTGGGTGTCTTAAGGAATGCCTGGGTTTCTGGGCACGCGACAAGGCCTGGGCTCATCAGCAGGTGGTGAGCACATTGTAAGGAGTGTCCTTTGCTGCACTCAATTAAGTCCCATCCCAATGGCCTGATCCCCGACTACAGATCCTGTCATCAACCTGCCTGCTTCTGAGCCAGCAGATTAATCCACCCCAACCACAGCACTGTCCCCAGTTGCCCCCACTGCTGGCCTCCCCCCACCAACACACACACACACACCCTCAAGCAGACAGAGTGGAGGGAGGATCTGTTCGCTGCTCTGCTCAGTCCCCACAGCAGAGGGTCACAGCTGGGTTTCTCCTCACACCAGATCCTCTTCTCTTCCACAGGGGACCTGCGTCAGTTACCACCCAGAGAGATGAAGGTGGGTGCTGACCACCGAGCTTTTGGGTCCCAGCACCATGAGTGTGGCCTAGGGAGCTGTGCCCAGCTTTGCCCATGGCAGAAAGAGAAGATACCAGGCAAGTAGGATTATTTCTTGTCCAGAGCCACAGTCACTCTGTGATTGATTAATCCGGCAAGAATTTTAGACGGAATTCGCCACCTCCTGTGACCTGGTATCACTTAGAGCTGGTGGAGACCCAGGTTTGCAGAATGAGTCATGGATTTCCTGTCAAGGCTCTATTGAGTCACCATTGTTACCAGGGGGAATCCAGACACTGCCTTCTGTCTTTGCTGCTGCTGTTCTTGTCACTGTGTGTTGATTTTTTTTTTTTTTCAGATAGAAAGATAAGAGACAAAGACACACAGAGAAAAGAAAAGAAGAAAAATACCACAGCACCAAAACTTCCTCTAGTACTGCGAAGGCTGGGCTTTATTCTTGAGCATCATGGGCCCCTTGGAATAGACTTAAAATAGTCTTCCTAGCTTTTTTTCCAGAATGGAGACACCAAATCTCATCTGCTGTATTCTTACCATTAGGTTCTTGATTATGAAGCAATTTTCTCTGCTTTATATCTTAATATTTTTCAGCCACCAAGCAGCAGATGCTGTTCTGATTCCATCTTGACCTCCCTGGGCAACCTCACCAGTGTGTCCTGAAGTCTCACCTCTCCAGAGCCCTGCCCCACGAGGAAAAGACAGAAACAGGCTGGAGGTATGAACAAACCTGCCAATGTCCTTGTTCACTGGAAAATCAATTACAGAAGCCAGACCTTCCACCTTTTGCACTCCAAAAAGAACTTTGGCCCAGACTCCCAGAGGGATAAAGAAGAGGGAAGCTTCCAATGGAGGGGATAGGATATGGAACTCTGGTTGTAGGAACTGTGTGGAATTGTACCCCTGTTGTCTTACAATCTTGTTGATCATTATTAAATAAATAATTTTAAAAGTGTTTTCGGGGGTCAGGTGGTGGTACACCATGGTAATGACCCAGGTTCAAACCCCTGGTCCCTACCTGCAGAGGAAAAAGTTCACAAGTGGTAATGCAAATACTGCCAATGACCCTCTCTCTCTCTCTCTCTCTCTCTCTCTTCTCTCACTCCACAATTTTTTATTTTTTGTCCTATCAAATAAAGGACAAACAAGGGGGCCAGGCAGTAGTGTACCTGGTTAAATGCACATATTACCAACTGCAAGGGCCCAAGTGTGAGCCCTGGCTTCTGGCCTGCAGGGGGGTCTGCGTCAGGATCAGTGATGAAAGTCTGCAGTTGTTTGTTTTTCTCCCTTTCTCTGTCTCCCCGTCCTCTCTCAATGTTGTCCTATCTAAATCTAACAACAACAAAAATAAAAGAGGGGGGCGGACAATAAAGAAAGAAATGACCATTAGGACTGGTAGTGCAGTGATAGCCCTGGTAGTAATGAGAAATAAAAATCCCAGTTCAAGCCCCCGGCTCCCCACCTGCAGGGGAGTCGCTTCACAGGCGGTGAAGCAGGTCTGCAGGTGTCTGTCTTTCTCTCCTCCTCTCTGTCTTCCCCTCCTCTCTCCATTTCTCTCTGTCCTATCCAACAATAAAGACATCAATAACAACAACAGCAGTAACTACAACAATAAAATAACAAGGGTGAAAACAAAGGGAAAATGAGTAAATATTTTATATATATATATATATATATATATATATATATATATATATATGATTTTTAAAAGGATCTACTGTTTCCAATACAGGAAAACAATTCTAAGAATAAGTCTGAGTGAGGTAGAGACTGATGGGAGAAAGAATAATCTGGAGATGATGGCAACAAAAGCCTCTTTAGCATGAAGCACAGCAAGCAGAAACAAGGGTCCTGTTTAGATAATGTATTTGTCAGACCATGAGAGAGCTCAGACATGGGGGCCTCCACTTCTTACTGTATCTGACTTCACAAGATGGATTTACTTCTTTTCTTTTTTTAACTGGGGGAATTAATGGTTTGCAGTCGACAGTAAATACAGTAGTTGGTACATGCATAACATTTCCCAGTTTTTTTTTTTGTTTGTTTGTTTGTTTTTTTTCCTCCAGGGTTATTGCTGGGGCTCAGTGCCTGCACCATGAATCCACTGCTCCTGGAAGCCATTTCCCCCCCCATTTTGTTGCCCTTGTTGCTGTAGCCTTGTTGTGGTTATTATTGTTATTGTTGATGTCATTCGTTGTTGGATAGGACAGTGAAAAATGGAGCGAGGAGGGGAGGGCAGAGGGGGAGAGAAAGATAAACACCTGCAGACCTGCTTCACCACTTGTGAAGTGACTCCCCTGAAGGTGGGGCGCCAGGGGCTCAAATCAGAATCCTTATGCCGGTCCTTGTGCTTTGTGCCATGTGCGCTTTAACCTGCTACGCTACCGCCTGGCCCCCCACACCTCTATGTTCACTGATATTTTATTTATAAAAGCCAAAGAATGGAAGCAGCCTAAGTACCCACTGACATATGACTGGATAAAAACATTTACGGGAGGGGACCAGGTGGTAGCACATGGGGACATGGGGTTAAGTACACAAAGTATGAAGCAGGTCTGCAGATGTCTTGTCATTCTCACCCCCTCTCTGTCTTCACCTCTTCTCTCGATTTCTCTGTATCCAATAAAATAGGAAAAATGGCCACAGGAGCAGTGGGATTCTTAGTGTAGGCACTGAGCCCGGCGATAACCCTTGGGTGAAAAAATAAAAGAATTTATGGGATTTATACTCCACTGAGTATATATCTTTACAATAAAATATTACTTTACAATCCAACAAAATTATATCGAATCCTTTGGTGATATAGGATATAAAATCATTACAAATATTTGTATCAGGTCTAAAGAACATCTGTACATTTCAAGCTTAATTCCCCTCTATTTCCTAGTGCTTGAAATGTCTTGAGGGCTTAAAAAAAATTTTTTTTTATTATCTTTATGTACTGGACAGAGATAACCAGAGATCGAGAAGGGTGGGGGAAATAGAGAGAGAGAGAGAGAGAGTCACCTGTAGACCTGCTTCACCGCTCATGAAGCTCTCCTCATGCAGGTAGGGTCCAGGGGCTTGAACCTGGGTCCTTGCACACTGTAATGTGTGCACTTAACCAGGTGTGCCATTTCCTGACCCTTGATCTTGAGGGCTTTAAAGAAAGTTAACTTTTCACTACTTCTCTCCTCCTCCCTCCCAGCTTACACGCTTCCTCTCTCACTGTCTACACGTACACAATCCTAAAATTGTAAATAATCACCCAACCTTTTTTTGCGTACTATGATGGTATAAAAGAGAAACTCCATCAGAATTTGAGGCCCAGAAGGTCACAGCATGAGCCAATCTGGGTCTGAAGCCTCAATAAAACTCTGTTTCCCTGCACCCTTGGCATCACAGATTCTGTTCAACAATTTTCTCCTTACTTGGGTGTAAAATAGATGGAACTGGAGGTGATTATGCTCAGTAAAATAAGAGGTAAAAGATAATTACTGGATCATTTCACTCAGATGTGGACTCTAGAGAACCAAAACTCACTACAAACTTACAATAAAGAATTGTTTTCTTTCTTGCAAAACAAAAAAAGATAACAATGAAATTGTTTGCTTATGGAAAATTATATAGTTACTGACTTACACATATTATATATTGAACATTTTGCAAAAAAAAAAAGAAATTGTGGGAAAAAAAGCTTTAATTGTCTTCAAATTTGTGACAGCTTCAATAGTGGACAAAGTTCAAACGGTTGTAAAGGATAGGAGGTGGGAGTTAGTGGAGTTCTTGAGTTTAAAGACAGAAGATGAGTGCTCTTAGCATCCATCTGCCTAAAGTTCAAAATCCAAACCCTGGCACATGTCCTACTCAGGTTCATTATCATGGAGAGTATTCATGGAGACTAGAATCTCCAGGGCCATCCCCCCACACACATAAACTTGAACTAGTAAAAACAAAACAAAAACAAAAACAAAACAAAACACTCCATGGCACATTTGTGAATTGTGGAGATCCCAGTGCCAAAATTAAAACCAGTGGGCAAAAAATCAAAAAACTAAAAACTAAAAAGTCAGTATCAGCCAAACAGGCCTTTTTCCTTGGGATGAAAAACTGTATCAGAATATAAGCATATAAACTTGGTTTGTGGTGTCTCAAAATCCTACACTTATATTAAACAGATCATCATCAAGAACCAAATAAACTCTTGTGGAACTGAAGGGCTCACCCCAAGTAGAGATGTCAGCTCAATGCACGGAAACAAACCTTTCCCCATGTTTGGCAAATGTTAAGAACATTCTTGTTAACGACAACAAACAGCAACATCTGCTAACGGGTTTTGACATTTGGCAATCTGACAGCCATGCCCACCCTTCTTCATGTATATTGGGAATCACTACATGTTTTCCAGTTGAAACATTTAAGAAGTAAATCCATCAGGATTAAAGTTCTTTTTTTGTCACTTCCTTGCAGCCGCTTGATGTTTCTGTCCTTCCTGACATAAGCTATACCCATAGGTATCAAAGTAGTATCTCACTGTTTTGATTTGCATTTCTCTGGTCGTTAGTGACTGAACATTTCTTCATAGGTAGCTATCATATGAATCTCTTTTTAGGGGAAGAGCTTATTCATATTCTCTCCCCAATTCTTTGTGTTTTCTGTTACTGTTGTAGAGTTTTGTGCTCTCTTTATTTGTCTTGGTGACTAGTCTTTTTTTTTTCTGGCAAGTAAATATCTTCTATTCACACGGTATCTTTTTCTCATTGTGATTTTTTTTTTTCTCCTGTGAAGAACCATTTTAGGTTCATGTTGTCCCGTAAGAAGACATTATGCTATCTCCTCAGATGCTTTTAATGTTCTTATTCTGCTATCTAGTATAACAAATGAGCCCAGGGATGGTCAAAACGCATGTTGGTAAAAATGTGATTAGAGAAGTGTTTATAGAGGCCATTTATAGAATCATCTCTAAGGCAAAATGGTGCCTGTTTACCCTGGTTTCATCCATGCATCTCTCTATCAACAAATGCTTATTGAGCTTCTGCTCTGTAAATATCCAGAAACTTTATGAGCTATATGTGGCCAAAACATAGACCTTGCTTTCACAGAGTTTACAGAAAAGTTGAGGAAAATAAACACATGCGAACTAATTACAACTTAAGGCCAAGTGAAGTAGAATGTACCGAAAAAACTACTTTCAACTCAGAGAATTTGGAAGTATGCAGCGTGTATTGGACAAAGGAAATGGTGTGTTGTTTGTGTGACTTCAAGATGGGACACAGAAAGGACTGGAAGTGAGAGTTAACTCACAGAAGGAAGGGTGAGGTTAGCGGTCAGATCTGTTTTTTTTTTTTTAATGTTTCTAAAGATTTTATTTATTTATTAATGAGAAAGATAGGAGAGAGAAAGAACCAGATATCACTCTGGCACATGTGCTGCCGGGGATCTATTGCTTTGCGGTGGCAGGACGCAGAGAAGAGAGAGGGGAGATCCCAAGCGAGAGGGAACACAATTCTTTATTCTTGCTTGGGTCAGAGCGTAGCGGTTAGGGCCACGTGGAGCTAGCCAAAAATGGCCTTCACCCACTACGCGCACCACCCTTCCCTCGTCACCAAGGTCAAAAACCGGGGGAGAGAGAGAGGGGACGGAAGTAGGAGGGCTTTTTATAGGGCAACAACCAGGATTGGTTGTGAAAGGCACTCCGAGAATGTCCCAACTCTCCCAGGACCGGCACTAGCCCGAGGGGCCAGCTTGGCAGATGTGACTGCACCTGCACATTCCCCAGCAGGGATCGAAATCAGGACCTCCTGCTTGAGAGTCCAAAGCTTTATCACTGCGCCACCTCCCAGACCACTGTCAGATCTTAAATAAATCCTGTGCTAGTGAATTCAGTTAATCCTGTAAGCAGTGTGACTATTTATTTAAGGCTTTTGGAAAACTGAGAGAGGGAGAGGGAGAGGGGAGAGGGGAGAGGGTGTGAGATCTTCAGCACTGCCTCACCACTCATGGAGCATTTCACCCTGCAGGTGCGAGCAGGGACTTGAACCTGGGTCCTTGCATATGGTAACATGTGTTCTCCATCAGCTACATCACTACCCTGTCCCTCCAATGTTACTCTTGATAGAAATAAAACAGGGCAGTAGCAGCGGGTTAAGCGCAGGTGGCTCAAAGCACAAGGACCGGCGTAGGGATCCCAGTTCGAGCCCCCAGCTCCCCACCTGCAGGGGAGTCGCTTCACAGGCGGTGAAGCAGGTCTGCAGGTGTCTGTCTTTCTCTCCCCCCTCTCTCTCTGTCTTCCCCGTCTCTCTCCATTTCTCTCTGTCCTATCCAACCATGACAACATCAAGAACAACAACAACAGTAACTACAACAATAAAACAAAGGCAACAAAAGGGAATAAATAAATAAATCTAAAAAAAAATTAAAATTAAAAAAAGTAAAACAAAGATTCTTAAGATTTGCGTGGAATCATGAATACCCCCAATTAACCAAAGTAATCTTGAAAAAAATAAATAAATAAGCTGGATCTATCATGTTCCTCAACTTCAAACTGTGCCCTCCTGTTGGCCATGAGAGTGACATAAAAACACACAGATTAATGGGCCAGCATTGAGAACCCAGGAAGACATCTGCTTGTATAAGGACTAAGAATTCACAATAAAGGAGCAAGAAGAGGCAATGAAGAGAGCAAAGTTTCCTCAATGAATGGTGTTGGAAAACTGGATGGCCACATGCATAAAAAGGAAAAACACAAGAGTCTGGCGGTAGCGCAGCAGGTTAAGCGCACGTGGCAAAGGACCGACCTAAGGATCCTGTTTTGAGCCCCCGGTTCCCCACCTGCAGAGGAGTCGCTTCACAAGCAGTGAAGCCGGTCTGCAGGTGTCTGTCTCTCTCTCCCCCTGTCTTCCCCTCCTCTCTCCATTTCTCTCTGTCCTATCTAACTACAACAATTAAAAACAACAAGGGCAACAAAAAAGGGAATAAATAAATAAATATTAGGGGAAAAAAAAGAAGGAAATCACACCACTAGGTGACACCACACAGGAAAATCAACTCAAAATGTCATAAAGCCCCAAGTCATATAATCAGTAGCAGAAAACATAGGCAGTAAGGTTCTTAGATATTGACCTTTGACCATCGCAATATCTTTGTGGATCCAACTCAAACAGCCAAGAAGTAAAAACAGAAATAAATAAGTACATGAGGCAAAGGCAAATGAAAGAAACCATCATCACTAAAGAAAGTATCATGGGAGGAGATCACAAGTTGGGTAGCCAACATGGTTTAGCTAGTGTCTAAAAATCTTTTTTAGAATTTCATACAACACAGGAACAAAGATAAATCCAATTGAAAACTGAGCAGAGGATCTGGAAAAAAAAAAACATAGATTTCCAAAAGCATGTGGGGTTGTGTTCCTTGTCTCCTATTATTAGGGAGGTGCACATCAGAGCCATAATAAGATATCCCCTTCACACCTGTGGCTATGGTGCTAGCCCATGACAGGAAGCAAAAAGACTGGGGAGTCAGGCGGTAGCTCAGCAGTTTAAGCGCAGATGGGGCAAAGCACAAAGACCAGCGTAAGGATCCCTGTTCGAGCCCCCAGCTCCCCACCTATAGGGGAGTCACTTCACAAGCAGTGAAGCAGGTCTGCAGGTGTCTATCTTTCTCTCCCCGTCTTCCCCTCCTCTCTCTGTTTCTCTCTAGCTTATCCAACAACATCCACAATAAAACAACAAGGGCACAAAAGGGAATAAATAAATGTGTTTTTTTTTTTTTTTTAAAGTCAGGCTAGAAATACTAAAATCACTAGCAACTTAACTTCCAGGGTATTTATCAAAAGAAAAGAAATTCAAAAAGATCTATGGAAGCCTCTTTTGTTCATTGTAGTATTATTTTTAATAGCCTAAATTATGAGTATCCAGTCATCAGTGAGCAGATAAAGGTGTATATCTGTTAAAAAAAAAAATGAGGAGAAGGCAGAGTCGTGGCGCACCTGGTTGAGTGCACATTTTAGTACGTGCAAGGACCTGGGTTCGAGCCCCCAGTCTCCACCTGCAGGGGGAAAGCTTTGCAAGAGATGAAGCAGGGCTGCAGGTGTCCCTTGGTCTCTCTCCCTCTCTATCACTCCCTTCCCTCTTGATTTCTGGTTGTCTTTATCCAACAAACAAATAAATATAATTAAGAAACAATAACTCAAACATTTTTTAAAGGTGAGATTTTTTCCCATTTACAACACAGATGAACCCAGAGATGATTAGTTTAGTGAAGTAAACAGAGGAAGACATAAAACATACAGTTTCAGTCATGTGGAAGATAGAGAAACAAGAGAAATGAAGTAGCACAAGTAAATAAAAATAATTTCCTACATTGTGAGCATAGAGGGGAATGGGCCAGGAGGTGGGAAAAATGGGTAAATCCTTGGGTGATGGACAGAATCAGCCTTTTGATGGTGATCATAAGATCATACAGAAAAAGGATCCTGGTTTGAGCCCCCAGCTCCCCACCTGCAGGGGAGTTACTTCACAGGCGGTGAAGCAGGTCTGTAGGTGTCTGTCTTTCTCTCCCCCTCTCTGTCTTCCCCTCCTCTCTCCATTTCTCTCTGTCCTATCCAACAATGACATCAACAACAATAAGAACTACAACAGCAAAAGCAACAAGGACAACAAAAGGAAATAAATATCTAAAATAAATAAATAAACTTTTAAAAAGTTTTATTTATTTTTTAAAAAGTTTGCCTTTTATTTATTTATTTATTTTAATGTTTTACATTCAACAGTAAATACAATAGTTTGTACATGCATAACATTCCCCAGTTTCCCATTTAACAATACAACCCCCACTATGTCATTTATCATCCTTCATGGACCTGTATTCTCCCCACCCACCCACCCCAGAGTCTTTTACTTTGGTGCAATACGCCAATTCCAGTTCAGGTTCTACTTGTGTTTTCTCTACTGATCTTGTTTTTCAACTTCTGCCCGAGAGTGAGATCATCCCATATTCATCCTTCTGTTTCTGACTTATTTCACTCAACATGATTTTTTCAAGGTCCATCCAAGATCGGCTGAAAATGGTGAAGTCACCATTTTTTACAGCTGAGTAGTATTGCATTGTGTATATAGACCACAACTTTCTCAGCCACTCATCTGTTGTTGGACACCTGGGTTGCTTCCAGGTTTTGGCTATTACTATATATATATGTTTTAAGATTTATTTACTTATTCCCTTTTGTTGCCCTTGTTGTTTTATTGTCGTTGTTACTGGTGTCGTTGTTGTTGGATAGGACAGAGAGAAATGGAGAGAGGAGGGGGAGACAAAGAGGGGGAGAGACAGACAGACACCTGCAGACCTGCTTCATCACCTGTGAAGCGACTCCCCTGCAGGTGGGGAGCCGGGGGCTTGAACTGGGATCCTCACACCTGTCCTTTTGCCCTCTGTGCCACCTGCGCTTAACCCGCTGTGCTACTGCCCGACTCCTTTACATTTTCCCCATGTTTGGCAACTACTCTCTGTCTTAATCCAGTTTTCTAGTGCTGTTCTTAACTCTGACACCCTCTTCCCAGACAATACTTTTAGTCTACCTGCATGTTAGCTTTCTGGCTCAGGCAAATATTAGTAAAGTCATAAGCCCCTTGGAATATACCTAGACTTCCTAGCTTCTTCCCACATGAAGACCCCTAATTTCATCTGCCCTATTCTCACTTTTGGGTTCCTGTTTATTAAACCTTTTTTCCTGCTTTATATATTACTGCCTTTTAGCCATCAAGTTGCAGATGCTACCATGATTCTATCCTGACTCCCCTGGGCAGACCACCCCACCAATTTGTCCTGGAACCCTCCCCAGAGCCCTGCCCCATTAGAGAAAGACAGAAACAGGCTGGGGGGAGTGGATCCACCTGCCAACACCCATGTCTAGCAGAGACGCAATTACAGATGCCAGAACTCCCACCTTCTACACATCCCATCAAGAATTTTAGATAGCATAATGGTTATGCCAACAGACTCTCAAGCCTGAGGCCTCAAAGCCCCAGGTTCAATCCCGCACCACCATAAGTCAGAGCTGAAGAATACTCTAGTAAAAAAAAAAAAAATACATCCATACTCCCAGAGGGATAAAGAATAAGAAACCTTCCAAAATAGGGTATGGGATCCAGGACACTGATGGTAGAAACTCTATGGAATTGTACCCATGTTATCTTACAATCTTGTTTATTATATTATTAAATCACTAATGTTTTTTTTAAGTATTTCTTCCTTGCTCCAGTACCACCCTAACTTATAGCTGGGTAGGATACAAGTGGGTAGATTTTCTTGAAAGTTGAAGAATTGGGAGGGGACTTGAAGTTACATAACTATTGGAACTGCTAAACTTCTCTTTCAAAAGAACGTTTGAGTGACTCTTTGCTTGACCTCAGGACATGAACTATCTCAGGAATGGAGGACAAGGCTTGCTTTTCACAAGTACACCGTCCGCCATGACTTCTTTCCATCACTCAGCCACTATGGGAGCTTTCTGAAGAAATATCACAAACCTCAAATCATTCAGTGGAGGGGGAGGGAACAGCTAACTGGGGTCGATCCCTAGTTCCCTCCGTGGGATTTAGACTGACTCCTACATGGAATAATCACAGAGAGAGAGAGTCATGTTTCAGGGAGAAGGTGAGCATTGATTGGGAGGAAGTATGGACAGAAAAGGAGAAGAAAGTACAAGCCATGTAGGCAGGCATGCCCATCCACAAGGCGAGACAAGAGAGAGAGAAGGAGAGAGAGGGAGAGGGAGAGATATGCAGAAAGAGGAAGGCCCCATCCCCTCTGGTCTCCCCAGCTTTCTGGTCCCTTGTGGGGAAGGCAGGGCCCTCAGGGGATGAACTTCAGCCTTTGTCTCCAGGGTCACACCTGCCTCCATCTGCATGTTGTGACCTTTGCAGTCAGGGAGGGAGGGAGCTGGGGCAGCATGTGCAGACAGACACACTGGACTTCTGGGCCTGACTTGGGCCTGCTCCTGGCTGCCTGCAGGGTGCAGGGTGCAGGGTGCAGGGTGCTGGGTGCAGGTGTGGGGGTGGGAGGTGGGAGGGTGCTGCTCTCCCTAAACTGCTCTCCAACAATCCCACTGCCTTTATTCCAGACTATTGTTTGTAGACCACTTAAGTATTTAGCCCAACTTCCACTAGGAATATTTTATATCTACTAGGTTTGCCAGCTTCCAAGGTGTTTCACAGCACTGATCTATTTGACATGCTTGCAAAAGGTCTGAAGTTTCATCAAACCCAATTCCAGCTGACCTCTGAGCTTCCTTGTCTTTCCCTCATAGTAAGTGAAACTCTACTTCAGAAAAAGCCTACATAATTGACTTCTGTGGGGACACATGGAAAATCAGACAGTTCCTGTTTCTATTCCACAGGGTCCTACTAGATGTTGTCTCTTCCCCACTCACAGAAATAGAAAATATTACCATGTGGTTAAAGTTACTTATTGTGATCTGGGTAACTACACCACTCCATTTACCAGACAGGTGAGGAAAGCCTAAAGAAACTGGCATGCGACATTCAAAAGTGGACCGCTATCTGTTCTCCAGGACTGTTTTCCACCTCAGTGAACCACTGTCTTTGTTCATCCATAAGGATAGCTCTTCAGCTGTTCACATTTTATTCTGAGTTTGTTGCACTAAGCTCCAACCTGCAGTGGAGAAACTTCATGAGTGGTGAAGCGGGGCTGCAGGTGTCTCTCTCTCCCTCTCTATCTCACTTTACCATAAAAAAAAAAAAAAAAACAATATTAACAGAAAGGATCCCTAAAGCACAAGACTTGAACCAGTTCTTGGTGAGAGAAGTTTATTACACAGGTGTGTAGGAGACTCCAGATCACTCAGGGAAGTTCTCCTCGCACCTCTGAAAAACACACCGTTTTATTGAGGTCTCCTCCCCATTATTACAAAGTAGGACGAAACAGAGAAGGCAATCTTTCACGAAATTGCTATCCATCTTCCTTATCTGTGGCCTTGGTAAAGAAAGGGGAGAACGAAGGAGTGCCTGGTATGGATCAGTCTTGAAACAGAAGAATTTACTCCCTAGTCATCTTTTACCTAAGCACCCATTGTCTCAGGCCCATTAGGTTAGGAATGTGGAGGGGAGGCAGGGGCAACAGCTACAGCCACTGTTTGAATTGCCAGAACAGCAAACACAAAGGAAATGCAGTCTTGGGCTTTATGTCTCCATATCAGAGAAGAAAGACACTTCTCCACCAGGCGCATAGATCAAAATGTCCCCACAAGGTAAATCAGGAGAGTATGCACTCTGTGTTCATCTATTTCCCATAATAGAATCACTGATTATAGATAGCTATAGCAAATCTATAATGGTAGTAATAATTAAAAAAAAAAACACTTGAGGGAGTTGGGCAGAAGCGCAGCGGGTCAAGTGCACATGGCGCAAAGCACAAGGACCTGTGGAAGGATCCCAGTTGGAGCCCCGGCTCCTGGCTCCCCACCTGCAGGGGAGTCACTTCACAGGCAGTGAAGCAGATCTGCAGGTGTCTGTCTTTCTCTCCCCCTCTGTCTTCCCCTCCTCTCTCCATTTCTCTCTGTCCTATCCAACAACGACTACAATAAAATAATAAGGGCAACAAAAGGAAATAAATAAATATAAATAAAAACAAAAACCAAAAAAACCCCACTTGACTGAAATGTGAGAATTACCACACCATGATCCAGAGACACAAAATAAACAGGCTAAAGGACTAAACTCGGGATCACAACAGATTTTTAAGCTGTAACAATGATGCAGTCCCTGTGAAGCAAGCTGGAACTTGAGGTAAGAAGTTTTCCTTCTAGACCCCATCAAGGTCTGCACAACACAGCTGGGTGTCTGGGGTTATTTTGTTTTGTTTTTTTTCCATTTACATGGAGTCTGTTTTAACTGTTTTAGTTAACCCTGCCTCTTTAGAATGGAAATAGCAACAACACAATGGTTATGCAAAATGACTTCAGTGCCTGAGGCTCTGAGGTGCCAGGTTCAATCTTTGTTGCCACCAGAAACGTTGAGCAGAAAAGTTGAGCAGAACTCTGAGGAAAAAAAAAAAACAAAAAAAACTGGTGTCCTGGGAGAACTGCAGCCTAGAATGTGCCCAGCGGTGACCATGGACTGACAGGGACTCAGAAATTACAGAGGCTCCTGTGCTAAATATGAATAGATATGGACCCTGGGTCAGATCGATGGGATAAATAGTTAATGATATTTATAAACTTTCTTCAAGTTTGGAAGCTACTCTTTGCCCTAGCCCAGATTTGTAGTTCTATTCTCAACTCTAACACCATCTTCCTAGACAATATTTTTAGCCCACCCGTATGTTAGCTATCAAGCTTAGACAAAAATGACTGAAGTCATAGGCCCCTTGGAACATACCTAAAATAGAAATTCTAGCTTCTGTCCACCCCAAAATCCCTAATCTCATCTGCTCTGTTCTTTTTTTTTTTTTTTTGGTTCCTGTTTATTAAACCCTTTGTCTTGCTTTATATCTTATTGACTTTCAGCTACCAAGTTGCAGGTGCTACCAGGATTCCATACTGACCTCCCTGGGCAGACAATCTCACCAAATATGTCCTGGAAACTCCCCTCCCCAGAGCCCTGCTCCACTAGGTTGGGGGTGGAGGATGGGGGATGGAATAGAATGTCAATATCCATTTCCAGCAGAATTACTTCTGCCAGAACCCTCACCTTTTGCACCCAAAAAAAGAATTTTGGTCCATACCCCCAACAGTGGGAGAAATGTTAAGGGAAGATTACTAGAGGTCTCTGAGTTCCAATTTCATTAGGACCCAGAGAGAAGAGGAAAAATGAAGAACACTTGTATTACTAGGTATATGTGTGACTCAGAAAGGAACAGAAAGCAGGACTATAGAAAAAAATTGGCATATATATATATATATATATATATATACATATTTATACAAAAATCATAGTCAACCCATATCTGTGACCTTGGGAAAACTACTTCAGTTTCCAATGGAGAGAATGGGGACACAGAACTCCGGTGGTGGGGATGGTGTGGGATTACACCCGTTTTGTCATAATTTTGTAAATAAATATTAAGTCACAAATAAAAATCATAGATGCATTGAAAAGACAAAACATAAACTTACTTTGTGTTTTCCATGATGAATCCTGAGAACAGTTCATGCTCTCTGTACTGATATATATATTTTTTCTTATCTGTGATTTGATACTGGCTTACAAACTTCTAAGATTTAGGAGTGGGGGCAGGAGTGGAAAAAATAAAAATGCTACCTGAAGTAGTAGCTCCAAAACTCCATTATTTCGTTATCTATTTATTTGATTATTTATTCTGGATAGAGACAGACAGAAGTTGAGAAGGGAGGGGGAGATTGAAAGGGAGAGAGAAGGCAGCTAGGTGGTAGCGCAGGGGTTAAACGCACAAGGATCAACGCAAGGATCCCAGTTCGAGCCCCCGGCTCCCCACCTGCAAGGGGAGTCGCTTCACAGGCGGTGAAGCAGGTCTGCAGGTGTCTGTCTTTCTCTCCTCCTCTCTGTCTTCCCCTTTTCTCTCAATTTCTCTCTGTCCTATCGAATAACAACAACAAAACAGAAAGAAAGAGAAAAAAGGCCGCCAGGAGCAGTGGATTCATAGTGCAGGCACTGAGCCCCAGAGATAACTTTGGAGGCCAAGGGGGGGGGGAAGGAAGGAAGAGAGAAAGACATCTGCAGCCCTGCTTTAGCACTTGTGAAACTTCTCCCCTGCAGATGGGGATGGGGCCGCAAACCCGGGTCCAGTGCATTGTAATGTGTGCGCTCAACCAGGTGCACCACCTTCTGGCCCTGAAAGTCCAATTTCTTTCTATTTCTCAAAAAGCATTTGAATTCTGCAGGCTTTATGCCTAACGCAGCATCTCAGATTTCTTCCAGAGTGCCAGTGTTGGGATGAAACTCATGAAAGAGACTAGTGATGTCTGGATACCCACTATCTGCTTCAGGTGACACCTTGTAAATGTATCTCTGCCAAGCACATTGATTTTGACAGATTCAGACCTGCCTACACTTCACATTGCCTTACGTGGGCCATTCCTTTTGTTGGTGTCAGGAGATGACAGGAAGAACTTGGGGGACACAGACACTGCTGCACCAAGCTAGGACCTATTTCCCTACTGTGGAAGGGAAGGAAATAGGTGTTGCATGAGGAAATGGGAGTGGTCACAGGTGTAGGTGTGGCTTAGAAAGGAAGTGAAGGGGGACTTAGGACTTCATAAAAGTCAATGTTCTGGGCCTACCAAAATATAAGTAAATGATGCTGGTGCTCCTCTCTCTCTCTCTCTCTCTCCCCCTCTCATGGCCCACTCTCATGTGTTCCAACATCTGAGTGTTCTCAAGTTTTCCTGAATAAAGTTTAAAATTCCTGGAAAACAATCATGCTTTCTCCTCAATTCTTTGTTGAGTTTACATATGACGAATCTATAACCATGTAGGGAATGATCTTGGGATCACGGTCTTATTCCCCCCAATACCCTTTCAGAGTCCCTCAGCGGAGATCCGTGGTGACAGCCTAAATCAGCACATTCCTGCCATCCTTCTGTTAGTTGCTCATCTGCCCAAGTTTATTCTGACCCCTTGGGGCATCCTGGAGTCTGGTTTCAGTTATTGTTCTAATAACACTGGACCAAGGCCCCAGAGCACTCATTAGCTGCCCTAACAAGGGACTTCCTCGGGCAAGGAAATAACAGCTTTTTCTTTTTCTTTTTTCTTTTTTTCTTCTTCTAAGCCAAGAAGAGGAAGGGTAACTCCCAAAGAATGAAAAGTAGCTCCTTAGGGAGCAACCCTGAGTGGAGAATGCCCAGAGGAGAGTGGTGAGTTATTTCTTCCTTTCCCATGTCCCCCTCCCCCCCTTTCAGAAGGCAGGGCTATCTCACCACCTCACACAATGTCCTTGGGTCCTTCCTGGGTGGCTCTGAGTGGTTTCGCACCTCACTGGCCTACTTGCAGCCAGAAGCATTCTGCTCTTTACTAGATGGGCTAGGAAACTCGCTCCCTTCCACTTCCACAGAAATGTCAGTAACTTGCCTCTGTGACTGTTAGCCCGCTGAGACACATACAGGGTGGACTCTAGTTGCATGAGCTGTATTAGCCTAGTGGGAGGAAGAAAGGGCCTTATCTGAAGGGCATGGGTGCTGCCCACCACACTTCCTTTCAAATGTCAGCAGGAAAATTCTTGCATGGAGGGGGTGCCTGTGGAGACATATTCTTTATGTTAAAATCCCACTGATCCCCAAAGGAGCCCTCCTGCACTGCTGGTGGGAATGGAAATGGGTCCAACCCCTGTGGAGAGCAGTCTGGAGAACTCTCAGAAGGCTAGAAGTGGACCTACCCTACGATCCTGCAATTTTTCTCCTAGGGATATATTCTAAGGAACTGAACACACTCATCCAAAAAGATCTGTGTGCACCTATGTTCATAGCAGCACAATGTGTAATAGCCAAAACCTGGAAGCAACCCAGGTGTCCAACAACATATGAGTGGCTGAGCAAGTTGTGGTCTATCTACACAATGGAATACTACTCAGCTATTAAAAATGGTGAACTGAATGGTTCATACAAGTCATAATGTAGGTACAATGCACAGAAACAAGCCCTTCTCCATGTTCACAAATGTTAAGAACATTCTTGTTAAAAACAGCAAACAGAAACTAACAGCAACATCTGCTAACAGGTTTTGACATTTGGCAGTCAGACAGCTATTCCCACCCTTCTTCATGTATATTGGGAATCACTACATGTTTTCCAGTTGAGATATTGAAGAAGTAAATCCATCTTCAGAAGAGAAACACTAAGCAGAACCTAGACTGGAGCTGGTGTACTGCACCACAGTAAAAGACTCTGGGGCGGGGGTGGGGGTTCAGGTCCTGAAACATGATGACAGAGAAGAACCTGGGGTTGAACTGTTATGTGGGAAACTGAGGAGTGTTACACATGTAAAAACTATTGTATTTACTGTCGACTGTTAACCATTAATCCCCTAATAAAGAAATTTAGGAAAAAAATCCCACTGAGGGTCTGAGAGCTAGGTCAGTGTCAGTGCATATGGTTTGCATGCCTGAGACTCCAGGCATCCCAGGTTCAGTCCCAGGCACTGCCTCATGTCTAGGTCTAAACAGTGCTCTACTGTATTTCATAAAAGTAAACAAATAAATCTTTAAAAAAATATTTATTTATTTGTTCCCTTTTGTTGTCCTTGTTTTTATTGTTGTAGTTATTATTCTTATTGATGTCATTGTTCCATAGGACAGAGAGAAATGGAGAGAGGAGGGGAAGACAGAGTGGGGGAGAGAAAGACAGACACCTGCAGACCTGCTTCACTGCCTGTGAAGCGATTCCCCTGCAGGTGGGGAGCCGGGGGCTCGAACCGGGATCCTTACGCTGGTCCTTGAACTTGGCGCCATGTGCGTTTAAGCGGCTGTGCTACCACCCGGCCCCCCTCTTAGAATCACTTGCCGCAAAGAATGCTTCATCTTCCCGAATGAAAATACAAGAGACGGGGCGAGTCCCATTTGTAAACAGATCAGCTAGTGTCATTTCCAGCAGCATTTTTCTGACAGTCCTGATGACCTCATGTTGTAGGTGAGGTATACGGACTGATGACTCATCTGTCTTGCTTTCAATGCACATGGCTTTGATATTTCCAGTGGAAAGAGGGCAAGGATAGCATCAGGGACTCTTTGGGTGAAATGAAATATTTATGCATTGGAGCAACAAAGCATCTGCCTAGTTTGCACTGTTATCTTTGGCTGGGGGAGTCACACTTGTTCTCCAAGTGTCGACAGGAGCCTGGTGGGAGAGCCATGTGGTAATGTTCTGTTAAACAAGGAGCTCTGTTCACGGGAGGACTTTGCGGAGCCAATTCATGGAAGGCTGAGGAGAGTCTTGAGGCCTCACCTCATTCACATCTTTGTTTCTAGGAGAGACTTCACAAGCCATCTAAGAGACCAGAAAGAGATCACCAGGAAGTCCTGGAACACAATGGCAGAGGACCTAGTGGGGGCTATATTGTTATATGGAAGACTGGGAAATGTTATGCATGTACAAACTATTATACTAACTGTTGAGTGTAAAGCATGAATCCCCCAATAGATAAATTTTAAAAAATAAAATAAAAATGGTAGAGCAATAAAAAATAATCAGCAGGAGGGGGCCCTGCGGTGGTGCACCTGGGTAACTGAACACATTACAGTTTGCAAGGACCCAGGTTCAAGCTCCGGCTTCCCACCTGCAGGGGGAACGTGTCATGAGTGGTGAAGTAAGGCTTCACCTGTCTCTCTCCCTCTCCGCTCTCAGTTTCTGTCTCTATCCAATAATAAATAAGTAATTTTTAAAAAAAAAAAAGAGAAATTACTAGGAAGATGTCTTAACAATTCATACAAATGCCAATGTTCTTTGCTGCCTGGTGAAAGAATTTAACATATCACTTTCTGTTGGGTAGTATGCCAGCTCCCCCAGCTTAAAGCTTCTGTCTCTAATCCTGCTGACTTTCATTCCCTAACCCATATTAATCTTAAAGGACTTCGAGCTCGATTTCCTGATATTCCTCTGGCACAGTTGAAACGCATTCTTGCTACGTGCTCCTCTTGTGCAGGTCTAATCAAAACACTGCTATTCCCCTGACAGAGATGAAGCCTTTTACAGACATTGACCCAGTTATATATGGCCATTAAGTAAGAGGGAGATGTTGGGGAATTGTGAGGATGTGGTTGAGCTTGGAAGGGCTTGAGCCTGAGGGGTGTGTCAATCCTGTCTCTCTCTCTACGGAGAGGTTGAGAAAGGAGGGACAGTAGAACGTCAAAGGTGTGCCTCTTATCAGTCTCCCTGCCTCACAAAGTGCCCCACACTCCTGATACTATGGCCGTTAGTTAAAAAGAAAGGGGGAGATGTTGGGTAGTATGCCAGCTCCCCGGGCTTAAAGCTTCTGTCTCTATTCCTGCTTAACTAAGCACCGGCTTGCCTGCATGGCATTGGTTTGATCCCACTTAAAGCTGTGGTCTATGTACATAACCACTGTTAACTAAGCACCACCGTCCCTCCAGGGCATTGGTGGTTCAGTGGTAGAATTCTCGTCTGCTCCGCCACCTCTCCTTGTCACACCCTGATTTTCACCAATCTCTTTTTTCGCTCCACCCTTTCTACGTCACACCCTGTTTACACCCTACTTGGCTAGTATATATATAAGCTGCTTTTCTGAGTAAAAATACTTGGAATTGCTTTCCGGCTCTGCCAGTTCCAGAGTGTATCTCCTGCGACATTAGCTCGGCACAAGTTCCTGATCCCTCTCCCACGCAGCAGCCTAGAGTGGCTTCAGTTGAGTTCTCTCCAATCCAGAGAGCATTTGCTCAGGAAGAAGCACCCTCAGGCTATCCCAGCAACTTTCCCAACTGAAGAAGATGTTATTTGATGATCCTATTCACAGACTGTACAGAGAGAGAGACCAGAGCCCTGCTCAGCTCTGGCTGACAGTAGTGCTGGGGATTGAACCTCACACCTCAGAGTCTCAGGTATGAAAGTCTTTTGTGAAACCATTATGCTAAGTCCCTCCCCACCCCAGAACATGTATTTTAACTCTAAAGCCAACTTTCTTCAGTAGACACCCATGAGAAACCACTGTGTAGCTCCTGGAACTTGTCTTCTGCTGCTGAGTGCTTTAGAATAAACTCACACCTCACTCCAAGACTGCAGGCATCCAGCCCTGCAGTAAATAACTTGCTGATTCCAACTCTCTTCCCAATTTCTCATAAAACTCTCCTGGCAGAGCTATCTGTCAAAAGTACCCAGCTTGACAGTGAGGTGGGGGAAACAGAACAGGTCTCCAGCCTTCTCTATGCACCTCTGTCAACCCTTCCATGGGAAGCCTCTGGGGAAGGAGCCCTGAGAGCTTCCTAAATCCTCCAGGCTACCAGATGGCTGATGGCTGGCCCTCTTCACCCTAGTCCTAGAGGCCTCCTGTGCTGTCTGATAATGGCATTTTTTTCAAGTAGGGCTCAGCTTGTCAGGGGGGGGGGGAAACAAACAAGAATGAAATGTGGGCCAAGGTAAATACTCGCTTAAATCCGTAATCCTAGGTCTAGTATGAAGTCACTCTCTGGCAGACACGTGCGGATGTGTGGAGCAGTGAGCACTTGGAGCAAGCGTGTGAGACCAGAGCAGAAGGCAGTGTCCGAGGCTGCAGGACCCGGGTGTTGAAGGGAGAGAGAGCAGACCTGGAGAGACGGGAACCTTCACCTCCACAGCCCAGTCCTGGCTTGAGCTGGAAGCCTCTGCTTCTCCTCCATGCTTCTTCTGGGATTACAGAATGGCTCTGGATCCCCAGATCCCTTAGAAAAGCTCTCTGTGTCTCCAGCCTCTCACGGCCCGGAAACTGCCCCAATGTTTCTCCAAACAAACAGTCCTGGTGCAAAGGGAGGTTGGGTGGGGGATTCATGTCCAAGGAAGAAATCACAGTTGTTGCTTATTTTCTCTTGGACTGAAGGCATTCATAAGTAATGGAGCCTTGGTGTCTCAGGCTTAGTGTGCCTGACCTTATGCAGAGAGCTTTCTATTTTTATTGTGGGAGGGAGGGATTAATGGTTTACAGTGAGTACAATTGTTGACACCTGTACAAAACCTCTCAGTTTTCTGCAAAACACTCTCCTAGCCTAGGCTCTCCTCTACTATCAGGCATCAGGACCTGAAACCCCCCCCCACACACACACCCATCAAGAGTCCTTCACTTTGGTGCCATACACCAAACTCAGTCCAAGTTCTGCTTTGTGTTTCCACTTCTGTTCTTATTTCTTAAGTCCATGAGTGAGAGATCATCCCATATTCATCCTTCTCTTTCTGACTGATCTCATGTCACATGATTCCTTCAAGCTCCATCCAAGATGAGGTGAAGAAGGTGAATTCATCATTCTTAATAGCTGAATAGTATTCCATTGTGTATATAGACCACAAATTGCTCAGCCACTCATCTGTTGTTGGGCACCTGGGTTGCTTCCAGATTTTTTCCCAGGCTATTACAAATTGTGCTGCTATGAACACAGGTGTACACAGATCTTTTTGGATGGGTGTGTTGGGTTCCTTAGGATCTATCCCCAGGAGAGGAATTGCAGGATCATACAGCAGGTGCATTTCAAGCCTTCTGAGAGTTCTCCAGACTGCTTTTCTACAGAACAACAAATGCTGCAGAGGCTGTGGGGGTTCAGGGAACCCTCCAGCACTGCAGGTGGGAATGTAAATTGGTTCAACCCCTGTGGTTCAGTGCAAAGTGCTGTCTTATCTACTTGCTCTCTGGGAGTCAAGAGAGAGGCTAGCAGGTATTAGTGTTCCCAGTTTCACCAATCAGGAAGCTGAGGCTTAACCATTTTATTTGATTTGTTAGGTCTTAATGCATTTTGTTCCCTCCTCCCCGTATTCTACAGTGTTACCCATGATCCATTCACTTTTATGACACTCTTCATTAAAAATGCACGCTGTATGTTTTGAGTAGGCTTATATTATGTATTTTATATAACATAGAACACAGGAACTGTCCTCATGCTAGTCATGTTTAGAAACTGACCAGGTAAAGTTCTCTGGTAACTCTGTTATAGGAGTACTAGAAATTCTGTGCCTGTCAGTCATTAGCCTGTTTTCCAAAGTATTAGCTTTTTTCTTCTAGAACGTTACAAGCATCTTTGAAATATTTAACTTGGCTTTTACTGCAGCTGTTTTTTTCAAATAAAATCAAATGTGCATTAGTTTTTTTTCGATATTTTAAAATATATTATGAGACAACTATCAATTTATTTGTTTGTGTAAAACAATTTATAGGTTACGTTTTCAAATTACTATACGGTGTTCATATCTCGATTCCTGATCATTGAAGAAATCATTTTCAAGTTCTGATTCTTTGAAAATCTGTACATTCGCATGGAATTTGGATCAATGAAATGATGGTGTTAAAAATATCAAAATTCACCATGCACAAGGATCTTCACTCCCCCCCCCCCCGCAGATGAAGCAGATCTGCAGGTATCTCTCTTTTTCTTTTCCTCTCTCCCTCCCTTCCCTCTCAATTTTCCTCTGTCATGTCAAATAAAAAGAAAGTGGAAAAGAAAAAAAAATGGGAAAAATGGCCACCAGAAGCCATGAATTTGTAACACTGGCATCGAGCCCTAGTGATAGCTCTGGTGGCAATAAAAGAAAGAAAGAAAGAAAGAAAGAAAGAAAGAAAGAAAGAAAGAAAGAAAAGAAAAGAAAAGATCAAAATCAAAAGTGTTGGTGCACCTGGTTGAGCACACGTATCACCATGGACAAGGACCCAGGTTCAAGTCCCTGGTCCTCTCACCTACAGAGGAGAAGCTTCATGAGTGTTGAAGCAGGGCTGCAGGTCTCTCTCTCTCTCTCTCTCTCTCTCTCTCCCTGGTGGCAAAATAAATAAAAAGTGGAACTTTGTTAACATTATAAAGCAGTATATGATGAATATATGGTTGAAATGTAAGAACAAGTCCCTTGTCAGTTCATCAGGTAAATATTCAGTGGAACAAACATGGCAGACAGTCATCCTGCTCTGTATATGGAAAGAGATGTGGTGACCTTTTCAGTGATATGAATATTACACCACTTGGGGATTCTGTGGTGGATTCATGGATTCCATGGGTTTAATGTTTCTTAGAATAAGCTTAACTGTGGCATGTTTCCTTTGTAGTCCATGTCCAGCAATCCCATGCAGATATGGGAATGTCAGCAGGACACATTCAAGAGCCAGAACTTACTACTATTAGAAAAGAAACATGTCTCATGTGCTTTAAAAAAAAAAAAAAAAACTACGTTCACATTCTTACATTTTTCAGGATTAAAAACAGAGCAAAATGTATGCCAGCACGGTCTCTGCAATGTTTCAAGAAAATATTTAACATCGGTCATAAATACACAGAAAGATCTCCAGAGGCAGGTGTAAAACTGAATTAATACAACCAAAAAATAAAATTCACTTGATGATGTGTATTGCCTTGGACCATTATCTGATAGGAGTTTGTTGGAAGTAAGTTTGTTGATTTATAAGATTGTTGTCACAGATGTACAATTTCACATCTCCCTAATAAGCCAATCTAGTCATGCAAACCCAAAGAATTGGGTTGTTGGAAAAATCATGATGCATTTTTGCACAGAAAAACATAGCGGAACACGTCATGGAGGCCAGGTGGTGGTGCACCTGGTTGAGTGCACACTTTCCAGTGTGTAAGGGTCCAGGCTGAAGCCCCTGGTCCCCACCTGCAGGAGGGAAGCTTGACAAGCAAGGAATCAAGGCTGCAGGTATCCTTCCTTATTCCTCTCTCCCTTCTGCCTCTCAATTTCTGTCTCTCTTTTTAATATTTATTCCCTTTTGTTGCCCTTGTTTTATTGTTGTAGTTATTATTGTTGTCATTGTTGGCTAGAACAGAAAGAAATGGAGAGAGGAGGGGAAGCCAGAGGGGGAGAGAAAGACAGACACCTGCAAACCTGCTTCACTACCTGTGAAGTAACTACCCCGCAGGTGGGGAGCCAGGGGTCAAACCCAGGCTGGTCCTTGCACTTGGCCCCATGTGCGCTTAACCCGCTGTGCTACCGCCCGACTCCCTTTTTTTTTTAAAAAAGATTTTTTAAAATTTTATTTATTTATTTTCCCCTTTGTTGCTCTTGTTGTCTTTTTATTGTTGCTGTAGTCGTTGTTGTTATTAATGTCATTCGTTGTTGGATAGGACAGAGAGAAATGGAGAGAGGAGGGAAAGACTGAGAGGAGGAAAGAAAGACAGACACCTGCAGACCTGCTTCACCGCCTGTGAAGCGACTCCCCTGCAGGTGGGGAGCCAGGGGCTCAAACCAGGATCCTTCCGCCAGTCCTTGCACTTTGCACCACCTGCGCTTAACCCTCTGCGCTACCCCCCAACTCCACTCTTTTTTTTTTTTAACTGCCAAGTGGTGATGTATTGTATTTCTCCTCTGTGCCTGTCTTTTCATTTCTTTTTTTCCCCCAGAAATAGCATTTTGGTTTTTTAATGATTTTATTTCTTTTTGTCTTATTATTATTTATTTATTATTATTATATTTCTTTACCAGAGAGCTGCTCAGCTCTGGCTTATGGTGGTGAATGGGATTAAACCTGAGACTTTGGACTCTCAGGCATGAGAATCTTTTTGCATAGCCATTATGTTATCTACCTCCACCCCCTCTCAATTTCTCTCTAGTCCATCAAGTAAATAAATAAAAAATCAGTAGTTAAAAAGAGAAATACGCATCATGGCTTTTCTGACAAGCCAATAATTTCCTGTATGTCAAACAAAGAAATGAAGGTGGAAGTTCCTTGACAGTTTGGTTGTGTTTTGCCTGGAGGGCCTGGTGTGAGGGTGGGTCTCAGGGCAGGAACAGCCCATCTCTGAAGTGTCTCCCAGGCTGGAAGAATCCTGACTCCCTAACACTGACTGGTCTTGTTATAAGAAATTGTCTTCCCCACCTGCAGGGGAGTCACTTCACAAGCAGTGAAGCAGGTCTGTAGGTGTCTTTCTCTCCCCCTCTCTGTCTTCCCCTCCTCTCTCCATTTCTCTCTGTCCTATCCAACAACAACGACATCAACAATAACTACAACAATAAAACAACAAGGGCAACAAAAGGGAATAAATCAATAAATATATATAAAAAAAGAAATTGTCTACTGCTATCCAGAAGATGTGTGACATTTATACAGTGGCTGGGAACCCAGTGGCAGCGAAAGAAAGTGAATAGTGTGCCCTTTGGATGAGAGGTATGAAATAAATAAATAAATAAATATCTAGTAGTGCTGGCATCGAGCCCCAAGTAAGTGACAAAGACATATTGGAACTTGACATGTTGCTTAGTGGATGGAATGTAGGCCTTGGGGCCAGATAGTGATGCACCCAGTTAAGGGCACATAGTACAAAGCCCAAGGACCTGTGCAAGGATCCCGGTTCGAGCCCCCAGCTCCCCACCTGCCAAGGGAGGGGGTCGCTTCACAAGCAGTGAAGCAGGTCTGCAGGTTTCTATCTTTCTCTCCCCTTCTCTTTCTTTCCCTCCTCTCTCCACTTCTCTCTGTCCTATCCAATAAGATGGAAAAAAATGCCCACCAGAAGCAGTGGATTATAGTGCTGGCACCGAGCCCCAGCAATAATGCTGGGGGCAGTAAACAAACAAACAAACAAATAAATAAAAAGTATGTAGACCTTACCAATGTGTCCTGAAGTCTCACCTCCCCAGAGACCTGTCCCACTAGGGAAAGATAGAAACAGGCTGGGGGTGTGGATCCACCTGCCAGCACCCATGTCCAGTGGAGAAGCCATGACAGAAGCCAGAACTCCCACCTTGTGCTCCCCATAAAGATCTTTGGTCCATACTCCCAACAGGATAATGATTAGGAAAGCTTCCAGTGGAAGGGATGGGATACGGAACTCTGATGGTAGGAACTGTGTGGAATTGTACCCATGTTATCTTTCTATCTTGTTAGTCATTATTAAGTCACTAATAGAAAAATTAAAAGAAAACATGAAAATGATAAGTTTTCTGGGAGAGACAGAATAGCACAGGAATGAAGTACCAGTGGCAAAAGCTGGCAAGCCAGCAAGCAAACAAATAAACAAAAATAACTTTGTGTTGCTTTGGAAAGTTAAATTTAAATTCCAATTTCTTCTGAATATTGATTCCTTTCCTGTTTTAATTAACACAGAGAACACAGAGAAGGTACCTTCATGATGTGTATTTACAGTTCTGCTATTGGCTGCTGGAATTCTTCCAAGATGTTGTCAGAGATCTAAATCTTATTATCGTATAATGAAATAATTATTGCACTCCATATTTTCAGAACTATTTGTCCTTTCTATACTGTCGGATATCCCCCCCCACCCCCGCCTTGCACCAGGAGAATTTACTGAGCTTTTTCAGAGATGGATTCCAAGCCAGCCATTCATAATGGATTGCAATATTTACCTAGAACATAGTGAGGAGAATTCAAAAGAAGGAAAATAAATCTGAAATTAGAAAGGAGGCTGGGAGGGGGGAAGAAGCAAGTAAAAAAGGCAAAAGCCCGGAGGGTTTTCCATCAGAAAGTTTACAAGTGCTTGCCAAGAGGTGTACATGTTGCATCCTCTTGTGTGGACTTACACAATGCTCACCAGCAAATGCATATGCAGACTTGCTGTCTGTTTTCTCTAATTGTGTTTTTCAACGTTTGACTAATAGAATCAGTCCACATTCAGAGGCATGTTCTTACTATTATTCAGCTCTATCCGGGCTGTAAGATATACACAGATTCCCGTTGGACAGCATGAGAAGAGTACACAAGTATCTGTAACCCCCTGCCATTTCATCCCACTGTACCTTATAAATTGGGTCTGATCTTCCAGAATCATAAAACTTAAATGTAAAATGCATCACACCGATCGTGAAGCCCACATGCTTATCCACTTCCTAAATACTTGAGTAAGATCTCCCCTGCAGAACTGCCTCATGAGTGGCCAGGAACGGTAAGGACTTCACATAGACGCTCATATCTGAGGCCATCATACATTTTTTTTTTTTTTGGCTGTGCCAACTTTGGACATAAGGCATCTGAAGCTCATTAAAACACAGTCTGCATAAACATGTCTCGTATTTATTTAGGAGATTGGTTCCGTGGGTGGGCCGTCTCTCCTGCTGAGCTGAGCACGGCTAGTTGGTGTCCCCATGGAGACAAGAGCCTCAGTCCAGTGCTCACACACAACAGAGGGCTTCTATGATCTGTTCAGAGTGAAGAACATGAGAAAATCCCCATAACATGTGTCTGCCTACCACCTACTATGGCTCTCACTGTACAGGAAGCCACAGTGGAGCTCAGGGGTGCCAAGATTTTACAGAGGCAGGGCATTTTGTGCAGGATGAAATTCTCTCTCAACCATGATTTCAAATCTGCAAGTCAATGGTATTAGAAACCTCATTCATTCTTTGTAACAGTATTCTATGATCTCCTATAATCCCCAATATAGCTCCATTCATATAAGTTTCATCTGCTCTATCCCTACCTTTGGGTTCCTGTTTATTAAACAGTTTGTCCTGCTATGTATCCTACTGCTCTTTAGTCACCAAGTTGCAGATGACACCAACCTGACTCCCCGGGGAAAACGCCCTCACCCATGTGTCCTGGAATCTCCCCTCCCCAGAGCCCTGTCCCACTAGGAAAAGACAGAGACAGGCTGGGGGTGTGGATCCACCTGCCAACACCCATGTCCAGCAGAGAAGCAATGACAGAAGCCAGACTTCCTACCTTCTGCTCCCCATAAACATCTTTGGCCCATACTTCCAGAGGCATAAAGAATAGGGAAGCTTCCGATGGAGAGGATGGGACTTAAAACTCCGGTAGTGGGATTTATATGGAATCGTACCCCTGTTATTTTACAATCTTGTTAATTTTTATTGAATCACTAATAAAATTAATTTTTAAGAAGTATGTACATAATCAATATATTGTAACTCAACTCCAGTTACCAATACATTTTATTTTTAATTATGGAGGGGAAATTTTTAGTATTCAATACCTGGATATATTTTAATTGTTGAAAAAGCACATGTATCATTTTGAGAAAGATGAGAAAAATAAATCAAGTTGTAAAAAGCAAAAAAAAAAAAAAGAGTCTTCAAAATTGGGGTTGGCAGCTAGAAAAAGTAGGGCTTAGTGGGTAACTTTGGTTGTGGGAACATGGACAGATCAAAAATAAGAAGGTAAGTGTTGATGGCCACGGAGGATAAGTGAAGGTTGTTGGCAGCAAAAGTAACTCAGAACGTGACTGGGCTGTAAATCGCTGAGGGCCCAGCAGTGGTGGCTGCCACACTGTGGTCCTGGTTCCTTCGCCTTAGGTCAAGCTGTGATGGGTGAGAGGGCTGGGTGACAAGAGGGAGCTTCCTCAAGTGAAGCACATGCCATTGAAACACCAGTTACCATTCCCACACTTTGGGCAGGAGGGAAGCTGGGCAGGAAGATGGCCTGGCCTGAGAGGGGCTGTGGGCATCTTAGGGGAAAGTGTTCACACACAGTGACTCAGGGATTCGTGGAATCTGACTGAGCAGCTCCTGTAGAGGCTGGAGAGTGAGCATTACTGCACCTAGTCAGTGTCTTCCACTACTGCCAAAAAATCATCTGCTAAATTGAAAAAACCCACTTAAAAATTATTTATACAATCGAAGTATTGACAAGGCCATAGGATAAGAGGGGGTACAATTTCAAACAGTTCCCACCACCAGAACTCCGTATCCCATCCCCTCCCCTGATAGCTTTCCTATTCTTTATCCCTCTGGGAGTATGGACCCAGGGTCATTGTGGGATGCAGAAGGTGGAAGGTCTGGCTTCTGTCATTGCTTCCCCGCTGAACCTGGGTGTTGGCAGGTGGATCCATACTCCCAGCCTGTCTCTCTCTTTCCCGAGTGGGGCAGAGCTCTGGGGAGGTGGGGCTCCAGGACACATTGGTGGAGTCCTCTGCCCAGGGAAGTCAGGTTGGCATCATGTTAGCATCTGGAACCTGGTGGCTGAAAAAGTTAAGATATAAAACCAAACAAATTGGGGGGGGGGGGTTGGGTGGGGGCGGGTAGGTGGGATGGGACACAATCTTTTGGTGATAGGAATGGTGTTTATGTACACACCTATTAAATTGTAGTAATATAAACCACTAATTAATATGAGGGGGAAAAATTGATTGTATGTCTAACAAAGGGACTTTTCAAAGTTAACCCAATTACCAAATAATGTGATGATAACAATAACTATCCATTGTCTTCTTGAACTCTCAGACAGCAGGAACCTCACATTTCCACTATAGAGCCTATATTTCCCCCAGTCCTGGGAACCTAGGGTAGGGCCCACTTTCCCGTATGCTTCTCCCAATTCAAATCAAATAATATTGTATCCGCTGATTGCAACCTAATCAACATAACGAGTGCCACCCCAGCATGCTTCATTCCAGACTGTGTCCAGAGACTTCAGGTGTGGAACGACAACCCTTCAGCTTCATCACTCGGGTGAGACCTTTCCTTTCATAGGATTCTCTAATTCCATCCCAGGTGGTTCACTTCCTAACAAAGCCCCAAAACCTAGATATAGACCAGGTTCCAGGAGATAGAGCGTATGTTCACAGGTATCCATAAACTAGGGCAAAATATATACCTGAAAGCAGTAGTACACTAGAGTTTGCAGTGAGTAACCCCCCAACACTTCATCTCCACTATTCCAACCTTTGGGTCCATGATTGTTCAACAATTTGTTTGGATTTGTATGTTAACTCTCTTTTCAGCCACCAGGTTCCAGATGCCATCAGGATGCCAACCAGGCTTCCCTGGACTGAAGACCCCCCACCAATGCGTCCTGGAGCTCCGCTTCCCCAGAGACCCACCCTTCTAGGGAAAGAGAGAGGCAGACCGGGAGTATGGATGGACCAGTCAATGCCCAAGTTCAGCAGGGAAGCAATTACAGAAGCCAGACCTCCCACCTTCTGCATCCCACAATGACCCTGGGTCCATGCTCCCAGAGGGATAGAGAATGGGAAAGCTATTGGGGAGGGGATGGGATATGGAGACTGGGTGGTGTGAATTGTGTGGAGTTGTATCCCCCCACCCTATGATTTTGTTAATGTCTCCTTTCTTAAATAAATTAATTCATTAAAAAAAAGAAAATGAAAAAAAATTGTTGACTAATCATGAACCTAAAGGCTAGACTATTGCAGATGAAGATTTGGGGTCTCCATTTTGGAAAAAGCTAGTAGGCATATTTTAGGTATATTCCAAGGGGCCCATGACTCTACTAGTTTTTTCCTGAGCCTGACAGCTAACATGCAGGTGGACCCAAGTTATTATCTGGGGAGATGGTGTTATAGTTGGAAAAAGGGCCAGAAAGCTGGATCAGGGAAGAGAGTAGCTCCCAAATATGGGGAAGGTGTGATTTGGAACAGCACACTTTTTAAATGCCTTGTTTTTGCTGGAAATAAAAGGTAAAGCATTTTGGAGAAGTCTGAAGTCTGCAGACAGGTGACAGAGAGAGAGAGAGTACAAAGAAATATGGGGTACTTCACACTTAACTTTGTTAATGAAGCTAACTTTGTTAAATCAGGTATTATTCTTTTTTTTCCCCAATATTTTCACCTGCACTTAAAATTTTATTTTTCAAATAATAAAGAAAAAATGTAGTTTCATAGAAAGGAAAACACAAAGCAGAACTTGGACTGGAGTTGGTGTATTGCACTAAAGTAAAGGATTCTGGGGTGGGGTGCAGTGGTGTGAGGTGGGGAGTTCAGGTCCTGGAACATGATGGTGGAGGAGGACCTAGGTGGGGGAGGGGGTTAAAATGTTGTGCGGAAAACTGAGAAATGTTACGTATGTTCCAACTAGAGTATTTTACTATCGACAGTAAACCATTAATCCTCTCAATAAAGAAAATAAATAAATATAAGATAGCTCCTTACATCCAATTCATAATTTTTCTCTTTCTTGAAAAATCAGGCAGAATGAGAATATTTAAAGCTAGACACATCATCTCCATCAGTGCATCTGAAATAACTCTCCCGCACAGGCACAGTTTCCTTTCTTTTCCTCTTTCCTTTTCCCTAGAGCCCTTTTTATGGCCCTACGTTCATTATACTTGCTCACCCAGGTTCCAAGTCTTCTCTAATCCTTGACAGATGCACCTTTAACATTAAGCATTCCTTTTTGATGTAATGCATAATTTTACTAGTAAATATTCCTGGGAGCTTGGGATGGATGGGTACACATCTGACACTGTCTCAGCTCAAGATGTCCCTGTGTGTGTGTGTGTGTGTGTGACCTCTTCTGACCAACTGTACGGCGACTGACTGTGGTTATGCTCTCTGTACCCTGAGGCACATCTAATTTCAGGGCCCTGGTAATTGGCTAAGGTTCTCTACCTGTGAAGTTGCCATAAACAAGGTTAAATATCTCACACACACACACACACACACACACACACACACACGACCCTGGACTTGACCTTGACTTGTCAGTGGTCTCTCTCTTAGCATCAATTCCTTTTTATTTTTTAAAAATTCTATACTATCTTTATTTATTTATTGGTTAGAGAGACAGAAATTGAGAGGGAAGAGGGAGGTAGAGAGACAGAGAGACACCTGCAGCCCTGCTTCACCACTCGAAAAGCTTTCCCTCTGTAGGTGGGGACATGGGGCTCGAACCTGGTCCTTGCACATTGTAATATGTGCGCTCAACCAGGTGCGCCACCACCCGGCCCCTACATCATTCTCTGGCAGGCTCTGTGTAACAGCTGTGACTGTGCCCTGTGAGCTTCTTGGTGGCTTACAGCTTACATAGTGTTTTCCTCCAGCAGGATATTGGCTGTAAAAGCCTGTTTGTCAGAGTATCAGTGGTAGTTTTTTTTATAAGGTCTATGAATGCCTATTTTTCAGTCTGATTCTCTTTGAATTACTAAGAGTGCAAAAATAACCAATAATTTGACCCCTAAATCACAGATTGGAGAGGATTACCATGAAAGCCCATTGTAAATGTGTTTCCTATTATTTAGGTCACTGAGCATGTGAAGCAGCAAGCACTCAACTGTTTTTGAGTTGGTTCTTTTCCTCTTTGCTTCTCAAGAAGGCAAGAGATGATTTTTTTTTTCTCAAGCCATCAAGGGGCTAGAAGACAGTTAATAAGTAGGCCATCACCAGTCACCTACTTAGAAGAGACAGACTATGACAGATGTAGTCAGGACAGAAGTTCTGTGACTGTTTTTTGAGAGTCCTCATTATGTCAACTTAATATGACTTGTTCCTTTTGGAAAATTACATGATGACATCATGTCTGTCAATTAGGAAATAATCTGACTATGATATCATCAAGGAAGTGTTGATTCGAGAACAAGATGCAGAAATCGGTCCACAAACAAGGTGTTAGTCCCAAGGGGATTCCATCAGTCTTAGATAGAGGGGTGATTTAAAAAAAATTATTGGGGGATTAATAACTTACAGTAAACACAGTGGTTGGTACATGTGTAACACTTCTCAGTTTTCTTCCAAACACTCTCTCCCCTGCCTTAAGTCTTCCTCCACCATCATGCACCGAGACCTGAAAGCCCCCATTTCTGCCTAAGTCCTTTACCCCAACTCCAGTTCAAGTTCTGCTTTGTGTCTCCCCTTCTGTTCTTATTTCTCTACTTCTGTCCATGAGTGAGATCATCCCATATTCATCCTTCTCGTTCTGATCTCACTTCACATGCTCCTTCAAGCTCCATCCAAGATGAGGTGAAGAAGGTGAATTCATCATTCTTAACAGTTGAGTAGTATTCCATTGTGCATAGAGACCACAATTTTTTCAGCCAATTTTTTCATCTGTTGCCATTGGTCACCTGGGATACTTCCAGGTTTTGGCTATTACAAATTGTGCTGCTATGAACATGGGTGTACACAGATCTCTTTGGATGGCTGTGTTTGATTCCTTAGGATAAATTGCCAGGAGAGGATTTGCTGGGGGTATTTTTTTGTAAAGGATTAAACAGGGAAATGTTCTAACCAAGTGAAGGTCACTTGTTTGAAACTTGGGATGGATTGACATGAGTCTTTAAACAGGATGCTATGTTGTGGGGGTCTTTGTGGTTATCAGCGGATGACATCCTCTGTCTTCTCTTCACCAGAAAAAAGGGAACAGGGCACTGATGCTGCTCTGTGGAGACTGATAAGGAGACGTCACTGAGTTCCTGTCCTTCCACATGAGTCAGTTGGGGTCTAGGCCAGGCAGCTTCCTCCTCCCCCACAGGGCTCCATAGGGCAGCTCAGCACCAGGGCGTCTGGCTCAGGAAGGCCCCCACAACTCCCATCCTGTTCCTGAAACAAGAGCTAGGATTGCAGTTTACATTGGCCTTCAAGGTGAAAACATGGCCATAGATAAATGAAGAAGCAAGGTGTTTTCAAATCCAATATAAACTTCAAGTGTATCTGGAATTCCTGTGGATTTTTTCTATCTATCTATCTATCTATCTATCTATCTATCATCTACCTATCGTCTATCTATCTGTCTATCTATCTATCTATCTATCTATCATTAATGATGGTTTTTCAGATTGTGACATTCAGGGTATACTTCCACACCACATAGTCCATCATCCACGTTCTGTGCTGTCAGTCTCTCAAGAATAACCATCGTTGTTCTCACAAAGTCTTAAGAAGAGTTTGTTTGCTTCTCTTTTTTTTTTCTTTTCCAAGTTCATGTGTATCAAATTCCACATATGAACAAAACCATTGGGTAGTATATCTCTCATCTCTTTATTAATTTTGCTAAGCACTATCACCTCCAGTTCCGTCTATTTTTGTCCCTAAAGACACAATATCATCCTTTTTGATTGCCGAGTATTAAGCCATGGAGTCTATACCCCATAGCTTCACCATCTAGTCATCTGTCCACAGGCATGAAGGCTGTTTCCACTCTTTGGCTGTTGTGAGTAACCCAACGACGAACATAGACATGTTTATCCTGTGGACTGTAGACATGTTTATCCTGTGGACTGTAGACATGTTTATCCTGTGGACTGTAGACATGTTTATCCTGTAGACTGTAGACATGTTTATCCTGTGGACTGGAGACATGTTTATCCTGTGGACTGTAGACATGTTTATCCTGTGGACTGTAGACATGGTTTCTGTCAGTGGGCACCTGATTTCTCTTCCCTCGAGCATGTGGATGACATTTGCTTTCAGTTTTATTTACCCAAAATGTATAAAGATCCATATTTAACACCAATACTTTCCTTTAAGAAATTAATGTTCACTGTCAACTTCTATTTGTGCTGTGAATTTTTTCTGTGGTGTGGCTGAAGACACTGACGCTCTGTGGAAGGCATGGAGTCAAGTCTTTGAGGTAAGAGTTACAGGTCTAGAAATGTCACATGACAGGTATCTGCGAGGAATCTCTGAGAGACCGCACAGAGTCACCTGTCACAACTAGTTGTCATCAAGTGGAGTTCAAAGGCAAGTTGAAACCCTAGACAAAGTGACTGGTGGGTAGATACCATGATAACAAAGAGGCTCTCATGCTGGAGGATCCAGAGTTCTGGGTTAATCCCCCACACCATTATAAAACAGAGCTGAGAAGTCCTCTGGTTAAAAAAAAAAAAAGACCCATGTAAAGTAACACCCATTCAAATATCCCTGTGATGCACAGTTGACATTTAGTCTACATTTGATCATATATATATATATATATATATATATATATATATATATATATATATATATTGTGATACCACTTCCGTGTGAAAGGGGCTTGTCAATTTAAACTCAGCTTGCAAATTTGTATAAAATGAGGTACATATGCATATATCAGAATATATGCTTATTTTCAAATGTCATTGTTTCACAAAGCTATATATTTTAAATCTTTAAAAAATCATTACTATTACTATTATTATTATTTTAACCAGAGCACTGATCAGTTCTGGCTAATGGTGGCGCAGAGAGTATGAGGGAGGTGGACTGAACCTGAGACTTTGGAGTCTCAGGCATGAGAGTCTCTTTGCACAACCATAATGCTACCTATCACCACCCCCCAAATACTTTATTTATGTATTACTGGCTAAAGCTAGAGAGAAAGCAAGAAGGGGAAGGCGAAATATATAGGGAGAGAGAAAGAGAGACACCTGCAGCACTGTTCCACAGATTGCAAAGCACTGTCCTCCCCTTGCAAGTGGGACTAAAGGCTTGAACCTGGGTCCTTGCATACTGTACTACGTGAGCTCACTGACATATGCCACTTCCCATCCCCTCACAATGCTATATTTTAAGAAGTGACAAATGTGGGAGGGTGTGCGTGTTTATTACGATACGCAGAAGCAGCATTACAGTCGACCTTTACATTTTTATTGCTATTTCCAGACCCTTTGTGTATTGCCTACACAATAAGCTCATCTTTCCCTGCCTTCTTCCAAAAGCCCTTAGACACCTGCCTCAGACCAAGCTCCCCTGTGTGAGATCTTTCCCGCACACTCTGTCATCCTAACATTTTTATCGCCTTAAAAATAATGCTAAATCGGGGAGGAGGAATTACTCTCCAAGTGGGTTCCATTTGCAAAACAGAAAACGTAGATATAAAACACTGTTATTAGGAGATTAGACCCTGACTTTAAAGTCGGGAAGCCACCACCCCTTCTTTCCCTCCAGGGGATCGTGAATTGGTTCACAACAAGCTTGAGGAAATGAGAGTGCATATGGAAGGGATGGGCTGGCAGGTGGTCATTAAGGCCCTGATGGTTGCTGCGTTACCGAGAGCCAAACACAGAACCACTGCTTCCTGCATTCTGCGCCCAGAAGCATCACATAGAGGCAGATGAGAAATGTGTTTAGCTAAAGCACAATTTCATGAGGTAGCTGGATGATGCCTAGGTCCTGGTGGGTGGAAAAACCAAAGCGTGGAAGCTTCTGGAGGTGCAGGTAGCAGAGGCCTGTCCTTCTGAGATGTGGCTATTGGTCAGTGTCACAGAGTTTCTCCTTTAGAGGGTCACAAGAGCGGACACTGTCTTCACTAAGAAAAATCCCGTGCCCAACCCTGGAGGCCACCTAGGTATCCAACCCCGGGTGAATATCTGAGAAAGTTGTGGTCTAGAAACACCATGGACTATGACCCGGGTGTTCAGAATGATACATTCACCTTCTTCACCTCATCTTGGATGGAGCTTGAAGGAATCCTGTGAAGTGAGATAAGTCAGAAAGAGGAGGAGGAAGATGGGACGATCTCACTCAGGGACAGAAGTTGAGAAATGAGAACAGAAGGGGAGACAGCAGAACCTGGACTGGGTTTGGTGTCTTGCTCCAAAGTAAAGGACTCTGGAGTTTAGGGGAGGCACTTTCAAGTCCTGGTGCCTGATGGTGGAGGAGGATCTAGGTGGAGATAAAGAAAGTGAATTCCTCATGCTTCACAGCTGAATAGTATTCCACTGTGTATCTAGACCACAACTTGCTCAGCCACTCCTGTGTTGTTGGACACCTGGGATGCTTCCAGGTTTTGGCTATTACACATCGTGCTGCTAAGAACATAGGTGAACACAGATCTTTTTGGCTGGGTATGTCTGATATCTTAGGATATAAGCCAAAGAGAAAAACTGTAGTTCTTAATACCTATGAGCTTCTCCTCTTCCTCTGTTCTTTCTACCTGTTAAGAGTTCTTCATACCTGTGCAGGGAACACACCAAGGAAAGCCCCAGCAATAGGACATCAACAGAAGTTAGATGGTAAAAATGAATTTCTCAGGGGACCTGGCAGTGGCAAGCATAGCTGAATGCACACGAACCTGAGTCAAACCCTTGGTTTCCACCTGCAGGGAGAAGTTTTCCAAGTGATGAAGCAGGGGTGTGGCTGTCTCTCTTGCTTTCTCTCTCCGTCCCCTCTCAATTTTTCTCTGTCCTATCAAATTTAAAAAAAAAAAAAGGTGGCTGCCAGAAGAAGCAGATTCATCCTGCAGGCACTGAGCTTATCCCTCTCTCAGGCTTCAGGGCCAGCCCTGCTGGGAGGAAAGATGGAAGAAATTGCTTCTGTTGGGTCCACACAAGAAAGAAAAAAGCCAAAGTCTTACATTGGAAAGTAGGTAGTCAAAGCCCGTTAATCTAGCTAAGGCTCTACTTCTGACATGTAAATTCAAAGCTGAGGATTGGTCTATCTTTAAAGTTTCATTGAGTCTACAGGAAGATTTAGCAATGGCACAAGTAGGAAAGACTGAACCAGATTCTATTACCATGGTTGGCCGGCTCATCTCCCAAGGATTTTGAGACACGGCTGTCCCTCCCATGTAGAGAAGGACTTGAGTCCATTGACAAGGGACCCAGCCTTCTCCACAATGCAGCACGCTGGCAACTGTGCCTGTCCACACCTGTGTTCTCAGAGCCACGGGGCACAACCCTACGTGCAGATCCCCCATTCTGTCTGAAATGGCTCAATCACATCCAACAGATCAGAGAGAGAGACTCAGCAACTCAGCGTAGAGCAACCCATTCCAGTGTTTACATATTTTGCTCAACTTTATCTGTGAAAAAAATCTGGAAATCTCATGAAAGAGGATTTTTCTCTTTGTTGGTTTTTCAAGTCCATAAAACTGTAATAAAACAAAGTCAATGGAAAACAGCCTTTGGCTGGAGAATTTTCCCTGCTTCCTAATTTTAGTCAGCTCAAAAGCTTGTCTTACACAATGTTGGAAAGAGTGACTCTGGGATTAGACTAATCAAGAGCTGGAGAAAGACTAGAATGGGTAGGATGTGTGAGTCACGAAGTGTTTTTGAACTTTCAGTTCATCTTAGTGATGGAAACTCCAGTATGCTTAGATGTTTCTACAATATGATTTATCAGCCCTATTAGAATCCAAATGGTATGCTTTTGCCTTTACGCCTTTGTTCCAGAATGAGAGAAAAAAAATTCACGTTGATGTACATTTCAAAATTTAAATAGAAATTACATTAAATAAACAGGGGGCAGATGGTGGCTCACCTGGTTGAGTGCACAAGTTACCATGCACAAAGATCTGGGTTCAAGCCCCTGATCCCCACCTGCAGAGGAGGGGAAGTTTCACAAGCAGTGAAACAGTTCTGCAGGTGTCTCTCTTTATCTCCCTTCTGTGTCTCCCCAACTCTGTCCTATCAAATATAAGAAATATGAAATAAAGCAAGAAAATAAAAAAGAAGAAATTACAGTCCATTGTAAACTAATTAAAATGATCCCCTCTATTATAATGCTCTTTGCCAATTATTTCCAGGGAACCAAAAATTTACATGTATTTTTTTCTCGTAGGAATTTAGTAAAATACAATGCATACATGTTTGCATAATACTGTTTCTTCCTTAAAAGAAAAAAAACAAGTCAAGGGGATAATAACAGGTGGTGGGCTAGGTAGTAGTCTCTAGTGATTATCAAAATAGCAGCCGCAGCCAAGGGTTGACATGGGAAAGCCCTAGGAGTGGGGAGTGTTGGATATGCTGATTGAAGATTAGAATCCGAATCCCCACGGGGAAAAGAAGGAGGTAAACTCTTTACCATAAATCGTCTAGATACTTAATTTGAAATCAAACATGAACCTGAGCATGTGTTATATAATCTGCCCCAACCCACCTGGGTTTTATTAAGATGGTGTGAGCCAAAGACCCACAGCACTTTAGACAAGCTTGAGTCTGTCCTCTGCTAAAGAGAAAAACAAACACACTACAGACAGGTCTTGCTCCTGGGAAACAACACCCCCAAGACCTCAGCACAGCAAAGTCAAAAGCAGTTGGTGAACTCAACTTCCAAACATGAGTGTTCTCTGCAGAAAGCACTGAACGCCATGACAGTCAACAAGCACTACAGGCTGGCTGTGCAAACTTAAGTGTGTGATGTAAGGGGCCCAGCGGTGATGGCGCACCTGGTTGAGTGCACATGTTCCAGTGCTCAAGGATCCAGGTTCAAGTCCCTGGTCCCCACCTGCAGGGCGAAAGCTTCACGAGTGGTGAAGCAGGGCTGCAGGTGTCTCTCTGTCTCTCTCCCTTTCTATTCTCACACTCCTCTCAATTTCTGGCTGCTCTCCAGTAAATAAAGATAGTAAAAAAATTAAAGAAAAAAAAAAAGAAGTGTGGTGTGTACACAATCAGTGGAAAATGGCGGCTTTACTGTAATAAATTGAGTGTAAACTCTGCTATGGAGGCTCTTCCAACTCTTGGGCCACCTAACTGAAGCCCAAACAGGGACACACATCTGTGTTTCATGGTCATTTCACACCTCCTCACACACACAGCTACACACACACACACTCCTCCATACACACTCCTACACACACACACACACACCTCCACATACCTCTACACACACACCTCCACGCACACATACACACACACATCTCCACACACACACACACACCTCCTCACACATACCTACTCAAACACTCCTCCATGCACACACACAACTCCACACACACACACACACCTCCTCACACACACACACACACACAAACACACACAACTCCACACACACACCTCACACACACACCTCCTCACACACACACATCTCCGCATCCACACATACATCCACACATCCACACACACCTCCACACACACACGTCCACACACACACGTCCACACACACCTCCACACACACACACCTCCTCACACACACACGTCCACACACACGTCCACACACACACACATCTCCACATACACCTCCACACACACAGGTACACACACACACACACATCTCCACATATACCTCCACACACACAGGTCCACACACACACACACACACACACACACACACAATCCACACACACCTACATACACACATACACACAGCATTTTCAGTTGGTTTTGAATGAGTCTTGGCCAATTAAAACAATTTTTATTTATAAAAAGTGAATATTGATAAAACCATAGAATAAAAGGAGTACAACTCCACACAATTCCAACCATCAGAACTCCTAACAAAGGGATTTTTCAAAGTTAACCCAATTGCCAAATAATGTGGTTATAGTAATAACTATCTCTTGCCTTCTTAAACCCTAAGTCAGCAGGAATCTCCCACTTCCTCTATAGAGCCTATATTTCCTTGGTCCTGGAACCTCTAGAGTGTGGTTCACTTTCCTGCATGCTTCTCTCAATCCATATCAAATGGTATTGCATCCACTAATCCCAACCTAATCAAGGCAACAAGTACCACCTCAGCATGCTTCATTGCAGACTGTGTCCAGAGACGTCAGGCATGGAATGCAACCCTTCAGCCTCACTACTCGGGTGAGACCTTTCCTTTCATAGGATTCTCTAATTCCACTCCAGGTGGTTCACTTCCTAACAAAGTCCCAAAACCTAGATATAGACCAGGTACCATGAGATAGAGCATATGTTCACATGTATCCATAAACTAGGGCAAAATATATACCTGAAAGCAAAAGTACACAATAGTCTGCAGTGAGTCAGTATAAAGCTCATAATGAAATAGCGTGTCTACTTAGACTTAGATACCCTCCTCACCTACTTCCTATTACAGTTCTCTCATCCACTCCAAAGCTAACCTTATCAAAGCAAGGACTGCAAAAGCTGAATAAGAGCAAGAGACTGGCAGACTTTAATGATGACTCTTTAGTCACTATCAGGCCACCCCATCAGCTGGGGCCCTAGTCAGGGAGTCCTGGGATTCCCAAACAGACATGATGGGCCCAGACCTCAAATAAATCCCTCTCTCCATTGTTAACAGTCATCTCTAACAGGAACAACAAAACAGACCCCTCTTTGGGCCCCCATAGGACCTTTCCCTCAACTTGGATCAACAACAGCAGAGAATGTTCCATCCTCCGAAGGGAGGCTGGACAGCGTACTCTATGCTACACCTGAGGAAGATGGGTCCTGAAATTGGGGCAGCTTGGAACATTCCTACTCATGACCACAGAATGTGAGTCTTGGCAAATTTTATTGGACTGCCCTATTTATCAACAAGTTTTAAGAACTTTGCTGGTCGGTGTAGTGTGGAACTATAAATTGTGACTTTACAATCTTGTAATAAACTATTCATAATGAATTAAAAAAATGAAAATAAAAAAAGTTAGAAGTAACTTAAATAGGCCTTTGCTCAGATTTACGTGCCTATGTTACACCCCATTTGTTTTATTCTAGTTTCTGTCCACACACAAACCCCCCTACCTTCTGCTTCTTTTACACCATTTGAAAGTCAGTCGGAGAGAAATCGATTGTATTCCCCTAAGTCCCTGAGTGGATGTTCTAAAATCCTGGTTGTACATACTTGCACAGCCAGACTTTCACCTCTCCTTCTGTCTTCTGAAGTTTTGCTATCAGAGATTCCTCAATGTGACTGCCTCCAATTTCACATCGAATATGTTTAACACTTTCTCCCAGTCCTGAAATATCTAGTTCGAGGCTCACTTTCCTGCATGCTTCTCCCAATTGATACAGCACCTGCTGATGAAAATCTAATCAACGCAACCAGCACCACCTTGGCATGTTTCACTTCGGAACACATCCAGAGACAGCAGGGGTGGAATGTGAACCCACCAGCTTCATCAATCTGCAGAGAACTTTCCTAGCTCATGGGACTCCTTAAATCCATTTTGGGTGGTCCGCTTCCTAACAAACCTCAAAGCCCAGATATAGACCAGGTTCCATGGGATGGGGCATAAATACATATATCCAGGAGTTGGGGGAAAACATATACCTTAAAGCAAAAGTGCACAGTAGTTTGCAGTGAGTCGATAAATGTAGCAAGCAAGCAGAAAGACCTAAAAAGACACCATAAAGTGCCTAATGAAATAGTTTCTACTTAGACCTAGAAACCCTTCTTACCTACTTTGCATGTCCCCTAATCACTCCAAAGCTAACCCTGTCAGACAAAGCAAGGACTGCAAAAGCTGAATAAGACAAGAGACCGGCACACTTTAATGACGACTCTTCAGTCTCTACCAGGCCACCCCATCACCTGGGGCCCTGGTTGGGGAGTCCTGGGACTCCCACACAGGCATGATGGGCCTAGACCTCGTATAGATCCCCCTCGCCACTGTCACTGGCCATCTCTATCAGAAACAACATAATGGACCCCTCTGTGAGTCCCTATAGGACTTGGCCCTCAATGTGGATCAACAATGACAAGGAATGTTCCGTTCTCCGAAGGTAGATTGGATAGCATACTCTGCGTTATTACCCGAGGAAGATGGGTCCTGAAATTACCGCAGCCTGGAGGGTTCTAGCTGTGACCACAGAATGTGAGCTCAGACCTACAGGGACGCAGAGGTCACACAGGCTCCTGTGCTGAATGTGGGCCCCAGATCAGATCAATGGAGTTTAGTTAACAATATTTATACACTTTCCCATATTTGGGAGCTACTCACTTCCCTGGTCCAGCTTTCTGGTCCTTTTCCCAACTGTGTATATATACAGCTGCTTTTCTGGTTGAATACACTTGGGATTGCCTTCTGGCTCCGAGAGAGCCCCAGAGTCTCCTGCCACGCTAGCCCGGCAGGAGTTCCTGATCCCCCTCCCATGCAGCAGCCTAGGTTGGCTGCAGTCGAGTTCTCTCCAACCCAGAGAGCTCTTGCTTGGGAAGAAGCACCCTCAGGCTATCCTGGCAACTAGGGAAAGAGAGAGGCAGGCTGGGAATATGGATCCACCTGTCAACATCCATGTTCAGTGGGGAAGCAATGACAGAAGCCAGACCTCCCACCTTCTGCACCCCACAATGACCCTGGGTCCATACTCCCAGAGGAATAAACAATGTTTGAATGTTATTAGTCAGGTGCGATTCTCTGATAACTCAGGAAATACCCAGGGCACCAGGTCACTCTGTTATTCACAAACCCCAAACCCCTCAGGCAAGTAGCCAAAGGTCAGAGTTACACATATGCAATTTGCATAATCTCAAGGCCTGTGGGCTACTAATTTTAACTCCTGACATTTCTCCAGACCTCAGTCTTAAGGGAAAGGGAATTGTGACAAAAAAGGAGAGCCTCTATTGTATTACTGTTAACTATAAAATATTAATCCCACAATAAAGAAAAAAAAAAGCGAGCCTGAGGCCAGACTTAGTGGGAAGGCCTTGTGGTATTCTTAGACAAAGAAACACACCTGTGAACTGTCAGTCGGACCTGTTCTGCAAACATGGAGGCTTTAGGTAAAATCAGTAGAGTTTCTAACAACCGTAAGAAATCTGGGTGGGTGGGGCTAGACGGGAAGAGGAAGCTGCAGTGGCGCAGTGGGTTAAACGCACATGGCATGAAGTACTAGGACTCACACAAGGATCCGGGTTCGAGCCCCCGGCTCCCCACCTGCAGGGAGGTCGCTTCATGGGCAGTGAGCAGGTCTGCAGGTATCCCCCTCTCTATCTTCCTGTCCCCTCTCAATTTCTCTCTGTCCTGTCCAACAACAACAACAGTAAAGGCAACAATAACAATAACAAGGGCAACAAAATGGGAAAAATGGCCTCTGGGAGCAGTGGATTCCTAGTGCAGGCACCGAGCACTAGCGATAACCCTGGAGGCAAGAAAGAAATCTAGGAGCAGAAAACTTCCCCAACAGGACACCCTCCTGCCCTTTCTCTGGGAAGCATGAAATGGGGTAGCCCTGTTTGGGAGAAGAAGGTGATCAGTGTTGGCAGCAATGGTCAGGCCTCTGGTTGCCCCCGAACATGGACCACACAGTCCTCAGAGGTTCCAGAAGAAACTTCAGGAAATTCTAGGAGCGCCTGATCACAGGCAGTGTTATACGCTCATCTTGGAGCTTGGCAAAAGGCAAAATGTCTCTCCGATGAGGTCTACTCCCTGACCCAGCAATTCCTCTTCTGGGGCCGCAAGTGGGTGCTGATGTTTCTAGGTGGGGTGTGAGAGGGCACAGGGCTACTCTAAGCACTCGGAGGATGATGGGAGCTCCAGCAACAAATGGCCCCATTTTGCCTCTGAGCATCACCAGTCAAGGCCACGCAGGGTGCTGACTGTGATGGGGGAAGGGGCTCTGAGATTGGGTCCATGGCCTCGGCCTCGGGGTGAGAGTCAGCTGAACAAATGGTAAGGTCACAGCATAGTGGGGGGGGGGGGGGGGTTCCAGAGCGGTCTGGTCGGCCTCTCCAAACTCAGGCAGGCATTCAGAAGGTCATTTCCTGCAGCTGGTAGCTAACAGGTGATAGGGCCTATGGTCACCTGAGTCCTCCTTCTTCAAACACAACTGCCAGCTAACACCAAAGAAAACTAAGAGGATTTCAGAAATCAGAAAGAACAACAAAATAGGAAAGAGGAGGGAGTTCACGAAAAGAACAATGCTATCAAATACTAGTTAGTCCAAAATGTAAAAGGTACAATAGTTTTAATTATTACATTTCTGGTAACCACAACACAACAAGGAACACAGAGCAACAGAAAGTACAAGTAAAATCAGTGAGGAAATCACGATAGAAATGCACCCACACAAGATGACAGGCAGAAGCCAATGGGAAAAGAATCAATAACCTAAAACAAACTTAAAACAAAATCCAGAATGGGGGCCAGGTGGTGGTGCGCCTGGTTGAGTGCACATGTTACAGAGCATAAGGACTTGGGTTCGAGCCCCCAGCCCCCACCTGTAGGGTTAAAGCTTTGTAAGCGGTGAAGCAGGGCTGCGGGGTGTCTCTGTCTCTCTCCTTCTCTATTGCCCCCTCCCCTCTCAACTTCTGACTGCCTCTGTCCAATAAATAAAGATAACAAAAATGCTTTTATAATGGTAAAAAAAAAAAACAAAATGGATGTTAAGTAAACCATATCTAGCAATAATCACTCTAAATATGGATGGCCTAAGTTTGCCTGTCAAAAGACTCAGAACAGCAAAATGGATTAAAGAACATGAATCAGAAAATGCATTTTCTCAGACTATAATGGTATGATACTAAATATCAACCACAAAATCAGAAAATGCATTTTCTCAGACTATAGTGGTATGATACTAAATATGAACCAAAAGAAAAGAAACTCTCCCTCAAAGTCTGGAGACTAAACAACATGCTTCTGAATAAACAAATGGATCACTGAAGAAATAAAAAAAAAAAGAAATCAAGAATTTCCTTGATATCAGTGAAACTGAAGAAACTGGTTATTAAACGGTATGGGATACAGAAAAAAAAAATCTTGAAAAAGAAGTTTATAATAATACAGGCCCACATTAAAAAAAGAAGAAAAAAATCACTAATGAACCATCTAACAACTGAAATGAACCAACTAGAAACAGAGCAACAAAGAGATCCAAAGGCCAGCAGGAGACAGGAAATAGGTAACATTAGAGCAGAAGTCAACAAAATGAAAGAAAGTAGACCATCAAAAAGATTAATGAAACCAAGAGCTGGCTCTTTTAAAGGAGAAACAAAATAGATAAACAACTAGCTACAGTTGTTAAGAGTAAAAGAGAGAAAGCTATGGTAAAGTTACTCCATAACTAAAGAGATATTACAACAGAGAAAACAGAGATACCAAAGATCATGCAAAACTATTATGGACATCTATACGAAAATAACTTTGACAACTTAGAAGAAACAGACACATTCTTAGTCATGCCAACTGCCAACCTTGACACAAGAAGTAGATAAACTTGACAGGCCAATCACTAGTACAGAAACTGAAACAGTAATCAAAAGCCTCCCCAAGAACAAAAGCCCAGGTCCAGATGGCTATACTAGTGAATTCTATAAAATATTCTAAGAAAAATTAATACCCATTCTCCTCAAACTCTTCCAGAAAACAGAAGGAGGGGGAACACTCCCAAACATGTTCTATGATGTTAACATCTCCCTGATCCCCAAAGCAGGAAAGGACTCTACCAAAAAAGAAAACTACAGACCTGTAGCCCTGATGAACACTGATGCACAGATCCTCAACAAAATCCTGGCTAATTGAATCCAATCATATATTAAGAGAATAATTCATCATGAGCAAGTGAGATTCATCCCCGGGAAACAGGGGTAGTTCCTCATCCACAAGTCAATCAATGTAATTCACCATATCTTCAAAAAGAAAGAGGAAAAAAAAAATTCACATGATCTTAGCAATTGATGCAGAAAAAGAATTTGATAAAGACCGACACCCATTTATGATATAGGCCCTCAGGAAATTGATAGTGGAAGGGAAGTTCCTCAACATAATAAAGGCTATATATGATGAAGTTAAACTATCATTATTTGCAGATGATAATGTTGATATACCTAGAGGACTCCAGAAACTCTGCCAATAAACTAAAAGACTATAACCATTACTCAATAAAGCTCTGAAGTTAAAAAAAGTAATATATATACATACATATATGCACACAGATATCGATATTGATTTTCCTTAGCATTTGAATAATAAGCTCATTTTAAGTGTTTATCCAGGAAACATCTATATATGCGCCAAGACTGTTGAAATTCTATGTATATGAACTGTAATCAATTAAAACATGGTTTAATTTTTTTTCCCCAAAAAAGCAAAATAGAAAAATGAGAGCCCTCTGGTGGGCAATAATTCAAGCTTCAAATGTCATGCACAGCAATTTTCTGACAGGGCTTCGTAAAGATTAAAAGAAGATTCTATTTCTAACAGATCAGAAACTAAAAGTAAAATGAACCCTAACTTCCCCAAGTTATCAGGTTATCACTGAGGCTTGTTGCAGACACTACAAATCCATACTCCTGGCAGATATTTTTTCTTTTTTTGAAAAAAAAAAAATTGGATAGGATAAAGAGAAATTGAAAAGGAAGGAGGAGACAGAGAAGGGGAGAGAAAGACAGACACCTGCAGACCTGCTTCACCGCCTGTGAAGCGACCCCCCTGCAGGTGGGGAGCCGGGGGCTCAAACTCAGATCCTTGTGTGGGTCCTTTCACTTAGTACTTTGTGTGTTTAATTAGGTACGCCACAGCTCAGTCTCACCCCCCATGTCCTATTTTATACATTTTATAACTTTATTTATTTTATTTGATAGAGCAGAGAGAAATTGAGAGGGGAGGAGAGACGGAGCAGAAGAGAGACAGAGAGACACCTGTGGCTCTGCTTCACCACTCAGTAAGCTTTTCCCCCCTGCAGGTGGGGACCAGAGGCTTCAACCTGTGTTCTTCTGCATGATAACATGTGTGCTCAACCAAGTATGCAACCACCCAGCCCCAAACTTCAACTTCTTAAATATAATTTCAGTACTTGTCCACAGAGAAATTTTGATCCTAAGTAACTCTTCTATTAAAATAAAATCATTTCAAAGCCATAGGAAAACTCACAATTTGGCAAGAACAAAAATGAATCACTTTCGTTACTGAGTTTAAATAGAATAGTTCCATCAAACTAAGAGAAAAAAGGGGATGAAATTAGGAGTTTTAAAATACAAATGATGCAACAGAGATACAGACTTTGCAGCCCTTCCTTCCTCCCTCTCCTTCTGCCCACCACTCTTTCCTAGTAGTGATTTAATGATGATTGACAATATATGGGATAAGAGGGGCTCAATTCCATACAGTTCCCACCAACTGAGTTCCATATCCCTTCCCCTTCTTAGAAGTTTTCCTAATCTTTATCCCTCTGGGAGTATGGATCAAAAATCTTAATGGGGTGCAGAAGGTGGAAGGAAGATCTGGCTTCTCTGCTACATTTCCTAGTTTCTTCCAATATGAAGACCCCAAACCTCATCTACTATATTCTTATCTTTCGGTTCTTGATTATTAAACAATTTGTTCTGCCTTATATCTTAATGCTTTTTCAGCCACCAATTTGCAGATGCTACCATGATGCCATCCTGACTTCCCTGGGCGGATGACCTCATCAATGTGCCCTGGAGCCTCCCCTCCCCAGAGTCCTGCCCCACTAGGGAAAGACAGAAACAAGCTGGGGGTGTGGATCCACCTGCCAACACCCACGTCCAGAGGAGAAGCAATGACAGAAGCCAGAACTCCCACCTTCTGCACCCCATAAAGAATTTTGGTCCATACTCCCAGAGAAATAAAGAATAGGGAAGCTTCCAATGGAGGGGATGGGACACAGAACTTTGGTGATGGGAATTGTATGGAACTGTACCCCTGTTATCTTACAATCTTGTTGATCATTATTAAATCACTAAAAGAAAAAAATGCAAGTTCTGAAGTGGGCAGAATTTATTTGAGACTGCTAAAAGTTTGGATAAAGAGGAGGGTCATCAACTTTGACAATGTCCTCGTAATAGGAATAAGTGCACATGTCAAAAATCAGGGTTTTTTTTTCATTTTTTGAATAATAGTATCTGCAAATGCTTCATAAGAACATATCCTGCTTCTGTCTCCATTGATCAGCAGTGAATGCTTTTAGTTCCTGTTTTCCTCCCCCTGAGTTTTATCACGTAAATAAAATAAGCCAGAATAGCGATCATTTTCTTTTCCTTTTACGAAAAATGTGAGTCCTACACATTGTATCACAGCTACCTAGTTTTTAAAAGTATTTATTTATTCCCTTTTGTTTTATTGTTGTAGTTATTATTGTTGTTGTTACTGATGTCTTCGTTGTTGGATAGGGCAGAGAGAAATGGAGAGAGGAGGGGAAGACAGAGAGGGGGAGAGAAAGACAGACACCTGCAGACCTGCTTCACCGCCTGGGAAGCGACTCCCCTGCAGGTGGGGAGCCGGGGGCTGGAACCGGGATCCTTATGCTGGTCCCTGCGCTTTGCGCCAAGTGCGCTTAACCCACTGCGCTACCGCCTAACTCCCAGCTACCTAATTTTCTCTGAGCAGGATCATAGAAAACGATTACAACCTTCACTTCTACTTCCCGTATGGAGCCTCTAGTGCTCACTTCCGTATTCTTTATTTTGAAACATTGAATTTGCTTGTATTTCTACAAAGCTATTTGCCAACTTTAAGTGATAGCCTTTGATTCCTGAAATTTAGTAGATCTGCCCTAAATTTTTTCTGTTTTTTTTTTTTTTTTTTTAAATTTTCCAATTCTGGCTATTTTTACTTTTGGGCAGTGGGTTGGCACAGACATTTATGATCTGTTCTGCCTAATATATTGGCCCTTAGTTCTACAGTTAAATATGTTAAATGCCCATAGAAAATCTTTGCCTTATTTTGATAATTATTATTCTTTGGTGAACTGACAGTTATCCTCTAAAATTTTTCTCAAGAAGAGAGCAAGGAAAATATTTTCTGCATTTCTTGTCTTTTGAAACAGTTTGTGATTTTTTTTTTTTTGTACTTGAAAACCATCTTGACTGGATGTAAAACCTTGGATCATAATTTCTTTTTTTAAATATGTATTTATTCCCTTTTGTTGCCCTTGTTGCTTTATTGTTGTAGTTATTATTGTTGTTGTTATTGATGTTATTAGATAGGACAGAGAGAAATGGAGAGAGGAGGGGAAGACAGAGAGGGGGAGAGAAAGACAGACACCTGCAGACCTGCTTCACCGCCTGTGAAGCGACTCCCCTGCAGGTGGGGAGCCGGGGCTCGAACTGGTATCGTTCTGTGGTCTTTGCGCTTTGTGCATGTGCGCTTAACCCGCTGCACTACCGCCTGACTCCCAACCTCGTTACTTTTTTCACTTAGCACAATCACCCTCAGTTCCATCCATTTTCTTGCAAGTGATATAATCTCATTATTATTTTTTTTTTATTACAGAGTAGTGTTCTGTTAAAGATATATCCAGCAACCGCTTTACCCAGTCATCTGTTGTTGGGCTGTTAGATTGTTTCCATACTTTAGCTATTATAATCAGTGTAGCTGTGAACATATAGGAATGTCTATTTTCTCTTGGACCAGTGTTTCCATGTCCTCTGGATATATTCCTAGCAGCGGTATTCCAAGATTCTAAGGAATTTCCATTTTTATTTGATTAGGGATTCTCCACACCATTTTGGATAATGGTTGCACCACTTGCATTCCCACCTAGAGTGCACCTGAGCTCCCCTTGCCCACATCCTTGCTAAAGTTTGCCATTTTCTTCTTTTGCTGATTTTGCCATTTTCCCAAACGTCTAGTGGTATTTCGTTTTGGTCTCAATTTGCATTTTTCTTTTTTCTTTCTATTTTAATTAAGATTTCATGTATTTATTAATGAGAAAGGAGAGAGAGAGAGAGAGAAAGAAAGAAAGAATCAGATATTACTCTGATACTTGTGCTGCTAGGGATGGAACTTGGGACCTCATGCTTAAAAGTCAAGTATTTATCCACTGAGCCACATCCCGACCCACTAAATATCATTATTTCTATGACTATGGTGTTCTCTGTCAGCTGTTTTCTTGATGTAAATCTACCTATTTCATTCATTCGTTGGTGCTGTTGACTTCACATTGATTTCTTGTGTTCTTCTTATCTCTTTTTTAAAAAATTTTTTATATTTATTTTATTTATTTATTCCCTTTTGTTGCCCTTGTTGTTTTATTGTTGTAGTTATTATTATTGTTGTCATTGTTGGATAGGACAGAGAGAAATGGAGAGAGGGAGGGGAAGACAGAGAGGAGGAGAGAAAGATAGACACCTGCAGACCTGCTTCACCGCCTGTCAAGCGACTCCTCTGCAGGTGGGGAGCCGGAGTTCGAACCGGGATCCTTATGCCGATCCTTGTGCTTTGCACCACCTGTGCTTAGCCCGCTGTACTACAGCCCGACTTCCTTCTTATCTCTTTTTTAGAAGAGACCTGGGTCTTTCAAAGTTGAAGTTGGAAATTGTAATATTTTCATCTTGACTCCAAAGCACAGTTTCTCTGACAAATTCCCCTCATCTGTCTGTAAGTTTCAGCCTACACTGAACCTCTGTGAGAGTCTTCTCTTCATGTACTCTGGCATAGAGAAAGCAGAACTTGCCTTTGATCTCAGTTGTTTTGGCAGATGTCCTATGGACTCGAGGATCTGTAGAAAAAGTCATGTTTATATACACACTTTGTTGAAATGGAGTGTGCAGATTTCTTTCATTCTCTTGTTGTTTCTTACAAATTCCAGGAAGAGAAGAAAACTTTAGGAAAATCCATTCTTAATGGATGTCCCCAAATTTGATTTATTCCCCATTATTTCTGAAAGCTGATATGCACCACTGAATTAATTTGATTATAAGTCGCCGTGGAGAGTTACATGACCAATTCACTGTTCTCAACCACCTTAAGGTAGGAGGCTGTGGGTGTACAGCTACTTGGTGCTGTGTTTCATAACCTAAGTCTACCAGTTGGCTACACTGAGGATTAAAGGAGCAATATAAATATCTTTGAAAAAACATTCGTGTATTTTCTTAATGAGCATGGTAGAAATGATTAATTGCTATTCTAATTCACAAAGCAGCCCATAGGACCAAAAATAGCCAGTTTCATTATTCTTTTTTTATCTTATTTTTTTATTTTTTAATCATTAAAAAATATTTTATTTATTCCCTTCTGTTGCCCTTGTAGTTATTCTTGTTGTTGATATTCATGTCATCATTGTTGGATAGGACAGAGAGAAATGGAGAGAGTAGGGGAAGACAGAGAGGGAGAGAGAAAGACAGACACCTGCAGACCTGCTTCACCTCCTGTGAACCGACTCCCCTGCAGGTGGGGGGGGGGGAGGCTCCAACTGGGATCCTTAAGGCCAGGTCCTTGCACTTCATGTTGCATGTGCTTAACTCGCTGCACTACCGCCCGACTCCCCAGTTTCATTATTCTGATGATAGTTTACACTGATGAAGCCTCGGCATGAATTCCAGTTGTTCACCATATGTGCTGGAATATGGAGAAGCAAAATGCTTTCCTTCGCAACTGCTTAAAAAAAATATGCAGGACATATGCAGCTAGGACCTTGCTTTGTCATTGAGAGAGACTATCCACATCAGTTATCTTCAGCATTTTTTCTTCTAAAAACTTCAGGAGGAGAAAGAGGCATGGGATTTGCTCTACGGTGGAATCCTGGCTTTGTTGGTAAAAATACTCATCTGCAGCATGGTTGGAATACCGCTTAACCACAGAAGCATTATTTTTTAATTAGCAGGCCATCCAACTACTGGAGTTGGAAAGATATTTGGTAGATCCAAGTATAAGACTGCTCAGAGTTCAGCAGGGAGAGTGAGACTCAGTAATTCCATAAGCCATCACTTTCCCTTTGATTTGACTTTGCCTCACACCTGCCTTGAGTGCTTGATTTTTGGAGAGCACATGGTTTTAGTTTAACATGAAATCAAATAGTCAAAGTGACCAAGACATTACATTCTTTTGCTTCCGTAGCCTCTCTCTACTTAGTGAGAAAATAGATGCTTAAGGAGAAGTCTTGACCAAAAGGAGTAGCAGATGTCATGCCTTTTCAAAAGCTGTATCATTTATTTCAATTGCCTCCAGTTAATTTAACATCCCCAAGAGGAAAAAAAAAAATCTGCTAAAGGCATGGGCCCCTTGGGATATATAACTATAATAGACCTACTATCTTTTTCCAAAATGAGATCTCAAAATTCATCTGCTATATTCTTGCCTTTACATTCCTGACTATTAAACAATCTGTTCTGCTTTATATCTTAATGCTTTTTTCGGTCACCAAGTTGCAGGTGCTACCATGATGCCTACCTGACTTCCCCAGACAGAGAACCTCACCATTGTGCCCTGGAACCCCACTTCCCCAGAGTCCTGCCCCACTAAGGAAAGATAGAGATAGGGTGGGAGTATGGATTGACCTGTCAGTGCCCATGTTCAGCGGGGAAGCAATTACCAGACTTTCCACCTTCTGCATCCCATAATGTCCCTGGATCCATACTCCCAGAGGGATAAAGAATAGGAAAGCTATCAATGGAGGGGATGGGATACGGACCTCTGGTAGTGGGAATTGTGTGGAATTGTACCCCTCATATCCTATGGTCTTTTCGATATCTTTTATTTTATAAATATCAATATTTAAAAACCTGCTAAATATCTGAAAATCAAGTGAAAACCACACGTTCAAGAGGTAAATTATATGGACTGGCACTGTAGCACTGGAATTTTTTCTTTAAAAAGGCAGAATAAGAAATCAAGGATCAATTATGGCCAAATGTGCATATTTATATAGGAGCTTTCCCAGGAAAGAATATTAACTTGTCTTCATCAGCTTCTATCGTATTTCTATAATCATACAGAAATAACAACCCCAAGACAGTTAAGAGACAGAAAGGACAGGAATTATCAGTGTATAAGCTACATAAGCCGGGATATCTAGAGTGAGGAGATAAGATTGATAAGAGTATTTCATGGTTTGGGGAGCCTGGTCCTTTCTTGTTTTGTGTTGGCCATTCCAGACAAACATAAAGGAAGATTAAAACTTCTAAGTTTCTGGCTTTGCTTTAATACATTTTGAAGTATATTTTATATGTGCCTTGCCCCTTGCTAATGTTAGTTAGGCCTGCAGATCTGTGTTTTCAAAGATTTAGCCATTCCAGACACATTGTTTATGAGATAGATTTCTGTTTCCTTGTCTGTTAGCTTTTGCTCTTTTTTTTTTTTGTATTATTTCCTCATGGGTTCTTAACCTTGGATTTTTTTTTAGGGTGGGGTGCTTTTGACTAATTTCTTAAATTGAATGTTCAATTTGTTTTCATTCTTTCTTGATTATTTCTAAGAGCATTTAAGGCTACATTTATTTTTCCCTCTTGGGTTGGGTCCCATAACTTGTAGGACAGTTAAAGTATCTAGTCTGAAATTGAATTTTTTTTATTTTCCCATGATTCAAGGCTATTTAAGAAAGTGTCATTAAATTTCCAAATGGATAAATATTTCATTTTTTAAAATTCTTTTAACTCTTGTTTTCAAATTTTATCTCATTGTGAATGTAGATGTAGCTTGTGCTATTTCTGTATCTGAGAATTTTGAAAGAAATTCTAACAAATGTAAAATCGATCAGTTTAATCCATAGGAACTGAAGGTTTATTGCTTATAGGAGACAAGGTATGCCATATGAAAAAATTAAATAAATTGACTTATTATGCCCTAATATCCCATGTGTTGTCTGAAATGGATATTCCTGGTTCTAGCTAAGCAAAATAGTTTCTATTTTTTCAAGAAATGTTGTTTTCTAGTCTTTATTCTTGTATCTTTCCCAAACCGACAAGAGTAAATATTCTAGACTTTCACAAATCAGAGTTCAACTTACAGGAAGATCATATATGTGTGTGTGTGTGTGTGTGTGTGTGTATGCACACTAATATAATGATATTTGCATGTTTACCTATGTGAGACTTAGTGCAATTTCATCTTGTGTTTATAATAAATTTATTTCATAATTTAATAAGCTAAACATGTACAGGCATTTCAACCATACATGTTGCCCAGTCCTAAGAGTGTTTACAATCATCAGTTTTACTTTTTTGACATTAATGCTGCACCCAATGCTTTATTTTTCATTTCACTTTCTCAATGTATTTACAGTTAAATGTTCATGTTATGTTAAATGGATCTGTTTGGAAGCAGATATGGATTAGTTTCCTCACTGATATTTCCATCTTAGAAGAGGTCTTTTATCCTGTTTACATTTGGGGTTTTTACATTCTATTTACATTCAGAATTTCGTGTTTTTAAAAAGTGTCTTTGTGGTATACTTTATTCATGAGGTTCAAGTGAAATGTATTTTACTGAATTTCACATGCGTGCAAACCAGGTTAGAGCCCAGCTCCCATGGTGTGAGAGAAGCTTTTCTGCTCTGCTGTCTCCCTGACCCCGCAACTCCTCTCTGGTCAAGTCAGCTTGAGTGGTGAATCCCTGATGACAACCAAAAGCAAACAAAATCTTGCTATTGTGAACACATGACAAAGCAATGCTATACAGGACTCTTAACGTGACAAGGCAATGCTATCCAGGACTCTTAACATGACAAGGCAATGCTATCCAGGACTCTTAACATGACAAGGCAATGCTATACAGGACTCTTAACACCACAAGAGCCAGCTATAAACTTATGAATTACATTCCTTATGCATTTTAAACTGCCTTTTCAAAGACTGCATACATTCAATATTATTTCAAATATTCTATTTGACAAAATAAATTGATGATACCGCCATGCCCATAATGAAGAAAGTAAACTGAACATTACAAGTTAAACAGAAATCCATGATAGTAATTTTCTTTTAATTCTTCCAATAGTTTTTAAATAGTTAAAATTCATGAAGGTAATTAGACAAATATGCCACATATCTGAAAAATAAAAATGGTTTTACTAACTATACAAAGCATTTTTAAACATATAGCAACTCTAAGACTATTATATGTTTAATAGAATTCACTATGATTATAGATTGTGACGTTTTGTAAAAAAACATTTCGTGTGGCAGGTTTCCAGAATAACTGAACATAAGGTAAAGCACGAGGACTTCCACCTCGCGCTCTTCACCCCACCTACATTTTTCTCTTTTATTAGGGGATATGCATGCTACAATTGATGAATTATTACTGGTACATATCCATCAATTAAAGTTTATAGCTCATGTTGGCATTTATGTACAGCTATTTGTGTTTGGTCAATACATGTGTCAGGGCCCAGTGGTGGTGCACCTGTTTGAACACACATGCTACAATGCACAAGGACCTGGGTTCGAGCCCCCAGTCCCCACCTGCAGGGGAAAAGCTTTATGAGTGGCGAAGCAGTATTGTAGGCCTCTGTCTCTCTCCCCCTCTCCATCACCCCTCTTTCCTCTTGATTTCTGGCTGTCTCTATCCAATAAATAAATAAAGGTGATAGCAAAAACCAAGGCATTTTCATTCAAGTCCTAAAAGGGGGGAGCCGTACTTTCCCAATTCAAAACACATTTTGGACAATTAGCATGCATCTTTCAATAGGAGTCCTTATTCAAGTTATTCCAATGGAATAACTTGTCGTTTTCTCTGACAGCTCATCCCTCTTCCAGATACTATCGGCTTGTGCTATTTCTACACTCTTCACATCGATAGACTGACTTATAACAGGCAGCATCAAACAGTGTCAAGAAGGAGCGGACCCCAGCTCCACAGTTCAGATTTGATGCTGATGGTTAGTTACCAGCAGCAATGGCGACAGCCCAGCTACAGATGTGCAGTGGTGGACACTGACTCTTCCAGCTGCCTTCCACCCATTGCCCCACTCTCTCTAGCTTTGACTTTAAAATGATTTAATAATGGCTCTTGAAAGGAAAACAAGACTCTTGGCCCCAAACTTGTCTTTAAGGTGTCAGAGACGGGAAACTTCAGAGAGAGTCCACAAAGCACAGCTTTAACTCTGGAACTGGTGAAGGGCCAAGGCTGGTGTACTCGGAGTTGCTTCAAAGGACTTCCAGAGGGAGGAGGAAAGGGAAAGAGGGGGGGAGGGGAAGGGGGGAGAGAGAGGGAGGGAGAGGGAGAGGGAAAGAGAGAGAGAGAGAGAGAGAGAGAGAGAGAGAAAGGGAGAGAACACATCATCATTGCTTCTGTCAGGCAGAGGCTTGTACCAAATCAATCAGAGAGAGGGACTATGTCTCTTTTTTAAATTTTATTTATTTATTCCCTTTTGTTGCCCTTGTTGTTTTATTGTTGTAGTTATTATTGTTGTTGTGATTGATGTTGTCATTGCTGGATAGGACAGAGATAAATGGAGAGAGGAGGGAAAGACAGAGAGGAGGAGAGAAAGACAGACACCTGCAGACCTGCTTCACTGCCTGCAGGTGGGGAGCCGGGGGCTCGAACCAGGATCCTCATGCTGGTCCTTGTGCTTCGCACCATGTGAGTCTAACCCGCTGCGCTACCGCCTGACTCCCCAGACTATGTCTCTTCCTGATCCATCAATCCCCACCTACAGATGTGGGCGTGGGCTGCTTAGGGGGGCCCAGACAGGTGAACCCAGTCTCAAGCAGGTGGAAAAGGAGGAGAGACTCTTCCAGTTTTAAACGTCCAGTTTCATCGCACCAAGCCAATCACCTGTCTCCTTCCCTGGCTGGCATTTTAAACCATCATGAAAACATAAATGCCATCACAGCAAATAACCACTAACTGCCGTCCAGAGTTACAGTGAGGAAGAAGACAGGAGAACACCTTGGAGCCAGTGCTGATTAGCAAGTTGATGGGACTAAGAGCTGGGTGAGAAGAACCCCAAAGAGAAGAACAAATGAATAGTGAGCTAATGGTAGCTCTCCTGAGAACACAGAGGGCCCTGGGGTGGTGCCCACAGGGGAAACTGCGTGTACACGCGTTGGGAATGCTCTGTTACTGACTGTAAGTGAAAGGAATCATGGGCTAGGTACATAATTAGCAGACAGCCGAGGTATAGCATAGTCTGATTGTAAACTCGGAAAGGGTTGCGGGTATGAGAGATTCCTTAAACAAGTGTCTGGTGGAAGTTCTCCCCCCACACGCCCTTTCATGGGTGGCCATTCCCAGTTTTGGCTTCTCCTGGGACCTACATGTGTTGTAGCTGAATGCTGATGGACTGAGTTTAAAGACTCATGGCTCCCTATTTTGATAGGGAAAGGTAGAAACAGGAAAAGGGAAACAAAGAGAAGACAGACAAATGGAAATGGCAGAAATGCAAAATAAAACGTAGAGTTATGAAAATAACATTGCCAGGTCCATCAGTGGTCTTGAAGAAGACAAGAATATGAAGATAATTAATAGAAATTACAAGGGGGTCAGGCAGTAGCGCAGCGGGTCATGTGCATGTGGTGCAAAGCCCAAGGACTGGCAAAAGGATCCCAGTTCGAGCCCCCGGCTCACCACCTGCAGGGGAGTCGCTTCACAGGCGGTGAAGCAGGTCTGCAGGTGTCTGTCTTTCTCTCCTCCTCTCTGTCTTCCCCTCCTCTCTCCATTTCTCTCTGTCCTATCCAACAACGAAAGACATCATCAACAATAATAATAACCACAACAATGCTACAACAACAAGGGCAACAAAAGCGGGGGTGGGGGTAAATGGTCTCCAGGAATGGTGGATTCATGGTGCAGGCACCAGTCCCAGCAATAACCCTGGAGGCAAAAAAAAAAAAAAGAAAAGAAAAAAAGAAATTACAAAGAAATTGAACCACATAAAGAACAAAAAGGGAAAACTTCATGTGGGGAGCCACATATGCCCTCAAGGTTGCTATCGGCATGACCACAGAGTCTCTGTTCACAGAAGGCCTTGCCAAAAAGATAAGTTTCTGTCTCCCAACTCCACTTCCCCATGAATCACCCAGGACCTAACAGATAAAGGATGATCATCATGACAACACACCACTTCAATCAACAGTCCCCAACTGCTAACTCCCCCCCTGCCCCAGCCTTAAAAACAGCACCTTTGGTGCTAATAAACAGACTTGATCAGAATCTTGACTTGTCTCATTTCTCTTGCGTCTCTTGTCCCTCTCCCTCTTGTCCTTGTCCTCACTCCCTCTCCTAGGTTTATCCACAACTTCAGAGCAGAGAACTTTAAATGCTGCAGCACATGACTGAATGGCCTCACATGTCATAACAATCTTTGACGGCATCATGTTCAAATTTACAGAGATTATGATTCTTGATTTCACTTTCAATTCTAAGCACTTTTCCAATGATATTGATTGCACACTGTTAATCTAAGGTGTCCTCTCTCGCCTCTCCTCTCCTCTCCTCTCCTCTCCTCTCCTCTCCTCCTCCCCTCCTCTCCTCCTCCCCTCTCCTCTCCTCTCCTCTCCTCTCTCCCTCCCCCTCCCCTTCTTCTCTCCTCTCCTCTCCTCCCCTCCCCTCCTTTCTCCCTCTCCCTCTCCCTATCCCTCTCCTCTCCTCCTTCTCTCTCCTCTGTAGACCATTTCTCTGACTACTGTTCCGGAAGTAAACACATCCAGAGTAGACTTGTGGAGAAGTCATTAGCAGGTTCACTGGCAATACCATTCTAGAAGCTTCTTCCCTCTCTTTTCCTCTGTCTTTGTGCAAGAATGCTACAGTTGTGTGGGAAACCAGATAATACGACCTATTTTTTTTGGGGGGGGATAAGGAGAGAAATATGATGCTCCTTCATTTTCAGAACTAGAGTGGAGTTTTCCCACCAAGTCTCCGCTTGTCTGTGCAGTGGAGATATGATTCTTTACCCAGGTCAGAGTCCAGCACCAAACAACATGAAAGGATGTCATCTCAGTGCTACAAATGGAGAGTTTAAAAGTGGGAACTGCTGTCTTGTTTCACGTAATTGCCATAATGCTTCTTAATCTTGGTGTGAAGCTCACCTGAGTTGCAGAGAATGCTGCCTGGCCAGATACCACTGCTCAGGCTACCTTGGAATTCATTTTGTCCTTTTGTGAAAGAAAACTCTCCAAACCACCTCCACATCACCTCATTGGGAGATGTGTGAACAATTTCCTTCACAGCTCTAAGGAAATTACATTCAACAAATTAGAGAAGAAATAAAGTCTTCTGGGGGAAAAAATAGGACAATGACTGGCTAGGTCAAGGAAATAGTGTACAGGGATGTATGCACCAGCCTTTCACACCAGAACCTCAGAGAGGTCCCAGGTTCAATCCCCTGTAATTACCATAAACCAGAGATGAGAAGTACTCTGGTCTGCATCCCCAACTCATCCCCATCCCCGACTCCATCCCCACCACACCCCATCTCCATCCACATCCCCATCAAATTTCCATTCCCACCCCATCTCCATCTCCATCCCCATCCCCATCCCCAATCCATCCCCATCCCCATCAGCAATCCATCCCCATCCCCATCCCCAATACATCCCCATCTCCATTCCCATCCCCATCTCCATCCCATCCCCAATCCATCTCCATCCCCACCTCCATCCCCATCCCCATCTCTATTCCCATCCCCACCCATCCCCTTCCCCATCCCCAGCCACATCCCCATCCACACCCCCATCCCCATCCCATTCCCATCCCCATCCCCATCTCCATCCCCATCCCAATTCCCACCCCCATCTCCATTCCCATCCCCACCCCCACCCCCATCCCCATCTCCATCTCCACCCCCATCCCCTTCCCCATCCCCAACCCCTTCCCCATTCCCATCCCTGTCCCCATCTCTATCCCCATCCCCATCCCCATCCCCATAGCCATTCCCACCCCCATCTCCATTCCCATCCCCACTCCACCCCCACCCCCATCCCCATCCTCATCCCCATCTCCACCCCCATCCCCATCTCCATCCCCATCTCTATCTCCATCTCCATCCCCATCTCATCTCTATCCCCATCTCCACCCCCATCCCCATCTCCATCCCCATCCCCATCCCCATCCCCATCCCCATCCCCATCCCCATCTCCATCCCCATCTCTATCCCCATCTCCATCCCCATCTCATCTCCATCTCCATCTCCATCCCCAACCCCACCCCCACCCCCACCCCCACCCCCATCCCCATCCCCATCCCCATCTTCACCCACATCCCCATCCTCATCTCCATCCTCAAGCCCATTCCCACCTCCATCTATCTCCATCTCCAACCCCATCCCCATCTCCATCCAATCTCCAGCTCAAGCTCTAGCCCACTTTCATTAAAATAAAATATTTTGAATATGGGCCCCAGACCAAATCAAATCAATGGGGTTCACAGTCAGCAATATTTATACCCCTTTCCCATATTAGGGAGCTACTCTCTTCCCTGATTCAGCTTTCTGTCCCTTTTCCAGCCATGATATCATCTTGCCAGACAATAACTTGGATCCACCTGCATATCAGATTTCAGGCTTAGGAAAAAAAAACTAGTGTAGCCACAGGCTCTTTGGAATATAACTAAAGTATGCCTACTAGCTATCTACAAAATGGAGTATCTCCCAACTCTTCATCTGCACTACTCCAGCCTTTAGGTCCATGATTGGTCAACAATTTGCTTGGCTCTGTATGTTAACTCTCTTTTTCAGCCCCCAGGTTTCAGATGCTAGCAGGATGTGACCAGACTTCCCTGGACAGACAACCCCACCAATATGTCCTGGAGCTCAGATTCCCCAGAGCCCTCCCTGCCCCAGTAGGGAAAGAGAGAGACAGGCTGGGAGTATGGATCCACCTGTCAACACCCATGTTCAGCGGGGAAGCAATTACAGAAGCCAGACCTTCCACCTTCTGTATCCCACAATGACCCTGGGTCCATGCTCCCAGAGGGATAAAGAATAGGGAAGCTGTCAGGGGAGGGGATGGGATACGGAGTTCTGGTGGTGGGAATTGTGTGGAGTTGTACCCCTCCTATCCTATGGTTTTGTTAATGTCTCCTTTTTAAAATTAATTAAAAAAAATAATTTAAAAAAGCAAGAGAAAAAAAATGAAATAAAATAAAATATTTTTAAAAATTACAATGACTAAAGCAACACCAAGAACATAACAACAGACCCGTGTGAGGGTGTATCTCTATTTGAAGGAGTCATGGTGGCTTCAAGATCCACCTTTAGAAGGTAAGTTACAGAGAAAGCAACCTAGCGCCTAGAAACAGCCTCGCCCCCACCTTCTGAGTGTCCTGGAAGCAGCAGGGGTGCACAGTGTCTCCCCACCTCATGTTACCAGAGAGGCCCGAGGTCCTTCAGAACCACTAGGAATGATCTGGAAATCTCAAAATCTCTGCATGCCCTCTTACAGGCAGTGCCAGGTGTTGTCTTGAGTTAAAATAAGAATGAAAAAGGCATATATTGATCTGCCCTCAAGTCTCTTGGCCTCTGTGTTCAAAAGTGTCATTTTTGACCAGTCCTGTGTTTTCCTAGAGTTGCAATATCCTTATCTGTCCACTAGGTGTCAGGCTTAGCCTCATCGGTTGCTATGGTGACGAAGGGTTAAGATGGGGTTATATGGGCCCTTGTTTGGAATTCCTCCTCTGGGCTCAAATCTTGTGCTTATGACAGGGAAGGAAGCCAGTAAATATTTGCTGAGTGACTGAGATGCAAAGATCAAATAAATCAAATAAAGCCCTTAAGCATGATTTAGGGGAACCTAAGATTCTACATAAACGTCAATTGTCCTCAGTCTAAGTTCCTCATGCAAAACTGACAGCAGAAAAATCAGCCTTGGAGCTCAAAGACACATCACAGAAAATGCCACCGCCTACAAAGATTGTCTGCTGGTCACAAACATTTTTTTTTAATCAACTGGAGTGCATTATATTATTTTAAAATCCATTATAATGTGAATACCGGAGTGCATATTCTTTGTTATAATTATTATTATTAGTAGTAGTAATTTAATATTACAAAATTATAAAATAACAAGGGTATAATTCCACACCGTTCCCACCACCAGAGTTCTGTGTCCCCATTCTCTCCATTGGGAACTGCAGTGGTTCTCCCAAGGTCACAGATAAGCTTTGACTACAATTTCTACAACAATGTGTCTATCTATCTATTTATATTTTTTGCCCATTTTTTTCCTATGGTCCTCCCTTCTCTTCCTTTCGAAGTCACACTTAAATCTATTGCTATTTCTGAATGGACACAAACATTTTTTTTTTAGATTGCTTTATTAGGGAATTAATGACAAACATTTTTTTAAATGGAGACACTAACCAGTCATTAGTAGAAAGTCAAGGCTCAGAATATCTTGGGACCTTTAACTAATCATTGTCTCCCCCAACTAACTCAACTTAACTCATGTTGTACCAGTTTAAAGTATAAAAATTTCGGTTTGTAGACGGTTTAATTTTTTGTTGACGATGTATTATTAATCAACAAATTTATAAGATAATAGAGCTATGACCCCATGCTCTTTGCACCACCAGCGTTCTGTGTCCCCATCCCCTCCATTGGAAACTGCAGTAGTTCTCCCCAAGGTCACAGATATGGGCTGAATATATATATATCACATATATTCATATCACTAATTCTGAGCATCCTTCCTTTTTTTCTCTTTTCTCTCAGAGAAGAAAAACTGTACCTGGATTTCTCTGGTGTTTCCCAGATTCACTTCCCTCTATTCAGCGATGGTATAAAAACAAGGTTCCTGGTGACTGGTGGAATAGGGGTTCAGAATCCTCAAGTCGTCTCCCCCCCGCCATTTGTGCCTCTGGGAGTACACAGGGGTGTGGTTTTACACCTTTCTATGTGCAGACAGCTCACTGCTTACACTGCCAGACTTCTAACAGCATCACGCCAAAAAGGTTCCTCTATCTGTCCTTCCCATAGCCCCTCCGCAATTTTTCCATTAACTGCTATTGTTTTCACAGATCCAAAGAGTCAGTTTATTACTTATTTTCGCAAGTTTTGATTTTCTATATTCCACAGATGAGTGGAATTATCAAATTAACATTTACTTAATCAATAATGTCACTCATTTCAATAAGAATGCCTTCTATTTTACCCCGAAAGACACAATGTCATCTTTTTAACAGCCCAGTAGTATTCCACTGAGTATATAAACTACAGCTTCTTTAAACAGTTATCTGACTAAAGCATGAAGGGTAATTTCATATTTGGCTACTGTGAGTAATATTTCTATGCACATAGGGCTACAGAAATCTTTTTGAATTCATGTTGTGTGTGTTTTGATGAGCTTGCCAAACTCAACCACAAGAAAACAAATAACCCCATCCCAAAATGGGGGGAGGACTTGGACAGAATATTCACCACAGAAGAGATCCAAAAGGCCGAAAAACATATGAAAAAATGCTCCAAGTCTCTGATTGTCAGAGAAATGCAAATAAAGACAACAATGAGATACCATTTCACTCCTGTGAGAATGTCAGACATCAGAAAAGGTAACAGCAGCAAATGCTGGAGAGGGTGTGGGGTCAAAGGAACCCTCCTGCATTGCTGGTAGGAGTGGAAATAGGTCTAGCCTCTGTGGAGAACAGTCTGGAGAACTCTCAGAAGGCTAGAAATGGACCTACCCTATGACCCTGCACTTCCTCTCCTGGGGATAGATCCTAAGGAACCCAACACATCCATCCAAAAAGATCTGTGTGCACATATGTTCTTGGCAGCACAATTTGTAATAGCCAAAACCTGGAAGAAACCCAGGTGTCCAACAACAGATGAGTGGCTGAGCAAGTTGTGGTCTGTATACACAATGGAATACTACTCAGCTATAAAAAATGGTGACTTCACCATTTTCAGCCAGTCTTGGATGGAGCTTGAAAAATTCATGTTAAGTGAAATAAGTCAGAAACAGAAGGATGAATATGGGATAATCTCACTCTCAGGCAGAAGTTGAAAAACAAGATCAGAAGAGAAAACAGAAACACAAGTAGAACCTGAACTGGAGTTGGTGTATTGCCCAAAGTAAAAGGCTCTGGGGTGTGTGGGAGAATACAGGTCCAAGAAGGATGACAGAGGACCTAGTGGGGGCTGTATTGTTATAGGGAAAACTGGGAAATGTTATGCATGTACAAACTACTGTATTTACTGTCAAATGTAAAACATTAATTCCCCAATAAAGAAATAAAAATTATGTTCTATCTGAATAAGTTATATTTAAAAATTCAGAGTTTTGTTTTATTTACCATTTTCAGTATCATTCTGTAATCCCATACAAAGTCTTTCCAGCATGAACATTAATACATAAGTCTACTGGAAAGTTTTAGAAATATTTTAATATGTTTTTCTCCTATTTGATGTTTTTCATACCCAGAGAATCTTTTTTCATTCATTCAACAATGTGCATATCATATGCTGGTTCAAATTTTTCTTTTCAGCTTCCCACATGTTTTTTAAAAAATATTTTATTTATTTATTAATGAGAAAGATAGGAGGAGAGAGAAAGAGCCAGACATCACTCTGGTACATGTGCGACCAAAGATTGAACTCAGGACCTCTTGCTTGAGAGTCTGATGCTTTATCCACTGTGCCACCTCCCAGATCACATCAACTTCCCACATCTTTAACATGATATTATATCCTCTGTCCTAGCTCTATTGTGTAAGGGTTCAGATAATCTTTTTAAAAATATTTATTTATTCCCTTTTGTTGCCCTTGTTTTATTGTTGTAGTTACTATTGCTATTTTTGATGTTGTTCGTTATTGGATAGGACAGAGAGAAATGGAGAGAGGAGGGGAAGACAGAGAGGGGGAGAGAGAAAGACAGACACCTGCAGACCTGCTTGTGAAGCGACTCCCCTGCAGGTGGGGAGCCGGGGTCTCCAACTGGAATCCTTCCACAGGTCCTTGTGCTTTGCACCGCCTGCACGTAACCTGATGCACTACCGCCCGACTCCCCAGAGATGATCTTTATACATCTTGATTTTGTGTCCATCTAACAATCTTTACTTACCTACCATTCCTATAATGAAAACCTTTTTTGTTTTGTTTTTTTCAGATTGATGTTTAAAGACCTTGCAATACAAGGGAAAAAAAAAAAAAGGCATGTGGAGTGAGGAAATGCCTTTCTTTTTTATCTCTAAATCTTATTTCTGCTCTAAGGAAATCAATTCAAAATATCTTGGCCGATATGAAATAGTTAAAATATGGAGTCAAATAAAACCCCCTTTTTCATGTCTAAAGTCATGTGATTACACACCTAATGCCTTTTTGTTTTTTGTATACAATAAACTCTGTGACAGTAGAAAGTAGAAGTTCCTTAAGACCAGAATGACACTTTTGCAGCCTATAGATACTGTACATGTACAGGATTTCAAATTATTCTACCTGAATTAATAATTCTCAGTGTTCATTTGTACTGTTAATTCAATGACACAGCAACTTTAGAATCTCTTCTTATGTGGGCAAAATATGCAAAACATAATATTTAATCATCTCTTACCCTAAATGGTGTTTTTGATCAGCTGAGGCTTGAGGTTAAACAGTTTCACTGCTTCCTGGCTCACTCTTTACATCTGAAACAGAGACAGACAGAGTAACACCACAGCACCAAACCTGTCCCCCAGCGGCGTGGTGCCTGAGTGTAATATCTGGAACCACACACCTGGGCTGTGCGCATGGAAAGGTATGTACCCTACCAGATGCGCTATGCCTCTAGCTCCTGCCCTAAACTGTTATACTGCCATACCTTGTGATTTGATTTCTGTTATCCAATCTACCATCCACATGGCGTCTAGTGAACAATTTGGAGTTCATCAAAACTGCATTTTCTATGTCACTGTTTCCACTAACAGCAGTCAACAGCGTGGGCTTTTTCCTGGTTTATTTAAAGTCACTAATTTCAAATTCAGTTCTCATTTTAATGAAATGCTAATTACTGACATGCTGTTCATAAAAAGGGGTCTGTTTCTCTCATGAGAAATTGTCAGAAAAAAAAAGAGATTTTTAGTGAAACTCAGTCAAGATTCGAGGCAGACTATTTCTTACATTTCGTGCAAGTGTTTTTCCAGTGTGAATATCTTCATCATCTTGTCACATATGTATAGATAATAATTGTTTTTGCTTTGCTTTCTCATTCTTCTGGAGATGGAGGAAGCAAATAGAGACATGCCTCTTGGGTTAACAATGTGCCCTTAACCCATGTACCACACGCTGACCATATGACAAGACTTGCTATTATGTGAGAAAGATCTTGTTCCGATAAACATTTTGTCACTAGAAAGGACAAATTAACCCTTTGAACTTCTTTACGCTTATAAAGAATAAGTCACAAGAAGAGATATTTTGACAGAGTAGGAATGACATACCTAAATGACATACCTAGATAAAATAGGAATGATCTCGTGGGAAAGTCTTCTCAGGAAAGAAAGCAAACAGCTGCATGTCAGGGAGCTGGGTGGTAGCGCAGCAGGTTAAGTGCACATGGCACAAAGTGCAAGGACCAGAGTAAAGATTCCCCCAAGAAGGGGGGGGGGTCGCTTCACAAGTGTGAGGCAGGTCTGCAGGTGTCTTTCTCTCCCTCTCTCTATCTTCTCCTTATCTCTCAATTTCTCTCTGTCCTATCCAACAATAACAATAATAGCAACAGTGACGACAACAACAAGGGTATCATAATGGGAAAAATGGTTTCCAGGAGCAGTGGGTTTGTAGTGCAGGTACCAAGCCCCAGCAACAACCCTGGAGGCAAAAAAGAAAAAAAAAAAAGCTACATGTCAAGAAGGAAAACTGTGACGGGTGCATGAAGAAAAAGAAATCTACCCATGCTGTTGGCAGGAGTGACAGCTGGGGTAACCTTTATGGAAATGATATAAAAAATAAAATGAGTAAAAAAAAAACTAACTAAAACTGAAAATGGAATTATTGTGTGTTCTGGCAATACCACTCCTGGGTATTTCTCCAAAGACTGTGAAAATGTTGAGTCGAAAAAAATGATGTGTGTCCTTATGTTCAAGGCAGTGTTATTACTTCTCACGAAAGTGAAGACATAGAAGCAGCCTGAGGCCCGTTTGTGGATGAGAAGGTGGAGAAATCGTAGTAAATATTCAGACTGCAGTGCTGCTCCACTGTTAGAACTGTCAGCTGTTCACTTGTCCATGTTTCTGAGGAATGAGAGGTAGGTAGCTGGGAAGTGGGAATTATACTAGCGGGGTTCCAGCAGACCTGGATTCTGCTCTTAGGGCTACACCTGGAAGAAGATGCATCACCTATACAGCCATCTCCTATATGGCGCAGGGGCCAAAACCAGGCAATGGGGTAAAGAAGATCTCTCTCTCTCCCTCTCTCCCTCTCTCCCTCTCTCTCTCTCTCTCTCTCTCTCTCCATATATATATATATATCAGAGACATTGAGGCAGGGAGAGAGAGAGAGGAGAGAGAGAGAGAGGAGAGAGAGGGGGAGAGAGAGGAGAGAGAAGGGGGAGAGAGAGAAGGGAGAGAGAGGAGAGAGGAGGGAGAGAGAGAGGAGAGAGGAGAGAGAGAAGGGAGAGAGAGGAGAGAGGAGGGAGAGAGAGAGAGACTACAGCACTGAAGGTTCATGAGATATAGGCTCAAACTACTGTCATGAACATGGCAAAGCAGCTATTTTGCAAGTCCTCAGGTGAACTCTTTTGTTTTTTTAACTTTTTTTCCCTTTCCCTTTTGTTGCTCTTGTTGCTTATTGTCATTGTTGTTCTTATTACTGTTGTGGTCATTGTTGGATAGGACAGAGAGAAATGGAGAGAGGAGGGGAAGACAGAGAGGGGGGAGAGAAAGATAGACACCTGCAGACCTGCTTCACCGCCTGTGAAGCGACTCCCCTGCAGGTGGGGAGCCGGGGGCTCGAACCGGGATCCTTACGCCAGTCCTTGTGCTTCGCAACTCATGCACTTAACCCACTGCGCCACCACAGGGCTCCCCAAGAAGGTCTCTTTAACAGCTGGCAGATTCAGCCTGTGTTCCAACATCCCTAGAATGGGGCATAGATAACCAGGGTTTTATCTTTCCAAGAGAGAAGGAACATGAGGCCCAAGAAATGAAGGCAGGTGAGAAGGGCCGCCTGGGACCTGGGTCCCCGTGACACATGGCAGACCAGACCTGCAGATAAGTTTATCAGTTGGCTCACCACTCACCAGGACCTGTGTTTTCAGGGACCCAGCTGGATCCACAGAGGCCTGGGGTGCTCATGAGTCGGGGGCGGGGGGGAAGGCACTGCTCTTGTGGTCAGTCTGGACTCTCACGGAGCTCTGTCTCTCAGGTGGACATGACACACACCTGACGTGCTGCTCAGTGATGGGCCTAGTCCCCCCCTTGGCCCCTATTCCCTCTTCAGGGACTCAGTGTAGCCAGCAGACAATCACTCTAGGTCAGGGATAAGCAGGACTCTGAGAGGGAGGGTGATTTTTCTGTTTTCCAGATGTGGGGGGTGTGCAGGCAACGAGCCATTCCCTCGGACGAGATTCCTGGCCTCTGGCCCCCATCCACCTCCTGACTAATAATCCCAAGGCAGAAAGATGACAGAAGTGAAGCAGGCTTCTAGGGTCGTGGCCGCCAGGGAGCCCCAGTCAGCCAGCAGCAAGAACAGCTCCGAATCTTTGACAACAGGCCAACAAGTTAAAGCCTGTGAAGATGGCGTATAATAGGGGGTCTGGGGGACAGGGTCTGGCTGAGGGGAGAGGTCAGTCTCAGGAGTGGAGGCCAGGGGTGTGTACTTGAGGAAGGGCCTTGACGGTGGTTTAGGTATGGCAGGGAGGAGGGACACTGGGTGTGCGTCTATGAGTCTGTATGTATGTGTGTCTGTGTGTATCTGTGTGTGTTTGTATGTGTGTATGTCTGTCTGTGTCTTCAGCAGTCCAGGTGGCTGAGTGTACACGGTACCATGAGCAAGGACCCTGGTCCTTGGGAGCTGGGCGGTAGCACTGTGGGTTAAGCGCACGTGGCGCAAAGCACAAGGACCGGCGTCAGGATCCTGGTTCGAGCCCCCGGCTCCCCGCCTACAGGGGCGTCGCTTCCCAGGCGGTGAAGCAGGTCTGCAGGTGTCTGTCTTTCTCTCCCCCTCTCTGTCTTCCCCTCCTCTCTCCATTTCTCTCTGTCCTATCCAACAATGATGACAACAATAACAATAGTAACTACAACAAGAGCAACAAAAGGGAATGAATAAATATTTTTTTAAAAAAGAAAACCTCTAGGTCTCTACCTGCAGAGGGGAAGCTTCACAAGCGGTAAAGCAGGGTGACAGGTATCTCTTTTTTTCTCTCCCTCTATACCTCCCCTTCCTTCTCAGTTTATCTATTAAATAAATAAGTCTAAAGCAAACAAGATTCAGAGGAGAGACATGAGTGACATGGAGCCAAGGGGACACTGAGCAGGTCTGAACAGGATGCATCAGAAAGAAATGATGCTCCAATGTGATATTTTCTTTTTCTTTCTTTCTTTCTTTTTTTCTCTTTTTTTTCTTTTTTGTCCTGCATTGCCCTGGCTTGAAAACTCTCTTCTTTAATTCCTTATTCACCCAAGGAAGACTTGCAGGAAGGAAGGGTTTCCTTCAGCTCTGCCTTGCCTTTCATGGATCCGTTGCTTCTTCTCTCTCAGTTCTAATGATCTGAGGGCTGATAATCCCCACACAGAATCTGGACTTGGCTAAGTTGGCTGGTGAGTCTTAGTCACTCAGCCCAGAGCCCAGCTACAGCACATAAGTTAACAAGAATGGATTCTCAAACTGGGGAGTTAATTTGGGCACAAATTTTGCCCATGACCAGAAGGCTTATGTCATCTTCCTCCTATTAACACACACTCGCCTGCTCTCTCTCCCAACAAAAAAGCTTCTTGCGATGCATTTACACTAAAGCCACAAAGTCAGCTGCCTCAAAGAAGGTGATAAAGTATCCTCAACAGGATTGGCTTGACAGAAAAAGTCTAAGAAGTTGAAAGTGTTTTTAATTAAGTATCTAGTTAATCAATTTATTGGATAGAGACAGAGAAACTGAGAGGGGGAGGAGAAGAAAGAGAGGGCAGAGACCAAGACAGTTCTGCTTCACCACACATTAAGTTTTCCCTTTGCAGGTGAGGACTTGAACCCGGGTCCTTGCATATTCTAATATGTGCTCTTAACCAAGTACCCCACCACCCAGCCCCTGAGAATAGTAAGTCTAAAAATACACAGAATTTAGAAAGGGAAATGAAGCTTGGCTGTATAGAAAAAGGAAAAAAAAAGAGAATAATTGAGAATAATTTACAAGTTTTAAATACAGACATTCCAAAGGGAAATCGGTATGGTTGCCTCAGAAAGAAATTCCAGACACCAATTTCCTGCCCTATTATAATACTTTGGATAGATTTTTTTTTTTTAAAGTGGCAAGAGGTGTGATTTTTGGTAAAACGAAAATGGGATAGGAGCGTTGGAGTGTGTCAATCACAGAAAATAAGAATTAATGATGATATCCACAAAAAAAAATCAGTGTGAATATATTGTATGAATTTATTTTTAGCTACAGTCTCAAAGTGGATAAATGTTTGGAGAATAGTCCATATTCCTTTGCTTTAAATATTCATTTATTATTGGATAGGGAAAGAGCGAAACTAAAAGGGGAGGGAAGATAGAGAGGAAACAGAGAGACACCTGCAGCCCTGCTTCACCACTCCTGAAGCTCTCCCCCTGCAGGTGAGGACCAGGGGCTTGAACCCAGGTCCTTGCACACTGTAGTGTGTGCGCTTAACCAGGCATGTCACCGCCTGGCACCCAAAACAATGAACATTTTACCATAGAATATTCAGTTCTCACTTTGCCTTCCATGCATGTGGATGGGGGATATGTTTAAATAATAATAATAATAAGGTTACCTAGCCAGCTATTTTTTCTTACTGAATATATTTTGCACACTTAGCTGTGAAAATACAAATGCTCAGATTCTATTTTCAGAAGCTACGTGACGTTCTACCCAGTGACCAAATATATTTCCACCCACTTGTGTCAAGTTTCAGTTTTCCTAATTTGCAATTATCTAAACTGGAACATCCATCATCATTAACATTTTTCAGAGACCCCCTAATGACTGCCTTCGTCGACCTGACAAGGAATGAAGACGAAACAGGCCTCCGGCCAAATCCCCCTCAGGAGAACCTGTGGTGATTTATGGCCCCCCGAGCAAGACGCGGAGATTTTTAAATAATTTATGAAGGTAGTCATTTGCATATGGGATGGATTTGAACGGCTGAGGAGAGAGGACAGACCCTCAAATATTACTCCCCAGGCAGGCCCTCTGGTTCTTGAATCCAGACCCTGTGTAAATACCTCACCTTGTGTGTGAGGGGGACCCAGGCCGGCCTCTTCCTCTTCAGGAGAACGCAGAACAGGTGATGGTGTGGAGGGACAGGAGACACCAGGAAATGGGTGTGGTGACAGGTGCGGCTTGCAAAGGCAAGGCAGGGCCTCTCTAGCTTCTGGGTCTCCCAGGTTTTATGGTTCCTCCTGGGAAAGCTTGGGCCCTGAGCCGCCCTGCTCCCGTGTGAGTCTTTTGTCTCCAATTGTTCACATCTGGGTTTTATGGCCCTGGCAATTAAGTAGGGGGTGGCTCTGGTGCGTTGGGCCATTTCTCATCGTGGATAGCAACGTGGTGCGTGTGTAGGCGGGGTTTGGCTTCCCTAAGCAGACCCTTAACAGTCTGTCTGACAGAGAGAAATTGAGAGGAAGGGTGGAGCTAGAGAAGCAGAGAGACAGACAGACACCTGTAGACCTGCTTCACTGTTCTAGAAGTGTCTCCCTTGCAGGTGGGGAACAGGGGCTTGAATTCGGCTTTTTGTGCCTGATAACAGGTGAACTCATTCCCCTGCCCCACCTCCTGGCCCCTGAGTCTTTCTCCAACACCTGGTCCCACCATTAATTTTTCTTTTTTTTTTGCCTCCAGGGATTCGTGCCTGCGCCACAAACCCACTGCTCCTGGAGGCCATTTTTTTTTCACCTTTTGTTGCTCTTATTCTGGTAGTCTTGTTGTGGTTATTGTTGTTGTTGATGATGTCTTTCGTTGTTGGATAGGACAGAGAGAAATGGAGAGAGGAGGGGAAGACAGAGAGGGGGAGAGAAAGACAGACACCTGCAGATCTGCTTCACCGCCTGTGAAGCAACTCCCCTGCAAGTGGGGAGCCGGGGGCTCGAACCCAGATCCTTACACGGATCCTTGCACCTTGCGCCATGTGTGCTCAACCCGCTGGTTATCGCCTGACCCCCCATTAATTGTTTTTTATATATAGGACCGAGAGAAATGGAGAGAGGAGGGGAAGACAGAGGGGGAGAGAAAGACACCTGCATCACCACTTGTGAACCTACTCCCCCCTCCCCCTGCAAGTGGGGAGCCGGGGGCTCGAACCTGGATCCTTGAGCTGGTCCCTTTCACTTTGTGCCATGTGCACTTAAGTCGCTGTGCTACCCGTGGTCCAGGCAACAGACTTGCCCAGGACATCCCTCCATGTAGACCCATGTGGCAGTTCACACCGCAAGCCTGGCTTCATGTGCTCTGCCCCGTGGCATAGAAAGATACCATCCTCCCCACCCTGCCACCCTGCGAGGTGTGCTGTGCATGGGAATCAAATGACAGAACACGAGAAATGCCCAGGGCCTAGAAACATGGAGTGGATTTTAAATCCTGGGCTGCAAACTCCAGATTTCTGGTTTGTTTCTACACCTCCTGAAATGACGGGATTAACCAGAGGGGACCCCAGGCCCCACTCAGCACCAAGGAAGGCCATCCCAGGAAAGGCTGGGCAAGCCCGTATTTCTCCCATGGTCTCCGTACACAGTTGTGAACAGTTGTGACTTTCTCCTCATTGCAAAGAGGACTCCTTCCCCCACCACTGTCTGCATCCTGCGTTGGGGTCGGAAGAAGCCAGCCTGGGGGTAATGCCACACCCATTTCTACCATAGAGATTAGACAATGCCAGAGAGAGAGAGAGAGAGAGAGAGATGGAGAGTGTCATGAGACATACCTCCTGTTTTTAAACATGTATCTTTTATTTTTTTAATTTTTTAAATTTTATTAGTGTTTTAAGATCGATTTACAAAATTATGAGCTAACGGGTATAATTTCACATGGTGCCTACCACCAGAGTCCTGTGTCCCCATTCCCTGCATTGGAAACTGCAGTGATTCTCCCAAGGTCACAGATTGGGGTTATTATTTCTATAACTATCTACATTTAAATACATTTGCGCTTTTATCTTTCTAGGGCCCTGCCTTCTAGTCCCTTCTAAGAGACACCTATACCTGTTACTACTTCCAAATGTCCTTCCTTTTTCCCTCTTCTCTCTCCAGGTCCTGGTGCAAATGGAGTTCAGAGCCCTCTGGTCATCTTCCCCTAACATTTCTCCCCCTCTGGGAGTCTGGACCAAATTTCTTTATGGGGTGTAGAAGGTGGAAAAATGGGAAGTAAAGCTATATAAACATATATATATATAGATAGATAGATAGATACAGATATAAAATTATAGAATCAGGGCTGGACGGTGTTGCACCTAGGTGAGTGCACATGTTACAATGTGCAAGGATCAGGGTTCAAGCCCAGGCCCCACCTGCAGCGGGAAAGATCTACCAGTGGTGAAGCAGTGTTGTAGGTCTCTCTCTGTCTCTCTCTCTCTCTCTGTCTCCCTCTCTATCACTCCTCAATTTCTGGCTGTCTCTATGCAATATATAAAGATAATATAAAAATTTTAAAAAGAAAATTATAGAATCAGCCCATTATCTGTGACCTTGGGAGAACTCCTGCAGTTTCCAGTGAAGGAGAATGAGGACACAGAATTCTGGTGGTGGGAACGGTGGGGAGTTATATCCCTGTCACCTTACAGTTTTGTAAACCAATATTAGCTCACCAATTAAAAAAAAAAACAACCTGAAACCTTTAAAAAGATACAAAGGGGGCTGGGTGGTGGTGCACCTGGTTAAGTGCATGTTACCATGCACAGGACATCCCCCCTCTCCCCACCTACAGGGGGAGGCTTCATGAGCCATGAAGCAGGCCTGTAGGTGTCTATCTTTCTTTACCCCTCTTGTTTTAAAATTTTATTATATTTATTTATTTTCCCTTTTGTTGCCCTTGTTGTTTTTTATTGTTGTAGTTATTATTGTTGTGGTTACTGATGTCGTCATTGATGGATAGGACAGAGAGACATGGAGAGAGGAGGGGAAGACAGAGAGGGGGAGAGAGAGACAGACACCTGCAGACCTGCTTCACCACCTGTGAAGCGACTCCGCTGCAGGTGGGGAGCCGGGGTCTCGAACTAGGATCCTTACGCCGGTCCCTGTGCTTTGCACCACCTGTGCTTAACCTGCTGTGCTACCGCCTGACTCCCTCTTTATCCCTCTTTATCTCCTCTTCCCCACTCAATTTCTCTCTGTCTTATCAAATAAAATATGAATATAAAGAAGAAATGGCCATCAGGAGTGGAGGGTTCATAGTGCCAGCACTGAGCCCCAGAGATAACCTTGGTGGCAATGAAAATAAATCAATAAATACTACAAAGAGGCAAATATGTAGATTTTTAAGGTGTTGTCTTTTTTTAATTTGTTTTCTTTTCTTTCTTTCTTTTTTTTTGGATAGAGACAGCCAGAAATAGAGAGGAAAGATGATAGAGAGGGAGAGACAGAAAGACACCTGCAGCATTGCTTCACCACTCACAGAGCTTTCCCCCTGCAGGTGGGGACAAGGTTAGAACCCAGGTATCCTATTCTGACATGTGTGCTTAACCAGGTATGCCATCGCCCGACCCATGTGTACATTTTGTGTGAAGATCTAATTTGTCTGCTAAAAGTGGTGACTTAAATACAAAATAGATTTGAAAGTAAAAACAAACAAACACAAAAAGCAACTTACTGCTGAGCTCTTGATTGAAGAAGCTCCCAAAAGCAAAGCAAACGTAAGTTGAGGGAGGCGAAAAGCCAGCTGAAGGAAAAGATGACTTTCTGACAGTCGCAGATGTCATAAAGAAGTAGCCCTGGTGGCAGGAAGCAGACCTGAATTTTAACCTGAAGTCTGACGGATAGGCAAAGACCCGCCATGTGAACATCAGACCATGCGAGCTCCCATATGCACTCTTCCCTTACGCAAGACGCAAAGAAATCTGAGTCCCGTGTTGAAAGAAAGAACATTTTTAATATATTTTTTCTTATTATACATTTCCCCTAAATTACAACGTCAACAGCTGCAAATATATTCTGCTACAAAGCTTTCTGTAAGAAATATCTCTATAAGAAAATACATCTCATTAACATTTCCTGTAAATAAATTACTTCAAATAATAATTTTTGAAGAAGGGATATACATTAGGAAGATAATGCTGAAGAAGCCAGACTGAGCACACAGTTGGCCTGCAGTGTTCGAGACTCGTGGTGACAAGCTGATTGAAACCTGTCTGCACAGACCATTGTCCTGGGACAAATAGGTTTACGGTTTCCACTGGGAGACTTGAACTTGGCACACGGATGAGGTTCAAGCAAAAGAGGACTGAAGGGGTCCCTGGCATTTATGAAAGACAGAGGACAAAGGGGACAACGTCTATGATAAGATCTTTGTTTGATGTGCTTGATGCAGTACGTATGCAGAACTGAGTCGAGTTGGAAGGTAACCAAATGGATTCCAAGGACTTAGAAACCCTGGAGTGTCTGGATGAGTGAGCTATGTACTTTATTTTATTTTATTTTATTTTATTTTACATTCCATGTATGATGTTTAATCTTAATAGCTTCTAGAACACAATCTAAGTCTTTGGCAATGAAATAACAGCAATGAAATAGCTGTTTCAGAGAGAGAGAGACAGAGAGAGGGAGAGAGGTTTCTACAGAAAAATCAGTTTGTCCTGTGAGTTGGTTAGAAGCTTATCGAGGACAGTGGAGACTCAAGTTCCATTTCATGAAACTGCCCCTTCCTCAGATTATTTCAGGGACTCCAAAATAGAAAATAAATATTTTGAGGTCAGGCACCCTCACATTGAACTCATCTGTGTCATGAATACTGTCATGGCTGTAGGGGGTGTGTGATTCAGATAGGCTCTCTCCCCCTCATGGTTGAGGCAGGACTCATGACTCGGTTTCCCTGTAGGGAAAGGACAGGTCTTGAGGGAAGGACAGGTGGAGCTTGAGTCTGTCATCTCCCGCTCACTTTTCTGCAGAGTGTAAAGGATCCAAGGACAGGCCAAAATCCTCCTATCATAGTAGGGACTGTCAGGCGTTTAAAAATGAATTGTCACTGGTTGAGTTTCCCACCTAATTTGGATACCTTGGAACTATTTCAATCTGTGGCCAACTAACCAGAGTGAATGAAAATTGTTTGGAAAATAAAATAACGCCCGGGACAAGAATCACACATGGTTCAGAAGTAAAATGTCCTCTTTTAGAAGTTGAATGGACTTTTCCTGTCTTATGATAAGGGTTCTTACTAAACATTAAAGAAGTTTTTTTTTTCTATTCAATAAGCAGTTTAGGGGGGGGAGCACATTTTTCTTCTACGAGTCTTGATAAAAGACTTGCAACATTTGGAATAGCTTCAAGTTTGAGAATATAGTAATTATCAACTTTGAGCTCTTCTCAACTCTTGATCCACAAGTGGAATAACTTTCAGAAAGGATCTGCGCTATTTCTCTTGAAAATTTTCTTACCTATCCTATTGATTCTAGGAAGGAAAGAAATCTAAGATCATTGGTGTCATGACTTCTTGGGAGACATTTATGTAAAAAATATACTTTTCTATAAGTTGGGGGGGAGAGAAAAGAAGACTTGCAATTATTTGGAAAATGGTGCCATGTCCTGTCCTCTGCCAGACGTGAAACCTAGCCAACGGGAGTGGAATGGCTCCCAATTCCAAGTGTGTGTGTGTGTGTGTATGTGTGTGTGTGTGTGTGTGTGTGTGCCTGTGTTGTGAACTAGTCACACTCCAAGCTCCCCCTTCATAGCCAACAAATCTCTCCTTTCAGAGTTTCAGAGTCCATTCTGTGTCCAGGGACTTGGCTCACCAGTATGGCTTGGGGGCGGGGCGGGGCAGGGGAAAGGGAGGCAGTTTGCACAGGTAGACAGTCACCAAGCTGATGGGAGCCTATCCTGGGCACAGCCTGAACTCCAGGGATGTGACTTAACTCTTAAAGCCCCTGGGTACCACAGTTGGCGTGTGTGTGTGCGCGTGTGTGTGTGCATGTGTGTGTGTGTGCATGTGTGTGTGTGTGCATGTGTGTGTGCATCTGTGTGTGTCTGTGTGTGCGTGTGCGTACATGTGTGTGTGCATGTGTGTGTGCATGTGTGTGCGTGTGTGTGCGCAGTATTTACAGAGGCCAGTGGCCTGGCCCTTCCTGACCCTCTGGCTTCCCCTTTCCCTTCTCTCTCTCTCTCTCTCCCCCACACTGTCTGTCTGTCTCTGTCTCATCCGCCCTCCACCTCTCCTGCTCCTCACTGTCCTCACCCATCCTGGTCCAGCAGCTCCGGCTCCAGCACGCAGGCGGGTGGGGGGGTGCTCAGAGCTTCTGGCACGCATGCAGCCGGGCCTTGGACGAGTAGGTGGTGTCCTTCCAGACCCTGCAGGCCAGGCCCTTGGCACAGTCGCAGCGCTGGAAGATCTCCAGCCCGTGGGCGCCCTTCTTGCGCTGCTTGGTGCACACCTCCCCCTGGAGCAGCACCGGCTTGCAGATCTTGGTCCAGAAGTGACGGGCACAGCAGAAGCCTTCTGTGCAGTCTGATGAGCGCAGGCAGGGGTCCCCTTCATGGCCTGGGGGTGTGGACAGGAGACAGCAGCATGGGGGGGGGGTGGACTTCAGTGTGGTCATCAGCACATGTACAATGTCTGGGTTCCCACCATCTCCCCCCAACACACCCCTGCCCTCCTGTGTCCCCAAGAAAGTTGGAGGCTTGGGGGCAGGGCAGGGCGGTGGCGCACCTGGTTAAGCACGCATAGTACGAAGCACAAGGACCCACACATGGATCCAGGTTCAAGCCCCAGCTCCCCACCTGCAGAGGGGAAACTTCATCACCAGTGAATCAGGTCTTGAAGTGTCATCCTTTCTCTCTCTCTCTCTCTCTCTCTCTCTCTCTCTCCCTCTATTTCCCCCTCCTCTCTCAATTTCTCTCTGTCCTTTCCAATAAAATGGAAAAAAAAATGTCTGCCAGAAGTAGTTTATTTGGAGTGCCAGCAACAAGCCCCAGCGATAACCCTGGGGGCAAAAAAAAAGGGGAAAAAACATGAAAAATCCGAGGTTCCTACCAGCTGGCTCTCCTCCTGCCGCCACCCATGGGAGCCCCTGAGGACCTGTGGCCCCCACCTGCCCCCACCCTGGGACCATGTGTCACGGGTAGCCTGGAATCTACTTCATTCTCTTTATTTTTTTTCCCATTTATTTATTTATTTTCTCCAGAGCACTGCTCAGCCCTGGCTGATGGTGGTGCTGGGGACTGAACCTGGGACCTCAGAGCCTCGGGCAGGCGAGTCTTTTGCAGAACCCTCATGGTGCCTCTGCAGTCCTCCATATTACTATTTGTATAACCACTATGGTACTTCCCCTGCCCTTTATATATTTACTTTAATGGGAGAGAGAGAGAGAGAGAGAGAGAGAGGCCAGATCTTTGCTCAGCTCTGGCTGATGGTGATGCTGGGGATTGAACCTGGGACCTCAGAGCGTCAAGCAGGAGACAGTCTTCTTGCAGAATCATGATGCTGTCTCCCCAGTCCTATTCTCTTTGTTTAGCCTGGAGTCCTGAGCTCACTGATTGTTGAGGCAAGTGGAAAACAGTGACTAAAAGACGTCTACACTTGGGCCGGGCGGTGGCACACCTAGTTAAGCACACACTATCACGTGCAAGGACCTGGGTTCAGACTCCATGGCCGGCCCCCGCCTGTGGTGGGGGGAAGCTTCAGAGTAGTGAAGTAGGTCTGTAAGGGTCTCTCTCCCTCACTATCTCCTACTTCCCCCTCAATGTTCTCTCTGTCATATCAAATAAAATAGAAAAAATATATAAAGGAAACAAATGGCCTCTGGTAGCAGTGGATTGGGTGGATTCATAGTTTCAACACTGAGCCTAGGCAACAGTCCTGGTGGCGATAAATAAGACAGACAGACAGACAGACAAAAAGAAAAATGGAACAGTGTGTTTCATAATCTCCCTACAAAGGTGAGGTCCGCTGATTTTCTCTTTTCATACCTCTAGTAGTTCTTAGGTTTCTGGAGTATTCTGATATAAGCAAAGGGACTTTATGACCACAATGAATCCAGTTGATACACTTTTGGTTGGTAATGTGATTTACGAATAGTGTGCTCTGTTCAGTGAAACAAAACCCCTGAGTTTGCAAAGGAAAGAAAAAGAATAGCAGAACCAGGGAGCTTACCGCAGTGGACATATTGGCCCAGTCCTTTTCAGGATATACCTTGACATGACACAAAGAAGCATGTGTAAGCAGGCTCCTTCTGGATTCCACATAAAGTGGCAGAAGTGTCCAGAAAGTGATCGGGAATCCTGAAGTTCTCTTTCTATTCCCCATTTTTTTTTATTGGATAGAACAGAAAGGAGACAGAGAGGGGGAGAAAAAGATAGACACCTGCAGACCTGCTTCACCGATTGTGAAGTGACGTCCCTGCAGGTGGCGAGCCGGGGACTCGAACCGGGGTCCTTAAGCTTTGTACTATGTGCGCTTAACCCGGTGTGCCTCTGCCCAGCCCTCCCCCTCAGTGATTCTAGTAAAAATTTTTTTCTAGCAATTTCAGATCTCTAAGAAATGTCAAGGACATTCAGAATTGTGAACGGACGCGTCCTGCCAAAACCTTGCCGTGTGAGTCCGTGCTTGTATTCTATTTTCATTATTATTTTTGAAACAAATGGAATGACTGGCCTTCAGATATGGTTTACGTCTTCACATAAGGAGAATGGGGGGAGCCCGGCACAGAGGACGGCCAGCCTACCTTTGACGTGTGACATCTTGGTGTGTGGCCTTCCCAGGTTCTGCCACCCCAGGTCGTGGTTGGGGTGGTGGTGCCCGTGGTTCCGCTCTCTGTGCCGAGTGCCATCCAGAGCTGGGATGTGGGGAGTCAGGATGCTCTCAGTGACCGGGATGCAGATTCCTGAGGACGACAGGTGCTCTCTCAGCTCTGAGGCAGTGCCTCTCCTGCAAGACGCCCTGATGTGAAGGGTGGAATCTGCCCTGTCTGTCTATTAATATCTCTGTCTTCTAGCACTCATCCATTTTCCTTTTATCACTCAAAAATCTATTTATCGGGGGCTGGCTGGGCAGTTCAGCACACCTGTTACAATGTGTAAGGGCCCAGGTTTAAGCCCTTTGTCCCCAACTGTAGAGGGAGAAGCTTCATGAGCTGTGAAGCAGTGCTGTGTGTCTCTCTTTCTCTCTCTCACTTCCTTCTCTATTCCTGTCTCTATCCAACAAATAATGAATAAATAAACTTACAAGACATCCATCTATCAATTTATCAGTCATCACTTGCCGCCTATTTACTTACTCATTTGCCTGCCCGTTCATTCTGCTGTGGATGTTTGTTGAGACTGAGTACTGAATGGTTTGCTCGGGCTTCCTGATCTGAATCTCATCTCAGGGATGGGGAGGCAGCACAGAGGTTCTGCAAAAGACTTTCATGCCTGAGCCTCTGAGGTACTAGGTTTAATCCCCAGCACCACCATCCACCAGTACTGAGCAGGGTTCTGGTTTATTTATCTGTCTCTCTATCTTTTCTCCCTCTCATTAAAATAAAATAAATAGGGAGTCGGGCGGTAGAGCAGTGGGTTAAGCGCACGTGGTGCAAAGCACAAGGACCGGCGTGAGGATCCGGGTTCCAGCCCCCGGCTCCCCACCTGCAGGGGAGTCACTTCACAGGCAGTGAAGCAGGTCTGCAGGTGTCTGTCTTTCTCTCCCCCTCTCTGTCTTCCCTTCCTTTCTCCATTTCTCTCTGTCCTATCCAACAATGATGACATCAATAACAATAATAACTAAAACAATAAAATAACAAAAGGGAATAAATATTAAAAAAATAAAAATAAAATACTGAGTCTCATCTCCTCAGCATCAGGTGACGGGGGCAGAAAACAGAATGAACACAGACTGCACTGGGGCCTGGCAGTGGCACACCTGGTGAGCACACATGCTACCATGCACAAAGACCTAAGTTCAAGCCCCCAGTTCCCACACGACCCATTTCCTTTGCTCCCTGTGTTTATTTGATTGGACAGAGAGAAACTGAGGGAGAGGAGAGTGGAGATGGGGGCTAGGTGGTGGCGCACCCAGTTAGGCGCACAGAGCATCAAGTGTAAGGAACCACGCAAGGATCCGGGTTTGAGTCCCCACTCCACACCTGTAGGGGGTCTGCTTCATGAGCCGTGAAGCAGGTCTGCAGGTGTCTATCGTTCTCTCTCCCTCTCTGTCCCCCCTCTCAATTTCTTTATCCAGTAAAATACAACAAATGACCACCAGGAGCAGTGGATTCATAGTGACCTCACCGAGACCCAGTGATGACCCTGGAGAAGAAAGAAAGAAAGAAAGAAAGAAAGAAAGAAAGAAAGAAAGAAAGAAA